>NW_017618045.1:0-157500 GCF_001879475.1 Ipomoea nil | reverse complement strand
ACTATCTATCTATCTATCCCAACGTGTATAACCTACTAATCCAAACTCAAGATTGACAATATTTATATTATCTAAATTAAATTTTAAAATCTGAACTGAATTTTGGAGATTGGGTAATCCAAAATTGGTTATTCGAATACAAATTTAGTTATAATATTGAATATTAAAATTTCAATTATGTTTGTCTCGAAATTTGAAGTTGTAATTTATAAATAAACATAAATTTAATATACAATAAAAATTATTAAACATAGTTTTCACACAAACCAAGGGAAAGATCGAATTCTCATATCATGTTTCAAAAATGTCATTTGAAATTGTGAATATTTGAAATAAAATTCAAATATTTCCTTACATATTGTTCATACATGCGTGTACAATGATCATTGGTCAATATATATAATTGTCACTTATTGTTCACACATTTGTGTATTATTATATATAAATTAAATACGGAGTAATTGAATTTCAAATTGCTTCATATCTTACAAATTGAAAATTTGTTATTATTTTAAATTTGAATATAGCTTTTTTTATTCTCCAATAAAAAATAAAAAATTTTGAAAAAAAAAATATAGATATATGAAAAATGAAAATGTGTACTAATTAAACATCCCTCAATTATAATAAGGATCATTATTTGTGCGTGTATTTGAGTGTTGTTGAAAAATAAAAATAATTTTTTTTTGAGTTAATGTTATATGAGGTATTCTGAGTATAGTAATTTTGTCACGATTAGTCCGAAACTTTTAAATTAGCCACCAATAGTCCTTCAACTTTCAAATTATTACCATATGTAATCCAAGTTAACTACTCATGGTCCTTCAACTTTCGAAGTTTAACCAATTGTGGTCCTCCTAGAAGGATCACGAGTGATTAACTTGGACCACAAATGGTAAAATTTTGAAAGTCGAAGGACCATAAGTGGTCAATTTGAAAGTTTTGAAATAAATGTGACAAAATCAGTATACTCGGAGGACTTCAAATAGTATTAACTCATTTTTTTGTGCGTATGTTTAGACCCGTTATATTTATGCAATCGAATATAATATATTTATCCTAATTAAGCATGTTAGAATCTTCTATTAATATTTTCTAAAAATATTTATATATTGATGGATGATGAATATAAGGGATACTATTTACTAAATTCGCAAATAGCCTAAATATGGATTGTGATTTTGCAATGTAATTACTTCTTTCTATTAATTATCACTATAATGAATAATTGCATACCATAACAAATGATTACTAAAATGCTAAAAAGGGGATTATTATATATTAGCATGCCCTCCATTTCTTCCATTCCATTCCCCCAATTTCCTTAACCCTTGGCTTTAGCTTCTCAAATTTGTTCCTTCAATTCCCTCATGGAGCTCGATAACAAGTCCAAAAATGAAACCCCATTTTTGCCATTGACAATCAATGACTTGAAGGTTGAATTCATGAGTGATGGGGGTTTCTGCATAGACCCAAGGGCGTTCTTGAATGGCTTAGAGCCATTTGATTATGATGGGCAAAGGTTTTACCTTGTTGGGGCTTCATTTAACCCTGATTTATCAATCCCTTTGCACTGCTTTGACCCTTTTGATCCCATGGCAAGTGACAACTTTTCAACTGACTTAACCCCTTTTCTTCAACAAAGGGGTCAAAATGCCTTCAACTTTGCTCCTTTTTGTGGTGAATTCAGTGCTGGGAGTGGTGCAAATGAGAGGAGGAGTTTTAGGGGTACCAATTCGAGATCGACGAGTCTGCAGCTCTTGAGCGCCGTTAATAGGTAAAAATGAAAATTTACTCAGATCTCTGTTTCGGTTTAATTTGAAATTTATTTTTCTAGGGTTTCATTTGTATAGACTCGAAAGCAAATTAATTGTGTTTAGTTTTCATTTCTTTTCGCTCATAGGAGTCAAATAAATTACGTTACAGATAGGTAATATAATAATCAAAATATATACGATCTCTATTCCACTATATTTTTTTTTTTTTTTTTTTTTTTGGTTTTCATTTGTACGTCTAGGCTCAAAAGCAAATTAATTAGGGTTTAGTTTTCAATCCTTTTAGTTCATTAGAGTAAAATAAATTACGTTATAGATAGGTAATAATCGAATATACACAGATCTCTATTCCACTAGAGTTTGCTCAAAAGCAAATTAATTAGGGTTTAGTTTTCAATCCTTTTCGTTCATAGGAGTCAAATAAACTGCAAAAGGATAATAATCAAAATATACTCAATCTCTATTCCGCTCTAATTTTAAATTAATTTATTATTTTTCTTGGTTTTCATTTGTCTAGACTTGAAAGTAATTTTTTTTTTGATTAATTAGGTTTAATTTCCAATTTATTTCGATCGATTGTAGATGTCAAATAAAGAAGCGACATAACTATGCCAGCAAATTAAATATTTGAATTGGTAGTGGTGTCCAAACAGAATATGTATAATATTACATTAATTAAGAAAATTATATATATCAGAGAAATTAGAAATAATTAAGTCGAGTCAGAGGTGATGGTGCATGGGCAATCATTATCCGGTCCACCATGGTCCACACAATTATGTAGACTATGGAGATAAGTCATAAATATGTATATTGTCAAAGGAACGTATAGTAAAATTAAAATGATATTTTAATATTGTTATAATGAACATATTGTATATATAAAATGAAACTGAATAACAAAGTTGTGTGTGTGTGGTCAAATCAACGTGTTTTGGAATTAAAATGATATTTTTGTGTTGTTATAAGAAACTTATTGTGTGTGTAAAATGAAATTGGATAGTGGACATATGCTACTAAGGGGCACCTAGCGCCTAGGCGCCTCCTAGGCGGTCGAGTAATTCGTGTATATCATCTCTACTTTTCTCACTTATTAGGGTTGTGAGTTGTTAGACTATTATAATCCCACAAACTATCTAACTACATATGTTAGATGGTTAGTTGAGTACATGGCTGGACTACTAGAGGAATATAAGATAGGAGCAACCGAACAAGTAAAAATACCACTCGACTAAGTTGGGTGTCGACTCAGCCTAGTTGGGCACCAACTAGGCGGAGTTAGGTGCCCAACTCAACGCCTAGTTGGACAGCCAACTAAAAGCCGCCCAAGCGGTCGCCTAGGACAATTTTTACAACACTAATAGAATTCATACCATAGTTTATACTACTACATACACCATGGTTGATAGTAAAATTTGTAGTATGTGGGAATGCAACGAGGTTGGCTTAGAGGTGGGTACAGTTCTCCCAAAAGATAAATTAGCAGTCCATAGCATTTCTTAGATAATTACATGAAACAAAAACAAAATATATATATATATATATATATATATATATATATATATATATGTATATATATATATATATATATATATATATATATATATATATATATATATTACTTTTCTTGTATCAAAAAAATTGTCATTTTTTGAAAATGATTTTAAAAACATAAGTATTAATATTTTTTTTATTGTATTACAAAATACAGCATTGTATATGAAAATGAAAATAAAACAAAAGTAATACTATAATCTAATATACCATACCGACTCAAAATGAATGATATACTATACAGAGGGATCAATATGTAGTAAATTAGTAATCAAGAGCAACCAATATATATTATGTTGTCTGACAACATCTCTATTATTATTCTAAATGGATGGTCACTGTACAGTTACATATTCGAATGTGTATTTAAAATAAAAAAAAGACATATATTACTTTGTGCCCATGGTTGTTTTTCTCTTTGTTGGATAACTTTTCAATATTCAAAAGGTGCTTTTTATGATTTTATTTATTTTCAATTTTTTTTTCTATTTTTGGGATTCTCCTTCTCACATGTATGTGCTTGTGTGCACATGATAAGGATCCAATATGGGAATAATGATACGATGATTGGGAAGAGATCCTATCATCTGAGGTCTGATACCAAGGTACTATTTTACTCAGTAATTGATTATATTTATGTCGAAATTAAGAATAAAAATAACCTCATGTTGAAATTAAGAATAAAAATAACCTCAATATTGAAGATACTAAAATTAGGTCTAAGCATAGTGTTTTTTAGAAATATTCTTTAGGGATCTGGATCCCTTGCTAAATTGAAGATATTTATGAAGCTTGTTTTTTCCCCCTATTTTCTCCATTCTTGTATAAATGCATATGTGAAATAGGGGTTTGGTGACAAACTTAGATTGGAAAGGGGGACAAAATATATAATAAGAAACAAATATCCGAAGTTTGTGCAAATATGAATAGATCATAGATTTGGTTGACATTTTAGGTCAATCAATCAATAAATTAAAATTACAAAGAATTGAAAAATGTCTATATATACATACATATATATATATATATATATATATATATATATATATATATATATATATTATTTATTTATTTATTTATATATTTATTTACATACACACATTGCATGTATACTTACACACACATACACATAGTGTAAGAGTAGTTAACGTACATGAATAACATGCGAAATGAAAATTAAGATGCTAATCTAAAAACATAATAAGTGTCAATACAAGTTACGTCCTTGATTTTTGTCCCCTTTTTTTATATATGCTAATAAATATATACATTTTGCTTTAATTGTTGTACATTCATTTGCATTGGACAAAATCACCCTTACACCGTTATAACACCGTTAGTTTTTAATATATCTACCAATTTTACCATACACCTACATCTATCATATTTTTTTCCTATTTTTAATTATCATTTTATTAAAATTATCATATAACAATTAATTTAATTATAAATTATATTTTAATTAAATATTTATATGAATGTTAAATTATATATGTGTATCATATATATATATATATATATATATATATATATATATATATATATATATATATATAAATAATATGTATGTATATTATTTGTGTATGCATATCAATATATCATATATGTGAGTGTTAGCTTAGTATTATTTGTAAATTATTCACTACTGGAAATTCTGAAATTTCCGACCACCTGAAAATGATCTTAAATTAAGTTGATACCAAAAAGTGGTCGGAAATAGCAACAAAGGTTTTTCCGGATACCAAAAGTGGTCGGAACAAGACTTTCAACTTGATTTATAATCACTTTCAGGTGGTCGAAAATTTCAGAATTTCCAGTAGTGATTATTATATAAAAATATATTTTTTTTTTGTTTTGATCACTATATTATTCAAATATATGATAATTCAAAAGTATCATTACTTTAAGAAATTGCAAAACATAATTTTAACTAATTTTTAAATTTTGTTACTTACAAATATTTTAATATTGGGTATAAGTTTTCGCGCATTGCGCATACAAAATGCTAGTATTAAAAGAAATTGCATGGATGCATGCAGAAACAAAAAGACTCATGGAAGGAAGAGGGAGAAAACATTATTGCAAAATATTGGGAGTCAAAAGCGAAGGAACAACATTTAGCGAATAGTAGTACCTCCCTTGTGAATGACTATATCAGAGACCTCAATTAATTAATTAAAGACAATTGTCATGTATTGTATGTCATGTATCCATCCAGGTAGCTGACTAGACAAATGAAATTCATCTATGATCTTCAATTCCAACATTGATGCATGCATCCATATTAATACAATGGAGATATACTCGACCTTGTGAATATTAATTTTCACCTATTATGATTAAGGTTCTTCTGAGGGATCTGAAATTATATTTCGAGATATACCTGCTAAATTATATTATTCTCCGATTCTTATGAATTATTGTGGATGGTTTCATTAACAAATGAGAGACACTGGTATTATTATTGGAATTCTGTTTCGATATTAATATATATAAATAATAGAGTCAATAGTACTCATAGTTCTGTTACTATGTATGCATATATGGCAGACGGGATTATAACTGCAGTCCAGACTCTTGCATCAACAGCGCTTTGTGGAGTGATCCACTCTATTTTCGGCGGACAGCCACTCTTGATTTTAGGGGTAGCTGAGCCTACTGTTTTAATGTATACTTTCATGTTCAATTTCGCAAAAGATCGAAAGGATTTGGGGCCTTCGCTTTTTCTAGCTTGGACTGGATGGTAATGCCTGAGTCTACACTCAATCTTAACTTTTTAGTTATTATTATTATAGTAGTGCCGATGAGCTTTCTGATATTGTCACTTTTAGGGTGTGCGTGTGGACTGCCTTTTTTACTTTTCTTGCTGGCAATTTTGGGTGCATGCTCCATAATAAACAGATTTACACGCTTGGCTGGTGAGTTATCAAATACCAATTTTGATCCCACGAGTATTAGCAAAATGACAATTTTGGTCCACATATTTAATTTCTACCAATTTTCATCAACGACTATTGTTTTAGTACCAATTTTCATCCACAACTATTGTTTTAGTGCTAAAATTCATCACGCCGGTCACTCCTTCGTTTAAGACATGCCGGAATATGAAATTATTAAGGGTAGTTTCGTAATTTTCAAATTAGGATCCATATTTGAGCATGAATAAAGAAATTTAAGCCTTAAAATCTATCCCAATTTGCAGTTTTTCTCCTCAAATTAAGGTAGGATGGGGAGGAGAACAACGAATTGGTATCAATCTTAGGGCTTAAATTCATTTATTTATGCTCAAATTGGAATATTAAATTGAAAATAACGAAAATGCCCTTAAAAATTTTAGATGAGTTAATACCTAAAATGGTCCCTCGACTATGCCATAATTGCCAATTTGGTCCTCAACTACCATTCTTACCCAATTAAGTCCTCAACTATGTAAATTTTACTCAATTAAGTCCTCAACTATACAATTCTTACCCAATTTAGTCCTCAACTATACAATTCTTACCCAATTTAGTCCTCTGTATTAATTTGACTGTTTGTTGACTGTCAAAAGTCGGGATAAAATTATAATTTTACAAGATTTCTCCTTCCTCTCTAGTTAGTAGCGCCAAACCATGCAGCAATACACTCCGATCAGATTTCGATCGTCAAAAAATCGTTGAAAATCAAATTCATGGGCTATCCGATGCACAACCACTACTTCGATACTGACAGGTTTAGAACCCAACCGGAGCTTATTGCTACATGGTTTAGCGCTGCTAAATGCGAAGGAAGGAGAAAACTTGTAAAATTACAACTTTATTTCCACTTTTGACAGTCAACAAACAGTCAAATTGACAAAGGACTAAATTGGGTAAAAATTGTATAGTTGAGGACTTAATTGGGTAAGAATGATAGTTGAGGACCAAATTGGTAATTACGACATAGTCGAGGGACTATTTTGGGTATTAACTCTTTTTAGATTTCGGGATGTCTTAAATTGATGGGTAACTGACGTGATGAATTTTGGTACTAAAACAATAGTCATGGATTAAAATTGGTACTAAAACAATAGTCGTGGATGAAAATTAGTAGGAATTAAACATGTGGACTAAAACCATCATTTTGCTAATACTCGTGGGACCAAAATTGGTATTTGCTCAGTTATTTGGACTTCTGATTGCAATGCTCTTTATGCAGCAAGCGATTAAGGTGAGTTGGCTTCAAATCCAATATTTTTAATATTCTGACTAGGATCAGATAACATCTAAGTAAAGATTTTTGTCTAGCCTCGATTTACTTGAAAGCCAGTACTAACTGTATCTATCATAAAGGGACTCGTCGAGGAGTTTGGAACACCCGAGAGAGAAAATCCTAAACAGGCTGCATTCTTACCTTCTTGGCGCTTTGGAAATGGAATGTTTGCATTAGTTTTATCGTTTGGCCTTCTTTATACAGCGTTGAGTAGCCGCAAAGCAAGGTCATGGCGCTATGGGACGGCTATATTATTTAATTTGAACTTTAAGTGTATACGGTGATAATACTCGCATTTAAAAAACATATTCTTGAAGCTTACTTTATATATACGTATTTATTCTCTATGTTAATGAGATTTTAATGTGGCTCGAAGGTTGGCTCCGGGGATTAATTGCTGACTATGGTGTGCCCTTTATGGTGCTTGTTTGGACTGCAATGTCTTATATACCGGTTCACGATGTGCCGCAAGGAATACCTCGACGGCTATTCAGCCCAAATCCATGGTCTCCCGGTGTATATAAAAACTGGACAGTTATAAAGGTGCTTCTTTGATTCATTTTCCCATTTTGTGCCCCAAATGGAATGGATTTAAAAGACGATGCCTCATTTTCTTTCTGTTTTTTCCACCACTTACCTTACCCGAAACTCGTGATGGCATATTTTCACCAGGAGATGGTGCATGTGCCTCCGCTATATATTGAATTCCTTGGCAACTAACCGAGCCTTGTAACGCTCAATCGAACCATCAGCCTTTCTCTTGATTCTAAACACCCACTTACATCCAACTACATTCATACCTGATTTAAAGGGAACAAGCCCCCATGTATTGTTGTGCACCAAGGCTTTAAATTCCAAATCCATTGCATCCCGCCATTCTGGAAATTTAACCGCTTGAGTAAAACATGTAGGTTCAGGAGTAACAACAGCAGCAGATAAAACAACATGATCATGTGGTCCCGAACTTCTCGTATTCATTCCATGAGAGCGAACGGGTGAGGGCGCGGGACGAGACTGACCACGAGGCCGTGTCCGTGACTGTCCGCTCGGACTCGGTCACGGGCTCGGCAGTAGCAGGCTGCTGGCGGTGGTGGTCAGAAGCGGCTATGGGCGCAGCAGGAGGGTCACGAGCCGTGACAATAGTCGGATCACCACCAGAAACAATTGGTGCAACACCCCACGGCTCTGGGCGTGGTTTTGGAACCTGCGAATCCACAGAAGCAACAAAAGGAAAGACAGCCTCATCGGATCGCACATGGCGACAGATAAAAACCTTGTTAGTGTTAGTGTCTAAACAACGATAGCCACGAAAAGATGGAGGATATCCTAGAAAGACACAAGGGGATGACCGAAACTGTAGTTTGTTGCGATTATAGGGACACAGATTTGGAAAGCATAAACACCCAAAAACACGCAGATATGAATAAGATGGAGGAGACCGATGCAAAAGATAATGAGGAGATTTATCAGATAAGATAGGAGTGGGCATTTTATTGATTAGATAAACCGCAGTTTCAAAAGCATAATCCCAAAAACGAGATGGAACAGAGGATTGAGCCATTAATTCTAGTCCCGTTTCAACAACATGCCTATGCTTACGTTCTACCCTGCCATTTTGTTCATGAGTATACGCACAGGATTGCCTGTGACGAACACCTAAGGGCGCAAGAGTAGAACCAAGCTTTTTATATTCTCCCCCTAAATCAGATTGAAAAGAAATAATCTTGCGAGAAAAGGAACGTTCAACTAGTGACCGAAACTTATCAAATATAGCATACAAATCAAATTTAGCACGCATGGGATAATACCACATATAATGAGTGTAATCATCCACAAACAACACAAAATATTTAAAGCCAGACGCAGAAAGTAATGGCGCAGGGCTCCAAATATCTGAATAAATTAATTCCAAAGGATGCGTACTAGTAGTTTCGACACGAGACAAAGGAAACCGAGAAGATTTTCCTAATTGACAAGAGGAACAGACATTGGGAAGATCACTAGAATTAAATGTACCAACAGGCGAAGACGTTAAAATTTTACGTAAGACTCGAGAATGAGGATGCCCCAACCGCATGTGCCAAACGTAAGAGGACCGTGCAGCAACAAATGCAGCAGGGGAAGCAAAAAACGCAGGCCACGTGTAGAGACCCCCAGACGCATGTCCCTTAAAAAGAACATTCTTGGTCAAAATGTCTTTCACATAGAAACAGAGAGGGTGAAACTCAAAGAAAACATTATTGTCCTTTGCAAAACGCTGGACAGATAATAGAGAAGAAGAGAGACCAGGGACATGCAAAACATCATGTAACTTAAAAGACATAGAATCAGTAGCTAACGAAGTAGAACCAACATTAACAATAAGCAAACCTGTACCATTGCTGACTCGCAGAGTCTCCGAACCATCATAACTTGTCGCAGAGTCATCAAAGAAGAATCAGGCGTAACATGATTTGTAGCACCAGTGTCAGGGAACCACTGATGAGGACCGTTGGAATCACCATTATCACCAGAGACGGCCACATTAGCCTGAAAACTAGGAGCCCCTGAATAACGCCGAAATCAGTTGGCTCCCGTGTGACCAAAACGGTTACAAATTTGACACGGATCATCACAGCGCCAAAAACAATTGGTTCCCGTGTGACCAAAACGATTACAAATTTGACACGGATCATCATAACGCCAAACACAATTGGCTCCCGTGTGGCCGAAACCTTTACAAATTTGACACGGATCATCAATGTCACGTCGTTGACCGGACTGCTTCTCATACGGTGTATCTTGGTTTGATGCCATCGGCTACGACTACGAAGTGAGGAACATGGATGTTGGAAAAGAATACCCTAGCTAACTGATACCAGATGAGAATATAATTGTGTTGTATTAAAATGATAATGTCTGAGAGTACAGGGAGCGAATATATAGAGATCCTAGATAGAATCCTAGTGTAACACGAATAATATTCTCCTAGTCTAATATGGATAATTGAGTCCTAATAAATATATATAATTGTCACTTATTGTTCACACATTTGTGTATTAATATATAAATTAAATACGGAGTAATTGAATTTCAAATAGCTTCATATCATACAAATTGAAAATTTGTTATTATTTAAATTTAAATATAGCTTTTTTTATTCTCCAATAAAAAATAAAAAAATTTTGAAAAAAAAAAAACTATAGAGAGATGAAAAATGAAAATGTGTACTAATTAAACATCCCTCAATTATAACGATCGTTATTTGTGCGTGTATTTGGGTGTTTTGGAAAAATAAAAATAATTTTTTTTTTGAGTTAATGTTCATATGGGGTCTTCCGAGTATAATAATTTTGTCACGTTCAATTTGGTTTTAAACTTTCAAATTAACCATCCGTAGTCTTTCAACTTTCAAATTATTACCATCTGTAGTCCAAGTTAACTACTCATGATCCTTCAATTTTCGAAATTTAACCAATTTTAGCCCTCCTAGAATGATCATTAGTGATTAACTTGGACCATGAATGGTAAAACTTTGAAAGTCAAAGGACCACAAGTGGTCAATTTGAAAATTTTAAACTAAACGTAATAAAATCATTATACTCGGAGAACTTCATATAGTATTAAATCATTTTTTTTGCGCGTATGTTTAGACCTATTATATTTAGGCAATCTAATACGGAGTATATTATATCTATCCTAATTAAGCATGTTAAAATCTTGTCTCTTAATATTTTGTAAAAATATTTATATATTGATGGATGATGAATATAATGGATACTATTTACTAAATAGGCATATAGCCTAAATATGGATTGTGATTTTACAATGTAATTAAATCTTTCTATTAATTATCACTATAATGAATAATTGCATACCATAACAAATGATTACTAAAATGCTAAAAAGGGGATTAATATATATTAGCATGCCCTCCATTTCTTCCATTCCATTCCCCCAATTTCCTTAACCCTTGGCTTTAGCTTCTCAAATTTGTTCCTTCAATTCCCTCATGGAGCTCGATAACAAGTCCAAAAATGAAACCCCATTTTTGCCATTGACAATCAATGACTTGAAGGTTGAATTCATGAGTGATGGGGGTTTCTGCATAAACCCAAGGGAGTATTTGGATGGCATAGAGCCATTTGATTATGATGGGCAGAGGTTTTACCTTGTTGGGGCTTCATTTAACCCTGATTTATCAATCCCTTTGCACTGCTTTGACCCTTTTGATCCCATGGCAAGTGACAACTTTTCAACTGACTTAACCCCTTTTCTTCAACAAAGGGGTCAAAATGCCTTCAACTTTGCTCCTTTTTGTGGTGAATTCAGTGCTAGGAGTGGTGCAAATGAGAGGAGTTTTAGGGGTACCAATTCGAGATCGACGAGTCTGCAGCTCTTGAGCGCCGTTAATAGGTAAAAATGAAAATTTACTCAGATCTCTGTTTCGGTTTAATTTGAAATTTATTTTTCTAGGGTTTCATATGTATAGACTCGAAAGCAAAATAATTGTGTTTAGTTTTCATTTCTTTTCGCTCATAGGAGTCAAATAAATTACGTTACAGATAGGTAATATAATAATCAAAATATACACGATCTCTATTCCACTATAATTTGTATTTCTTTTGGTTTTCATTTGTCTAGGCTCAAAAGCAAATTAATTAGGGTTTAGTTTTCAATCCTTTTCGTTCATTAGAGTAAAATAAATTACGTTGTAGATAGGTAATAATTGAAATATACACAAATCTCTATTCCACTAGAATTTGCTCAAAAGCAAATTAATTAGGATTTAGTTTTCAATCCTTTTCGTTCATAGGAGTCAAATAAGCTGCAAATGGATAATAATCAAAATATACTCAATCTCTATTCCGCTCTAATTTTAAATTAATTTATTATTTTTCTTGGTTTTCATTTGTCTAGACTTGAAAGTAAATATTTTTTTTTTTTGAATAATTAGGTTTAATTTCCAATTTATTTCGATCGATTGTAGATGTCAAATAAAGAAGCGACATAACTATGCCAGCAAATTAAATATTTGAATTGGTAGTGGTGTCCAAACAGAATATGTATAATATTACATTGATTAAGAAAATTATATATACCAGAGAAATTAGAATTAATTAAGTCGAGTCAGAGGTGATGGTGCATGGGCAATCATTATCCGGTTCACCATGGTCCACACAATTACGTAGACTATGGTGATAAGTCATAAATATGTATATTGTCAAAGGAACGTATAGTAAAATTAAAATGATATTTTAATATTGTTATAATGAACATATTGTATATATAAAATGAAACTGAATAACAAAGTTGTATGTGTGGTCAAATCAACGTGTTTTGGAATTAAAATGATACTTTTGTGTTGTTATAAGGAACTTATTGTGTGTGTAAAATGAAATTGGATAGTGGACATATGAAATGTAATTACAATGATATTTCAGTGTTACGCAATGCTGCAAAAGGCGTTAGGCGGGTGCCTGAGGGCGTCTAGGCGCCTCCTAGGCGGTCGAGTAATTCGAGTATATCATCTCTACTTTTCTCACTTATTAGGGTTGTGAGTTGTTAGACTATTATAATTCCACAAACTATCCAACTACATATGTTAGATGGTTAGTTGAGTACATGGCTGGACTACTAGAGGAATATAAGATAGGAGTAACCGAACAAGCAAAAATACGTACCACTCGACTAAGTTGGGCGCCGACTCAGCCTAGTTGGACACCAACTAGGCAGAGTTAGGTGCCCAACTCAGCGCCTAGTTGGCCAGCCAACTAAAAGCCGCCCAAGCGGTCGCCTAGGACGATTTTTACAACACTAATAGAATTCATACCATAGTTTATATACTGCTACATAGACCATGGTCGATAGTAAAATTTGTGGTACGGTTCTCCCAAAAGATAAATTAGCAGTCCATAGCATTTCTTAGATAATTACATGAAACAAAAACAATATATATATATATATATATATATATATATATATATATATATATATATATATATATCAAGGTTGCAGTAGGCGCTAGGCGCTAGTCGGGCGGCCGGGCAGCGCCTAGCGCCTAGGCGGTCTAGGCGGCGCCTAGGCGGATTCTAGGCGGGGCTAGGCGGGCACCAAAAAAATTAAAAAAAATAGTGACAGACTTGTAGTTCGACAATTATAATGAGGTTGTTTTCAACGTTCACTCAAATAACACATCTAAATAAATGAAATAATGATAATTTATAAGTCATAATGTCATAATAATATTAAAATCAATAATTAATGAAAGACGACATCGGTCAAAATCAGTCAAAATCAGACAAAATCGGTCAAAATTGGTCAAAATCGGACGAAATCGGTCGACTCGGCCGAGTTGGCCGAGTTGACCGACTCGGCCGAGTTTGACCGCCCAGGCCGCCTAGCGGCCGCCCAGGCCGCCTAGGCGGCCGCCTAGGCAGCCGACCGAGTTTTGGCCGCCTATAGGCCAAAACTCCAAGGTAAGTGGCCGCCTAGCGCCTAGGCGGCTAGGCGGCCGAGTTTTACATCACTGATATATATATATATATATATATATATATATATATATATATATATATATATATATTTCATTTTTTGAAAATGATTTTAAAAACATAAGTATTAATATTTTTTTTATTGTATTACAAAATACAGCATTGTGTATGAAAATGAAAATAAAACAAAAGTAATACTATAATCTAATATACTATACCGACTCAAAATGAATGATATACTATACAGAGGGATCAATATGTAGTAAATTAGTAATCAAGAGCAACCAATATATATTATGTTGTCTGACAACATCTCTATTATTATTCTAAATGGATGGTCACCGTACAGTTACATACTCGAATGTGTATTTAAAATTAAAAAAAAAAAAGACATATATTACTTTGTGCCCATGGTTGTTTTGCTCTTTGTTGGATAACTTTTCTGACGGTAATAATGTTACCGGAAATATAATATAAGAGTAACGAATAAGAGAGTAACAATAGTTGTATTGCCTTTGTCTCAGTATAGAAAGTACAGTGTGTCCCCTGCTCAGCTGAGGGAAGTTCTATTTATGCTAGGTCCTAACGGTAACAACATGAAGAGACATCTTTGGGGGGCTGAGCTAACGACAAGAATATGAAGAGTCATGAATGAGGCGTTGAGGCTTTAACTCTCTCTCATCAATGGTGGCATCAAAGGTGGCTTCAATGACAATAAATGTGACACCTGTTGGATTCTAACCGTTGGAGTTCTGCCCGTTGGGTTCCCATGTGATGCTGAGTCAGATGCTCATTTGTGATCCGGGTCGGGTGCCAGCCCTATTATCCTGTCACCAGTCCCCCCTACTCCTGAGTCAACGGATGTGTTTGAGTTGACTTGGGAGTAAGGCTGAATCTATCTTGATCCTGTGTAGAATCCTGCTTGATTTAGGATATGTGATTTTATTTGATCCTGTGTATGTGATTTTATATATATTTTTTAATCACATATAATTTTATTTTATTTCTTATGCTAGCCGAGATAGGTTTTGGCCTAGGTTGGCAGAGGTGCGTGCCTCTGGCCGAGGCGTCGCCTCGACCGATCGTGACCGAGGCGTGCGCCTCGACCGATCTTGGCCGAGGCGTCGCCTCGACTGATCGTGGCCGAGGCGTCGCCTCGACTGATCGTGGCCGAGGCGTGCGCTTCGACTGATCGTGGCCGAGGCGTGCGCCTCGACCGATCTTGGCTGAGGCGTCGCCTCGACTGATCATGGCCGAGGCGTCGCCTCGACTGATCGTGGCCGAGGCGTGCGCTTCGACTGATCGTGGCCGAGGCATCGCCTCGACCGATCGTGGCCGAGGCGTCGCCTCGGCTGACCGTGGCCGAGGCGTCGCCTCGACCGATCGTGGCTGAGGCGTCGCCTCGACCGATCGTGGCCGAGGCGTGCGCCTCGACCGACCGTGGCCGAGGCGTGCGCCTCGGCCGACCGTGGCCGAGGCGTCGCCTCGACCGATCGTGACCGAGGCGTGGCCTCGACCGATCGCGGCCGAGGCGTCGCCTCGACCGACCGTGGCCGAGGCGTCGCCGACGCCTCGACCGATCGTGGCCGAGGCGTGGCCTCGACCGATCGTGGCCGAGGCGTCGCCTCGACCGACCGTGGCCGAGGCGTGTGCCTCGGCCGATCGTGGCCGAGGCGTCGCCTCGACCGATCGTGGCCGAGGCGTGCGCTTCGGCTGATCGCGGCCGAGGCGTAGCCTCGAACGATCGTGGCTGGGGCAGGCTCCGGCCTTTTTTATTTATTTATTTTTTTTTTTCTTTGGCCGAGACGGACTTCGGCGTTGGCCGAGGCGGGCGCCTCGGCCAACCATTGGCCGAAGCGCACCTCGGCCAACCATTGGCCGAAGCGCACCTCGGCCAACCCTTGGCCGAGGAGCACCTCGGTCAGACAGTGGCCGAGGCGTGCCTCGGTCAGACTGTGGCCGAGGCGGGCTCCTCGGCCGAACTTTGGCCGAGGCTTGCCTCGGCCATCCGAGTCGAGTCACGTCTCGGCCAACCTGTGGCCGGGGCGTGCGACTCGTTTTTTTTTTTTTTTTTTTTTTTTTGGAAACAACATGGGCGCACCACAAGCACGAGATACTATTCCAAAAGATTTCAGAATGCAAAGCGGGCGGACCGCGATTACCAAACACCAGTCCCAAACGACTACTAGAATATTAAGGAAAATACTTAATCAAATGTTCCTAGCTCCATACCCGATCGATTATCTTTACAGATGGTGTGGACTTATGGATCATTTCTGCCAATCTTTTTGCATGCTTTAACGTAACAACTGCGGGCTGCTCGCTGGTTTCCTCTGACGACCCCTATCCCATTCGGAGTAGGGAACTTCATACACAAGTGTTCCACCGACACTATGGCCTTGAGGTCCTCCAGTGCCGGCCTCCCCAAAATGATGTTGTGCGCACAAGTGAGTCTTACCACGATGAATTCCATTTCAAGTTTGCGAATGTTAGGGCTCGTGCCTATCTCCACTGGTAAGGCCACCGACCCCTCCGTCTCCACTGAATCACCCGTAAATCCAGAGAGTGGGGTACGTACTTCTTTGAGCTGGTTCCTAGGTATCCCCAACTTGGTGAAGGCATCGTAATACATCACATTGACTGAGCTTCCTGTGTCGACTAAGATGCGGCGGATAATGACATCGTTGACGTCCATCTCAATCACCAAGGCGTCACGATGGGGTAGCGGGCCCTCTGGGAGGTCATCATTAGAGAAGGTGATGGCCTCCTGTCTCTGTTTCTTTTCTCTAGGAAGACTCGCCACTTCTCCCACGTATATCTGTCGGCTCCACTTCTTTCTTTCTGCGGGCGTGTCACCCCCTGCCGGTCCACCATAGATAAAGTGTATGGTGTGCTTCTTTTGTCGTCTGGGCGCCACCTCGGTTTCTTTCTCGCTATCACTCTGCTCAGATATTTGGTTGTGGTCTCTTTTTTTGGCGTTATCTGAGGTGGATGGCTCGGTGCCATCCTCATTCATCCAGACATTTTTTGGTGGATTGTGTTGCGGCTGTTGCTGCTGCTTGGATCGCTTGACGAAATGTCGGAAGTAGCCCTGCTAGATGAGGTCTTCTATTTGTCTCTTCAAAACGTGACACTCATCCGTATCATGTCCGACATGCCTATGAAACCTGCAGTACTTTGTTTGGTCTGCCTTTGGGGAGACCTTCATGCACTCCTCGGGGAATTCTACCATTCCCATCTCCTTAGCTTGCTTTAGAATGACACTGACGGGATGGGTAAGAGGAGTTAAATTACGCAAGGGGACTAGGCGAGGTCGTTCGTAGTCTCGGCCCTTCCCTGCGGTCGGGTGGTTCGAGAGTGGTGCCTGGCTGGGCGGACCAGCTTTCCCAGGTTTCCCGTTTTTCCTGTTGTCCTCCTCATCTTTCTTTTTCCTGTCGACGTCCTCTGCCTCGGCATAGCGGCTAGCCGTCCTAATCAAATCTTCGTAAGAACGGGGGTGGTGGGCGTTCAGCTGCTTGTGGAAATACCATGATCTTAAGGCATGGATAAATATTGGGATCGCCGCCTTGGAGTCGAAGTCGTAGACATTACTGACTTCCTTTTTCCATTTGACCAGGAAGTTTTTTAGGCTCTCGCCTCTATCTTGCTTCACTACACAGAGGTGAGAGAAGGGTTTCTTACGCTGTATGCTACCGGAGAAGTATGTTAGGAAGCTCTTGGACAACTCCCCAAAGTTTTGGATCGACCCATCTGGGATGGTGTTGAACCAGTCTTGGGCCGCTCCATCCAGGGTGGACAAGAACGCTCGGCACATGATGGCGTCCCCTGCCCCGATCATTACCATAGCAGCCTTGTACCTCGTCATGTGGACACGTGGGTCAGTGGCCCCCGTGTACTCCTTGATAGCGGGCAACCTAAAGTCCCTCGGCAAAGGTACGTCCATGATGCTTGGGGAGAATGGTGCTGTCATCCGTACCTCGGGTTCCGGCGACTGCTCCCGTGCCTCCACCCTTCTTGCTAACTCCTTGATTCTTCTCTGCAGCCTCTCGACCAGGGCTGACTTGTCAGGGTGCCGGCGCGGGGCCGGCTGCCGCTCCTCCATGTGTCGTCGTGGAGCTAGTTCATCAACGCGTCGCTTTCCCGCCGAGTGCCGTCGCGGAGCCGGCTCTTCGACGCGTCGCTCCTCCAAGTGTCGACGTAAGGCCGACTCATCAACGTGTTGGCGTGGGGTCGGCTCCTGAGACTCGCCCACCTCCTCTGTGGGTGATCTCTCGGCTTCTTTGTTTTCATGTTGGCGAGGACCTCTGGTAAAGGATCCCTCGGCCCGTGATCCTAATCTTTGTCGCACGGCCGCCCTTTGTCCCAGTCGTTCTGGTGCAGATTGGGAAGGGCCTGGTTGTCGTCTGGCCGGTGCACTTCTTTGGGTCTCCACCCTTATTTCCTGGGGCCGCGGCGGGGGCACTTGACCTTGCAGTCCCACCGCCACCTGATTTAGCGCCGCCGTCACTGCTTGCTGAATGACATCGGCAGTCGCCTGGAGGTTCATGACTTGGTTCGCCCCTCCATTGTGGGGTTGGTCTCGGAGGTCTCCTCCATTGTTGAGTTGGTCTCGAAGGTCTCCTCCATTGTTGAGTTGATCTCGAAGGTCCCCGGGCCTCCCGCTGTTGAGATGTTCTCGGAGGTCCCCTCCGCGATTGTTTGTGAGTAGGTCACGGAGGTCACTTGAGGCGTTGCCATTGTTCACGTTGCGAGAACCGTGGGAGCTGCGGGACGCCATTCTTTCAAGCTTGCTGTTGAAAGAGAAAAAAAAGTTGTGTTGTAGCCTGCTTGAGTATTGGACTCAGGCTCTCAATGAAAGCACCAATGACGGTAATAATGTTACCGGAAATATAATATAAGAGTAACGAATAAGAGAGTAACAATAGTTGTATTGCCTTTGTCTCAGTATAGAAAGTACAGTGTGTCCCCTGTTCAGCTGAGGGAAGTTCTATTTATGCTAGGTCCTAACGGTAACAACATGAAGAGACATCTTTGGGGGGCTGAGCTAACGGCAAGAATATGAAGAGTCATGAATGAGGCGTTGAGGCTTTAACTCTCTCTCATCAATGGTGGCATCAAAGGTGGCTTCAATGACAATAAATGTGACACCTGTTGGATTCTAACCGTTGGAGTTCTGCCCGTTGGGTTCCCATGTGATGCTGAGTCAGATGCTCATTTGTGATCCGGGTCGGGTGCCAGCCCTATTATCCTGTCATTTTCAATATTCAAAAAAGGTGCTTTTTAAGATTTTATTTATTTTCAATTTTTTTTTTCTATTTTTGGGATTCTCCTTCTCACATGTATGTGCTTGTGTGCGCAGGATAAGGATCCAATATGAGAATAATGATACGATGATTGGGAAGAGATCTTATCATCTGAGGTCTGATACCAAGGTACTATTTTACTCCGTAATTGATTATATTTATGTTGAAATTAAGAATAAAAATAACCTTATGTGGAAATTAAGAATAAAAATAACCTCAATATTGAAGATACTAAAATTAGAACTAAGCATAGTGTTTTTTAGAAATATTCTTTAGGGATCTGGATCCCTTGTTAAATTGAAGATATTTATGAAGCTTGTTTTTTCCCCCTATTTTCTCCATTCTTGTATAAATGCATATGTGAAATAGGGGTTTGGTGACAAACTTAGATTGGAAAGCGGGACAAAATATATATATATCTAGCAATCTCACTTGCACATTTTGTAACTTATTAGTTGGTTAAATTTTGCTGATATCCATCATGTAGTTGAGCCCTGCTCATATTGATTGTAGATATGTGCTATTTTTAGTTTTGTAATCTTATCATTTTAAATTATATTAGAGTGTGTTTGGAAACCTGGAAAATGAGTTCTGGAAATCATTTTCCAAGTTTCCATTGTTTGGATGTGCTTGGAAAATCAAGTCAACGGAAATCATTTTCCGTTAACTTTGGAAAATAAGCTTGTTTTGGAGGAAAATGACTTTCCATTTTTTTGGGGGGAAGTCATTTTCCAACTTTTACACCAACATCACACCACCACCAACATCATCAACACCATACCACCACCACCTCACTACCACCATCACCACCACTATTGCCGTCGCCACCACCACTATACCACTGCAACCACCGCCACCACACCACCACCACTACCACCACCAACACCATACCACCGCAACCACTACCACCACCAACTCCACCATACCACCGCAACCATCGTTGCCGCCACCACCACCACCATACCACCGCCACCACACCACCATCACTACCACCACCGTCGCCGCCACTACCACCACCATACCACCGCAACCACCGTCGCTGCCACCACCACCACTACCACCATCGCCGCCGCTGCTGCCACCACCACCATAACACCTCAACCACCGTCGCAGCCACCACCACCACCATACCACGGCCGTCGCCACCACCATACCACCGCCACTACACCACCACCATCACACCACCACCAATACCACCACCGTCGCCGCCACTACCACAACTATCGCCGCCACCACCGCCGCCACCACCACCATACCACCGCAACCACCGCCACCACCACCACCATCACACCACCGCCGCCGCCACCACCACCACCACCATCACACCACCACCACCGCCGCCGCCGCCACCACCATACCACCGCCACCACACCACCACCACCACCATACCACCACCACCACCACCATACCACCGCCGACACCACCACCATACCACTGCAATCACCGTTGCCGCCACCACCACCGCCGCCGCTACCACCACCGCAACCACCGCCACCACCACCACCATCACACCACCGACGCCGCCACCACCACGACCATACCACCGCCGCCACCACCACCACCATACCACCGCAACCACCACCGCCGCCACCACCACTACCACCATACCACCGCAACCACCGTCGCCGCCGTCACCACCACCATACCACCGCAACCACCGCCACCACACCATCACAACCACCACCACTGCTACCACCGTCATACCACCACCAGTTATTATTATTATTATTATTATTATTATTATTATTATTATTATTATTATTATTATTATTATATAACAAATAACACCACTATCACTACACCACTACCGCCACCATAATATTTTTGATATATTAGTAGTTATTTTTTATTATATTTAAAATTATTATTATATTATTATTATATTATTATATTATTATACATGTTGTAATATTCTAAATAAAATAATTAAAATGTTTAATTATACAATTTTACTCATTTTCCAGAAAATGAACCAAACACACAAAAACAGTTTTCCAGAACGCAACCAAACACTGGAAAGGAAAATATTTTCCAGAAAATTACTCATTTTCCAGAAAACATTTTCCAGAAGTCATTTTCCTGCTTTCCAAACGAACCCTTAATAGAAAGGAAAATCCAATTCTCTTATGGGATGGTTTCATGAATCAACATTGGTAGAACAGATTGAATTTTTCAAAAGTATTACAATTTTCCTCATAAGTAAATCTTTAACCTCGAATATTATATTTTGATTTTAAAGTATTATATTTTTTAATCAAAAGTAACACAGTTTTTTCTCATATGTATTATAATACTTTCTCTTATAAGTAACAATTAATCAATTTATCCATGATTAGTATTACATTTTTCTTATAACTGTCCAACCCCTAAATATTATATTTTAATTTAAAAGTATTATATTTTTCCTCATAAGTATTATACTAGTAACAAACAATGTATTCCTGTTTTAGTATTACTATGTATATTTTTCAGCTTAAGTATTACATTTTCATCTTGACCTGATATATATATATATATATATATATATATATATATATATATATATATATATATAAAATTTATTTACATACACACATTGCATGTATACTTACACACACATACACATAGTGTAAGAGTAGTTAACATACATCAATAACATGTGGAATGAAAATTAAGATGCTAATTTTAAAAGAAATTGCATGGATGCATGCATAAACAAAAAGATCCATGGAAGGAAGAGGGAGAAAGGATTATCGCAAGATATTGGCAGGCAAAAAGCAAAGGAACAACATTTAGCGAATAGTAGTACCTCTTCTTCGTCATATGAAAATATCCTTTTCTAAAATATGATTTCACTGAAGAAAAAAAAAATCAACAGAAGGACCAAAAGTGTCCAAAGTATGATAGTTGGAGTGTTAAATGTAAAAATGATTGTCTAAGACTATATTTGAAAATACTACCAAAGACAAGGAACCTCCCCGGCAAGGTGGCAACTAACTCATTAGGAAAAATAAAATAAAATTGAAGAGAGGAAAATACACTTGCCTAAAATAGGATTTTATCAGGAAAGTCATTGAAGGGGCAAAAAGTGTTCAAAATATTATAGCCTGATGTGTTAAAGGACAAAAACGATAGTTTGAGATTAAATTTAAAATTGTCACAAAAAAACAAGGAACCTCCGCGCTGAAATTAACTTTTGTTTTATTCAAAATCAATTATTTTTTTAACCAAAAATGAAAAATAAAAAAATCTTGGCATTTTTATTTTCGACTTAATAAAGAAATTTCAGAATTATTTTTAATGTTTTTCAAATATGGCAGCCTGCAAAAGTTCTGTTTATATAATTACTACTAGTTTTTTACGCGTATTGCGCGATTGGGATAATGCCCAATATTTTTTTAAAAAATAAGTACTTTAAGGTATATCATGACAAGATTATATTAAAATTGTTTATACATAGATAATTGAATGTTAAATTTGTGTATTTAAATAGGCAATTCTACGTTTACAAATGCAAGATAATATTTATTAATTTTATTTTTTTAAGTTTTTCATGGTATTAATAAAATACTTGGTAAATAAATATATAGCATTATTTATGTTATAACTTTGATATTTAATTAGAAAAATAGTGCACAAAAAAGATAATAGATAATGTAGTGGATATAATCAATTGATGATTTGAATGTAAAAACATTTACATTAGAAAAAAATAAAAACAATATAACTAATGAAAATATTTCTTTTAATTAATTTATTGATAATTAATAAATTTTTTTCACTGAATAAAGACATTGTAAGGACAATGTAGCGAATATAATCAATTAATAAATTTGAATATAAATAATATTTATATTGAAGAAAAATAAAGACAATATAACTAATAAAATTATTTATCTTATTTAATTTATTGATAATGAATAATATTTTTTTTTTGAATAAAGACATTGTGGACACATAATTCTAAATTAAAGAAATGCATATGTTTTTTTTTTTTTTTTGTTGTAACTACTAAAGTATTATTTATATAATTTAATAAGAGTAAAATAGAGTACTAATTATGCCAACTTTGATTGGGATGAGGTTCGAACCTAAGACCTTTCTTTTTTTTTTTTTATTGAAATCAATGAGTAAGTTAACGGTGAACTAACAGCAATTCTTAAAATTTTAACGGAATTAGTAATGGTGTGTGGGTATTTTAGAAAATTTTAGTGTAAAATTTAAATCTGATCAATCTTTTAATCAATCTGAGCCATTCATTTAATTAAAATCTGTGACCGTCATTTTTTCATAAAATACTTGGTAAATAAATATATAGCATTATTTTATGTTATAACTTTGATATTTAATTAGAAAAATAGTGCACAAAAAAGATAATAGATAATGTAGTGGATATAATCAATTGATGATTTGAATGTAAAAACTTTTACATTAGAAAAAAATAAAAACAATATAACTAATGAAAATATTTCTTTTAATTAATTTATTGATAATTAATAAATTTTTTTCACTGAATAAAGACATTGTAAGGACAATGTAGCGAATATAATCAATTAATAAATTTGAATATAAATAATATTTATATTGAAGAAAAATAAAGACAATATAACTAATAAAATTATTTATCTTATTTAATTTATTGATAACGAATAATATTTTTTTTTAATAAAGACATTGTGGACACATAGTTCTAAATTAAAGAAATGCATATGTATTTTTTTTTTTGTTGTAACTACTAAATTATTATTTATATAATTTAATAAGAGTAAAATAGAGTACTAATTATGCCAACTTTGATTGGGATGAGGTTCGAACCTAAGACCTTTTTTTTTTTTTTTTTTATTTTATTTATTTATTAAAATCAATGAGTAAGTTAACGGTGAACTAACGGCAATTCTTAAAATTTTAATGGAATTAGTAACGGTGTGTGGGTATTTTAGGAAATTTTAGTGTAAAATTTAAATCTGATCAATCTTTTAATCAATCTGAGCCATTCATTTAATTAAAATCTGTGACCGCCATTTTTTCTACCCATTATAGGCCTAACTCTCTTGGGCTCTTATTAGTATAGTAGATAGATATATATATCATCATTACTACAGATTTCTGCTTCACATATATATTGCCAAATTCATTTACTTACATGCTCATTATAATCAATATAATGTATCCTTTCACCCATTATAACCTACTCTATCACTATACCCATCCGGCCATCCTTATGTATCTACTCTTGTGTCTATCTAGGGACAAGCCAGAAATTTAGTTGAGGAGGGCGAAAAACTAGGGATGAATTCAGAAAATTTTTTCAGTAAAAACGAAACATTAAAATAAAAGAGATAATTTAAAAAAAAATAAATAAATTACCTAAGATATAATTAACTTAAATTAAAAAACTATGAAAATATATTAAAGCCAAAAGGATTTGAACCCTTACCTCTTTACAATTGCCAAACATATGTTCTACCAACTAATCTAACTTATTCTTATTGATTTTTATTAGCTTTATTATACTAATAACTATATATACATATATACATGCAAAGATTATATATGGGGTGGGGGTGGGATAGGGGGGCAGCCGCCCCCCTGGCCCCCTTTAGCTCCATCCCTGCGTCTATCTATATATCTATTCTCACAATCTACACACTTACCTCTACCACCACTACCACCCCCACTCATTTATATTTTTATCATATGAAGTAAATAATTAAAAATTTTAAGCAATTTTATATTTTATAAATTGAGGAATAATTGGACATTCATCTCATATAAAAAGTGTGGACATATTCACACCCTCCATTTATCAAGATCTTACCGGGCGTTTAGTTGGAAGGGGGGAATTACGTGGGAAAGGAATTTCAATTCCATGGGAGATTTATTATTGGGTACAAAGTGGAATTTAAATTTCAGTGTTTGGTTTACAGAAATAGAATTACTGGGAATTTCAATTCCAATGTTTGGTATACATGAGAATTGAAAGGGAATAAGAACTATAAAGTCCAAAATGCCCATTGTTGTTGTGGTATTAATTTTAGGTTTTAAAAAAGAGAGGGGTAATTTTGTTTCATCACTAGCTTTTTTTTCTTCCTAAAATCCCAGGAATTAAAACCTCGGGGGGGGGGGGGGGGGGGGGGGGGGACATGAGATTTTAATTCCATGAAAATGGGGGAATTACAATTCCATGGAATTGCAATTCCTTCCAACCAAACTAAGGGATTTTATGACATTTGAAATTAGGTGGGAAGAGAATTTAAATTCCCTCAAACCAAACGCCCTGTTATGGTCATTTAGGGGGGGGGGGGGTGATTTAAGGAGGTTTTTTTTTTTTTTTTTTTTGCAATCGTCATTAAATTAATTGTTAACCTATTGAATTACAGTTTTGTTCAAGTTAGTTGTGTTAAAGGTTTTTTAAGGTGGGGGCCGGGGGAGGGTTTTTTTTTTTTTTTTTTTTTTTTTTTTGCAACCGTCACTAAATTAATTGTTAACATATTGAATTACAGTTTTGTCCAAGTTAGTTGTGTTAAAACCACAACCACTAATTTGTGAAGATAAAGTGTAATGATATGTTCACACTTTTTAATGAGAGAGGGGGATTGTTCTTACATGTTTGGTTCAATGACATGTTTTGTTCATGGAATAGGTCAGGAATGGAATAATAACATTCTTTGGAATAAACCTATTCCACATTAGAATAACATTACTAGGAATGAGCTATTACTTTTGCCAGGGTAATAGCCATTTCTAGGGGGGCCTTGGTATTAGCTATTCCCATGCCCTTGGGAATAGATTTTATATCACAAATACCAAAAATACCCCTTGCACATTATTTAATAAATATAATATATTATATAAATGTATATATTTAATTAATTATAATTTTTATCTATCAATCTATCAATAAAATATATATTTAAATAAATTATATATATATATATATATATATATATTAATATATATATATATATATATATATATATATATATATATATATATATATATATATATATATATATATATATATATATATATAACTGTATAAGGCTCTTTAATTATGAAACCTTGACTCCTAAATTAAGTAGACTGTCCATCCGCATGCCTGGCGAATGGGCATTGCAATTGAAATTATGGAGTATTGAGGCTCCTTTTATAGAAGCCTGAAGACTCCATTCCTCACTTTTTCAACAGATATGGGATAAGTGGAGAAATAAATATAAATATAAATATAAATATAATATGTATTTCTATATAATAATAATAATAATAATAATAATAATAATAATAATAATAATAATAATAATTATTATTATTATTATTATTATTATTATTATATTATTATTATTATTATTATTATTGTTAGTCTCTCACTCACACACACATGCATATACATGTATATAAATATAAAAATAAATAAATAAATAAATAAATAAATAAATATGCTATATGCTAAATTTTAAATCTAGTAACAACTAAATATGCAAACCTAGTAAATTTTATAAAATCATTAAAAAAGTTAAATTTTAAATCTAAATCGTAAATGCTATATACTAAGCAGTAAAAGGCGAACCACTAAACGAAATAAAACTCAAAACGCAGTAATAAACTTTAAAATCAAAATCCAACGTGTAATTACTTTCACATTTTTGCATGTGCAATCTTTTATTACTAAATGTGCAAAATGTTAGTACTAAATGTGTAAAGTTGGAAAGTTCTGAAAATTGGTGATTTTAGTGTTCAAGTTTTCATATTAATGTTGATGATAATTACGAAAATGCCACTATTTTTTTTTTAAAATCAGATCCGGTCCATCTAATTTTTATAGATGTAAGATTGAGGTTTATTTTTTAAGAACTTATTCTCATATGATCCCATACCTCTCTCTCTATATATATATATATATATATATATATATATATATATATATATATATATATATATAATTAAGTTTCAGTGCGGGTAAGTGTATCCCATGCGGTTGTGCGGGTGATTAATGTGCGTGGGTTTTGTACTTAATGTGCGTGAGTCTTGTGCTTAAGGTGCATGATATTTGTATTTAATGTGCGTGAGTGTGTAATGCTTAATGTGCATGAGTTTTGTACTTAAGGTGCGTGTGTTTTGTGCCTAATGTGCGTGAGTTTTGTGTTTAATGTGCGTGAGACTGTACTTAATGTGAGTTGTTGTTGAAATCTTAAAGTGCATGAGTTTTATGCTTAATGTGCGTGAGTTTTGTGCTTAATGTGCGTGAGTCTTGTGCTTAAGGTGCGTGAGTTTTGTACTTAATGTGTCATGTGTGTGAGTGTGTACTTAATGTAAGTTGTTATTAAAACTTAAGATACGTTTGTTTTTGTGCTTAAGGTGCGTGAGTTTTGTGTGCTTAAGGTGCGTGAGGGTTGTGCTTAAGATGCGTAACTTTTGTGCTTAAGGTGCGTGAGTTTGTGTTCTAAATGTATTTTGTTTGTGTGTGTAAATGTGTAATGTGCGTGTGTTGTGTACTTAAAGTGCACCAGTGTAAAACTTAATGTAAGTCCACCTACACAATCGCACGGGAAGCACCACCCGTACATGATCCCTTCCCTATATCCCATTACACAAAAATACACGTCACCGTTCCATTACTTACAACATTGCACTCATCACTATCTATCCCAACGTGTATAACCTACTAACCCAAACTCAAGATTGACAATATTTATATTATCTAAATTAAATTTTAAAATTAGAGCTGAATTTTGGAGATTCGGTAATCCAAAATTGGTTATTCGAATACAAATTTAGTTCTAATATTGAATATTAAAATTTCAATTATGTTTGTCTCGAAATTTGAAATTGCAATTTATAAATAAACATAAATTTAATATAAAATAAAAATTATTAAATATATTTTTTACACAAACCAAGGGAAAGATCGAATTCTCATATCATGTCTCAAAAATGTCATTTGAAATTGTGAATATTTGAAATAAAATTCAAATATTTCCTTACATATTGTTCATACATGCTTGTACAATGATCATTGGTCAATATATATAATTGTCACTTATTGTTCACACATTTGTGCATGTATTAATATATAAATTAAATACGGAGTAATTGAATTTCAAATAGCTTCATATCTTACACATTGAAAATTTGTTATTATTTAAATTTGAATATAGCTTTTTTTTTATTCTCCAATAAAAAATAAAAAATTTTGAAAAAAAAAAACTATAGATAGATGAAAAATGAAAATGTGTACTAATTAAACATCCCTCAATTATAACGGTCATTATTTGTGCGTGTATATTTGAGTGTAGTTGATAAATAAAAATAATTTTTTTTTGAGTTAATGTTATATGAGGTTTTCTGAGTATAGTAATTTTGTCACGTTTAGTTCGAAACTTTTAAATTAATCACCCGTAGTTCTTCAATTTTCAAATTGTTACCATCTATAGTTCAAATTAACAATTCATGGTCCTTCAACTTTCAAAATTTAACCAATTGTGATCATCCTAGAAGGATCATTGGTGGTTTACTTGGACCACGGATGGTATAACTTTGAAAGTCAAAGGACCACAAGTAATCAATTTAAAAGTTTTGGACTAAACGTGACAAAATCACTATTCGGAAGACTTCATATAGTATAAACTCATTTTTTTGTGCGTATGTTTAGACCTGTTATATTTATGCAATCTAATACGGAATATATTATATCTATCCTAATTAAGCAAGTTAAAATCTTGTCTCTTAATATTTTGTAAAAATATTTATATATTGATGGATGATGAATATAAGGGATACTATTTACTAAATACGCAAATAGCCTAAATATGGATTGTGATTTTACAATGTAATTAATTATTTCTATTAATAATCACTATAATGAATAATTGCATACCATAACAAATGATTACTAAAATGCTAAAAAGAGGATTAATATATATTAGCATGCCCTCCATTTCTTCCACTCCATTCCCCCAATTTCCTTAACCCTTGACTTTAGCTTCTAAATTTTGTTCCTTCAATTCCCTCATGGAGCTCGATAACAAGTCCAAAAATGAAACCCCATTTTTGCCATTGACAATGAATGACTTCAAGGTTGAATTCATGAGTGAAGGGGGTTTCTGCATAGACCCAAGGGAGTATTTGGATGGCTTAGAGGCATTTGATTATGATGGGCAGAGGTTTTACCTTGTTGGGGCTTCATTTAACCCTGATTTATCAATCCCTTTACACTGCTTTGACCCTTTTGATCCCATGGCAAGTGAGAATTTTTCAACTGACTTGACCCCTTTTCTTCAACAAAGGGGTCAAAATGTCTTCAACTTTGCTCCTTTTTGTGGTGAAGTCAGTGCTGGGAGTGGTGCAAATGAGAGGAGGAGTTCTAGGGGTACCAATTCGAGATCGACGACTCTGCAGCTCTTGAGTGCCGTTAATAGGTAAAAATGAAAATTTACTCAGATCTCTCTTTCGGTTTAATTTTAAATTTATTTTTCTAGGGTTTCATTTGTATATACTCGAAAGCAAATTAATTATACTCAGATCTCTATTTCGGTTTAATTTTAAATTTATTTTTCTTGAATTTCATTTGTATAGACTCGAAAGGAAATTAATTATACTCAGATCTCTATTTTAGTTTAATTTTTTAAATTTATTTTTCTAGGGTTTCATTTGTATAGGCTCAAAAGCAAATTAATTAGGGTTTAATTTTCAATCCTTTTCGGTCATATGAGTAAAATAAATTACGTTGTAGATAGGTAACAATCAAAATATACACAGATCTCTATTCCACTCTAGTTTGCTCAAAAGCAAATTAATTAGGGTTTAGTTTTCAATCCTTTTTGTTCATAGGAGTCAAATAAGCTTCAGATGGATAATAATCAAAATATACTCAATCTCTATTCCGCTCTAATTTTAAATTAATTTATTATTTTTCTTGGTTTTCATTTGTCTAGACTTGAAAGTAATTTTTTTTTGATTAATTATGTTTAATTTCCAATTTATTTCGATCGATTGTAGATGTCAAATAAAGAAGCGACATAACTATGCCAGCAAATTAAATATTTGAATTGGTAATGGTATCCAAATAGAATATGTATAATATTACATTGATTAAGAAAATTATATATATCAGAGAAATTAGAAATAATTAAGTCGAGTCAGAGGTGATGGTGCATGGGCAATCATTATGCGGTCCACCATGGTCCACACAATTGTGTACACTATGGTGATAAGTCATAAATATGTATATTGTCAAATTAATGTATGGTAAAATTAAAATGATATTTTAATATTGTTATAATAAATATATAAAATTAAATTGAATAGCAAAGTTATGTGTGTGTGGTCAAATCAACGTGTTTGGACTTAAAATAATAGTTTTGTATTGTTATAAGGAACTTATTATGTATAGAATGAAATTGGATAGTAGAGATATGATGTGTAATTACAATGATATTTCAGTGTTACGCAATGCTGCAGAAGGCGGTAGGCGCTAGGCGGGCGCTTGAGGGGCACCTAGTATTAAAATGATTTTGAAAATGTCATGTTTTGAAAATGATTTTGAAAATGATCTTGTATCAAAATACACCATATGTATATGAAAATGAAAATAAAACAAAAGTAATACTATAATCTAATACCATATACCGGCTCAAAATGTATGATATACTATATAGAGGGATCAATATGTAGTAAATTAGTAATCAAGAGCAACCAATATATATTATGTTGTCTGACAATATTTCTATTAAAATTTTAATTGGATGGTCACACTTACACACTCAAATGTGTATTTAAAGAAAAAAACATATATTACTTTGTGTCCATGATTGTTTTGCTCTTTGTTGGATAACTTTTCAATATTCAAAAGGTGCTTTTTATGATTTTATTTATTTTCAATTTTTTTTTTCTATTTTTGGGATTCTCCTTCTCACATGTATGTGCTTGTGTGCGCAGGATAAGAATCCAATATGGGAATAATGATACGATGATTGGGAAGAGATCCTATCATCTGAGGTCCGCTACAAAGGTACTATTTTACTCCGTAATTGATTATATTTATGTTGATAATTAATACTCCGTATATATATTATTTTTGTCTTTCCCATTTTTAATTTATTTCAAATCTTTCAAATAATGCACATTGTTTTTGTGTGTGTGTGTGTTTTTAATTTTAATTTTAATTCATAAACTATGTTTTTAAGGGTAATTCATCAACTATTACTTAGCTTCTATTTTATAAACTTTTAATCTCTAATTTCAAGAGCGATTTGATACTTGATATTTAAAACTAGTCACCTTTAGTTTGAATAAAAAAAATCAAATACGGCACTTTATTTGATTTTGAGATCTATTAGAGGATTAAAAGTTTCAATTGTTAAACCTTTTTTTTTTATACATATAAGAGAATTGAGAATCGAATCTTTGACATCCTAACTTGAAGTTTACATTTTTTTAAGTTTAAAAAAAATATCAAAAGTCGGGGTTTACCCGGTACATGCATTTGGGTAATTGTTGCAGATCGATTTCACTTGTTAGTCAAAAAATTTTAAAGTTAAATATCAAATTTGGTCAATTTTGAAATTAAGAATAAAAATAACCTCAATATTGAAGATACTAAAATTAGAACTAAGCATAATGTTTTTCAGAAATATTCTTTAGGGATCTGGATCCCTTGCTAAATTGAAGATATTTATGAAGCTTGTTTTTTCCCCTATTTTCTCCATTCTTGTATAAATGCATATGTGAAATAGGGTTTTGGTGACAAACTTAGATTTAAAAGGGGGACAAAATATATAATAAGAAACAAATATCCGAAGTTTGTGCAAATATGAATAGATCATAGATTTTGTTGACATTTTAGGTCAATCAATCAATAAATTAAAATTACAAAGAATTGAAAAATGTATATATATATATATATATATATATATATATATATATATATATATATAGAGAGAGAGAGAGAGAGAGAGAGAGAGAGAAAGAGAGAGAGGCGAGTTCAGGTGCGGCGATGTCTTACGGTGCGGCGGTGCGGCATCATCAATAGTTCAACAAATATACACCATCAGCGTTAGGAAATACACCACAAAAAACAGAGGAAAATTAGGTACGCATCACCAATAACACACCATTAGGTGTGAGTAAAAACACCATACACTATTCGGAAATACACCATTGGGGATGATGAGTTATATGGTGTATTTTTTCGAGTCTGTTGTGTATTTTTTGATGTTTTATTGCATCTCATTGTGGTGTATTTTTCTTACACTGTTGGTGTATTCTGAAATTCCGCCGCACCGCCGCACGGGATGACCCCGCCGCATTTGAACTTTCTTCTATATATATATATATATATATATATATATATATATATATATATATATATATATATATATATATATATATATATATATCTCACTTGCACATTTTGTAACTTATTAGGTGGCCTGGTTAAATTTTGCTAATATCCATCATGTATGTAGTTGAGCCCTCATCGGTAGGACGGGTCGACTTTTTAAAAAATATTACAATTTTTCTGTAACTCTTTAACCTCGAATATTATATTTTAGTTTTAAAATAGTACATTTTTTTTATTATTAAAAGTAACACATTTTTCCTCATACGTATTATAATATTTTCTCTCATCAGTAACAATTAATCAATTTATCCATAATTGGTATTACATTTTTTTTCTTATAACTGTTCAATCCCTAAATATTATATTTTAATTTTAAAGTATTATATTTTTTCTCATAAGTATTTTATTAGTATTTAGTAACAAATAATGTATTCCTGTTTTGGTATTACTATGTATGTTTTTCAGCTTAAGTATTAAATTTTTATCTTGACCCGATTCGTTTACGGATAAAGATATGTGAGACGGTCTCACAAAAGACTCATCCTAATAGAAATTAGTGATGAATATATATATATATATATATATATATATATATATATATATATATATATATTTATTTATTTATTTATTTATTTATTTATTTACATACACACATTGCATGTATACTTACACACACATACACATAGTATAAAAGTAGTTAACATACATGAATAACATGCGAAATGAAAATTAAGATGCTAATTTTAAAAGAAATTGCATGGATGCATGCAGAAACAAAAAGACTCATGGAAGGAAGAGGGAGAAATGATTATCGCAAACTATTGGGAGTCAAAAGCGAAGGAACAACATTTAGCGAATAGTAGTACCTCCCTTCTGAATGACTATATGAGAAACCTCAACAATTAATTAATTAAAGACAACTGTCATGTATTGTATGCCATCTATCCATCCAGGTGGCTGGCTAGTGGACAAATGAAATTCATATATGATCTTCAATTCTAACATTGATGCATGCATTCATATTAATATAATGGAGATATACTCGACCTTATGAATATTAATTTTCACCCATTATGATTAAGGTTCTTCTGAGCAGGGTCGTATTTTAACTTTTTGTGGCCCTGTTCTGATAAATAAATGTGGCCCTACTAAAATAATAATTTTTAAAATCAATATATGCAAGTTTGGAACCTTTGACCTCCAAGTGAAAATACACTAAATACACATTCTTACCATCTCTTCATAGAACCTTTTTAGATTTAATTGAAAACTTTTTATTTTTATTTCTAAACTAGTTAGGTAAAAATTAAATATTGGACCTCTAAAATTTGGGGCCCCTCTAAAATTGGGGGCCCTGTGCGGTAGCCCAGCTTGCACAGCCTAAAATCCGGCCCTGCTTCTGAGGGGCCTGAAATTTTATTTCGAGATATACCTGCTAAATTATATTATTCTCCAGTTCTTATGAATTATTGTGGATGGTTTCATTAACAAATGAGAGACAACTGGTATTATTGGAATTCTGTTTCGATATTAAAACTATATATACAGAGTGTCGTGCATTCGCCGTACGTTCCTCGTGCATTGTTATACAGAGTGTCGTGCATTCGTCGTGCATTATTATATAAAATATCGTGCATTATTATACAAAATATCGTGCATTCGTATTGATTTGATCGTGCATTCCAATATAATACAGTACGTTGCGCATTCCTTTAATGAATGCTACACATCCATGAAAGAGTCATTGATATATATATAATTTATTTACATACAGACATTGCATGTATACTTACACACACATACACATAGTCTGAGAGTAGTTAACATACATCAATAACATGCGAAATGAAAATGCTAATTTTAAAAGAAATTGCATGGATGCATGCAGAAACAAAAAGACTCATGGAAGGAAGAGGGAGAAAAGGTTATCACAAAATATTGAGAGTCAAAAGCGAGGGAACAACATTTAGCGAATAGTAGTACCTCCCTTCTGAATGACTATATCAGAGACCTAAATTAATTAATTAAAGACAATTGTCATGTATTGTATGTCATCTATCCATCCAGGTGGCTGACTGGACAAATGAAATTCATCAATGATCTTCAATTCCAACATTGATGCATGCATCCATATTAATATAATGGAGATATACTCGACCTTGTGAATATTAATTTTCCGGTTCTTATGAATTATTGTGGATGGTTTCATTAACAAATGAGAGACACTGGTATTATTATTTGAATTCTGTTTCGATATTAATATTAATATATATATATATATATATATATATATATATATATATATATATATATATATATATGAAAATATATAATGCAGATATGTATCACAATATGTAAAATAAATGAAGCGCCAAAATAAGTACACAACTGATTTTTTTTTTTTTTTTTAACGCAGTTAGAGAACACCTCCTAATCTGCGGGCCCACGCCCAAAACTTTTTCACTCAAGATCAACCCGCGGTTTTTACAATTACAGGTTCAATGAATTACAAAACTAGGTCTACCACCTATTTAAACATTAACCTCGTAAAACAACTCTATGAAAAAGTTTACAATACAGTTTGAACTAATTCTACCAATTAAACAAACTGTAACCAACCTGGATTTTAACTCAACTTGTACTAAATAACGTGGAGCTAAATTCTCCGGATAGTACACCAATCCTTTCCCGTATGAAGTTTCCTTGTAGTGTCTTCTGAGTAATCAATTATAGCACCTTCCAAATTTGTATTGTATTTTTATGTTTTTGGAAACTCCGATCTTCTTCATTACAATGTTCCCAATTTATAGTAATGTCTTTTCTTGATTCACGCTGCATGTAATAAACTAATCCACCACTTTCCTAACTCCATGCACATTACTCACACACACGTTCACCACTCCAAATGTCCACAATATTTGCACAACCACATTTTTGCAATCTCATTTTTCCATAAAGCACAACACACGTACACATGTATACATCCATTTCCTACTTTCATTCATGACCACACCTTTGTTTGATTTTATGCCAACAACTAAGTACTAATTAATGCGTGTGTGTGTATATATATATATATATATATATATATATATATATATATATATTAAGTAGCTAATATATATATATTAAGTACGTAATGTATATATTAAGTATATAATATATAAATATATATACATAGTACAGTACTAACAATCTCCCCATTTGGCATATGTTAATCAAACACACATACAACAAGTTTTCCCCCTCAGCTTTTACTTTCTCTCTCCCTCAATTTATACACTCTCCCCTTTAATATCATCTGTCTCCCCCTTAATTCGTACACATTCTCCCCCTCAATTCATATCATATCCCCTCTATTCATATCATATTTCTCCCCCTTTTGATAAACATTAGACAAAGGTAACATAACCATAGCAGCATGTATTGAACAATGCAAGAAACTTCAACTAAGAGCATGTAATTGATATGATGTAGATAGAATCTGCAATAGGAGAGGATCACATGAGAGGTTCATAACTAGAGTATATGAGAGGTATATCAACACTGGAAAGCTTTCACACTGGACTCTTCTCAGATCCTTTGGAACCATATTAAGTACTGGGTAGCCCTCTTCCAGGTAATCAGTGGAGAAGTTCATAATGGGAGTATAGGAGAGGTATATCAACATGGACAGCTTTCACACCGGACTATTCTCAGGTCTTTGTGGAGCCTTAGTAAGTACCGGGTAGCCCTCTTCCAGGTGAGTAGCTTGTGGAACATCGAAGACTAAAAAGCTTTCACTCCGGGCCGTTCTAGGTTCAGTAGAACCGTAGTAGACACCGGGTAGTCCTCTTCTAGTTTATGAAGCGTAGTACACTAGACAGCTTTCACTCCGGGTTGTTCTAGGGTTCTGTAAAACCGAAGCAGACACCGGGTAGCCCTCTTCTAGGTAAATAGGATTAGCATGCATGCGTTCAAAAATGACATATACAGCTCAAGTGTATTGTGTTTTCGGAGTGGAAAACCAAGAGCACATGCTATTATGAGTAGAATTTGTAGTGGGAAATGAGCAACAAGCTCTTGAATCAGGTTTAGAGTGGGGCTAACAAGATAGACTATCCACAAACTATCAATAGTATGCTCTAGAGGAAATACTTGCAAATTGAGCAACACTACTACTGAAAGTTAAACATTACCAGTGACCTCAATAGAACTGATTTGATGAAGAGCTCGCGAATCCAGAAGAAGTATCATCATTACACACAGGGTTGTGCCCATCACTATTTTCAGTACCAAAACCCTTCAGTTTTAACAGAAGACTTCGGGCGTGAACCTCCCGATCAACCAATTCCTTTCGCTGATGAGAAAGCAGACATAGCTCCTTTTCTAGGAACTTAATAGCCAATTTTGTAGTATTTGCATTTGACTAGGGACTCGCATGATCAAAAAACTCTGGCACGCCTGGGTCAGCAAAATGTGATCCCGTGAGAAGGCAGTGATCAACCATTATGAGTGTTGGCTCGGCTTCAGAAAGCTCAGGTTGTCTCTTTTTAAAGTCCCGCATCACTAGTAAGCCATAACGAAGCGACGTTCTGTTTTCATTAAAAAACTCTTCCTTTTTTTTTTTTTTTTTTTTTTTTTTTGTAAAATAGACAAACAAACAAAAATAAAATTTTGTTAGAAATAAAATCCTAAGCTAGTTTTTTTTTTAAATTGAAAAAAAAATGGAAAAGAAATTAAGCAACAAAATTTATTTATTTTTTTAACTGAAAAGAAATCATTTCGCTGTCAAGCAAGTTTGCTTGGGTCGCCACACTTGTCGCGGTTGGTTTTGCCTGCATTGCCTCCAAACATGTCCTTTTAGGTTACACCTGAAACAAATCTTGTGAAAGAACCTGTTCGTGTATCTTGGGACGACAATGTTTCGTCTTTGCATCTTTCCTGACACCCATGCTTGTTGTTGATTTCCTTGCCCGCTTGTGAAGCCTAGACCTGCTTTGTTATGATTATTTACTCCTGACTGGAGAATTTCATTTAGATTTTTGGTGCCTGTATTTAACATTCTCACACGTTTCTTGAGATTTTCCAATTCACTTTGCAGGTATTTTTCATTTGACAATCTAGTAACCACGTCAGCCTCGAGGTTTTCTACCGTGAATTTTAGAGCAGAGTTTTCTAATTCTAAGGATTCAACATTTTTAATTAATATGAGATTCAACTTACTTACCTTACACCAGTTCTTGTACATATCTCCATATGCTTTAGCTAGGTCAATATCCTCATCGTCAGTCTGCATATCTTCATTTGCCTCATGTGTAAGGTCGATATCTTCATCGTCAGTCTGTATCTCTTCAGCTGCCTCATGTGTTTCTGGTGTGGTAGGTTGTATCTGATTTGAGTCCCACCTTACCTCACTATCTTCCACAACTTCTTCTGTAATTTTGAAGAACTTCTCATAGTTTGCACGTTCTTCCACATCATCGGGGTGGCACATGTAGCCATGGAATGCAACAAAATTGCTTGTTTGTTGTTCTACATGTTCATCATTATCAGAATCTTCAAAATCACTCCATGTAAGTGTGTAACATTTCTTGTCTTTGTTGTTTCCATAGTCCGCTGCAATGTGTCCATAGCCTCCACATTCATAGCATTGAACACCCTTGAGCTTAAAATCTTGATTTGGACCTTTTTGCTTCTGAATATTCCCAGTTCCACCCCCTTTGCTAGTTGTTTTCATCCTCCTGTGTCCATTTGCTTTCTTCAGCATTTTGCCAAATTTCTTTGACAACATGGCCATGACCTCGTTCATTTCTATATCCGAGTCAGCTCCTGTAGGTACCGTAGCGCCGAATGCAACTCCTTTGTTGTCCTTGTTCAGGTACTTGTCTTCCTCTTTCATTTCTAACTCAAAAGTCTGCAAATTTCCCATTAGAGCATCTAAAGTTAGAGTTTTTAGATCTGCTGATTGCTTGATAGCAACAGCTTGCATCTTGAACTTCGGAGGCAGTGATCTCAGAACTTTGCGAACTAGTTTCTCTTCTTCAAATGGTTCACCCAAGTTCCGTGCGCTATTTGCAAGGTTCTTTATCCTTGCACTGAACTCAGAGACTGACTCAGTCTCTTCCATCCTTAGACTCTCATACTTGGTCATGAGTAATTGCAACTTTGAGACTTTGACAGATCCTGTTCCTTAGCTTCATAGTGAGTCATAATTGCATCCCAAGCAACTTTTGCAATATCCGTGGCTGAAATCAACTGGAATTGACCTTCTCAAAGAGCACTATGAATTGCATTCATAGCTCTATTGTTCGCTGATGATTTCTTCTTCTCGTCAACTGTCCACTGGTTTAGTGATTTTTTTTTCTCTTTGTTTTGGACCATCATCGTGGGTGGAGTCCAAGCATTTTCTACGGCATCCCAACATTCTTCATCCAATGATTTGATAAAGGCTTTCATCCTAGCCTTCCAATAAGCATAGTTGCTTACTCCTTTCAACAATGGTGGTCTTGTAATTGAGGCACCCTCTTCCATTCTGCAAAACAATACTCGAGTATCCCTAGGATCTCGCTAGCAAATTGAGCGACACTGCTCTAATACCAATTGAAAATATATAATGCAGATATGTATCACAATATGTAAAATAAATGAAGCGCCAAAATAAGTACACAACTGAATTTTTTTTTAACGCAGTTAGAGAACACCTCCTAATCTACGGGGCCACGCCCAAAACTTTTTCACTCAAGATCAACCCGCGGTTTTTACAATTACAGGTTCAATGAATTACAAAACTAGGTCTACCACCTATTTAAACATTAACCTCGTAAAACAACTCTATGAAAAAGTTTACAATACAGTTTGAACTAATTCTACCAATTAAACAAACTGTAACCAACCTGGATTTTAACTCAACTTGTACTAAATAACATGGAGCTAAATTCTCCGGATTGTACACCAATCCTTTCCCGTATGAAGTTTCCTTGTAGTGTCTTCTGAGTAATCAATTATAGCACCTTCCAAATTTGTATTGTATTTTTATGTTTTTGGAAACTCCGATCTTCTTCATTACAATGTTCCCAATTTATAGTAATGTCTTTCCTTGATTCACGCTGCATGTAATAAACTAATCCACCACTTTTCTAACTCCATGCACATTACTCACACACACGTTCACCACTCCAAATGTCCACAATATTTGCACAACCACATTTTTGCAATCTCATTTTTCCATAAAGCACAACACACGTACACATGTATACATCCATTTCCTACTTTCATTCATGACCACACCTTTGTTTGATTTTATGCCAACAACTAAGTACTAATTAATGCGTGTGTGTATATATATATATATATATATATATATATATATATATATATATATATATTAAGTAGCTAATATATATATATTAAGTATATAATATATAAATATATATACATAGTACAGTACTAACAATCTCCCCATTTGGCATATGTTAATCAAACACACATACAACAAGTTTTCCCCCTCAGCTTTTACTTTCTCTCTCCCTCAATTTATACACTCTCCCCTTTAATATCATCTGTCTCCCCCTTAATTCGTACACATTCTCCCCCTCAATTCATATCATATCCCCTCTATTCATATCATATTTCTCCCCCTTTTGATAAACATTAGACAAAGGTAACATAACCATAGCAGCATGTATTGAACAATGCAAGAAACTTCAACTAAGAGCATGTAATTGATATGATGTAGATAGAATCTGCAATAGGAGAGGATCACATGAGAGGTTCATAACTAGAGTATATGAGAGGTATATCAACACTGGAAAGCTTTCACACCGGACTCTTCTCAGATCCTTTGGAACCATATTAAGTACTGGGTAGCCCTCTTCCAGGTAATCAGTGGAGAAGTTCATAATGGGAGTATAGGAGAGGTATATCAACACTGGACAGCTTTCACACCGGACTATTCTCAGGTCTTTGTGGAGCCTTAGTAAGTACCGGGTAGCCCTCTTCCAGGTGAGTAGCTTGTGGAACATCGAAGACTAGAAAGCCCTCTTCCCGTCTGAAGTTTCCTTGTAGTGTCTTCTGAGTAATCAATTATAGCACCTTCCAAATTTGTATTGTATTTTTATGTTTTTGGAAACTCCGATCTTCTTCATTAGAATGTTCCCAATTTATAGTAATGTCTTTCCTTGATTCACGCTGCGTGTAATAAACTAATCCACCACTTTCCTAACTCCATGCACATTACTCGCACACACGTTCACCACTCCAAATGTCCACAATATTTGCACAACCACATTTTTGCAATCTCATTTTTCCATAAAGCACAGCACACGTACGCATGTATACATCCATTTCCTACTTTCATTCATGACCACACCTTTGTTTGATTTTATGCCAACAACTAAGTAATGCGTATATATATTTATACATATATATATATATATATATATATATATATATATATATATAAGTACGTAATGTATATATTAAGTATATAATATATAAATATATATATATAGTACAGTACTAACATGTTAGGAATATAGCGAAAGCGAAGAATCGAAAATTGAGAATTATAGAAGTTACAAAATAATTACTAAGAATGGGAGAATATATATATATATATATATATATATATATATATATATATATATATATATTATAGTCTCAAAAAGACAAGACAAAGAATATAAATATATATATTAATGCATACGTGAAGACAAAGAAATAAGAAGAACAATTCAATTGATGTAATAATGAGCAATGTACAAAGAAAACACTACTGCCTATTTATACACTCAAAAGAGGAGAAAAAAATGGGATGCAAAGGGATGTGAGCTAAACACGGAAGAATTGTGTAGTAACGTGAAGCCTTGCATGAGACGCGGACAATTGCGATAGTGGAGAGAGTGCTGCATGGAATTGTCTTCAATTTGACCCACAATAATTATTATCCTAACAATCTCCACCTTGGATCAAATTCACAGTGAGAATTAACAACTGGAACAGTCGACTAAACTCAAGCGCTACTTGAACTTAGTAATAGGAAAAGCTTCAGAATAGCAGGATGGATCACCATCAACTTCCTATGTGACTGAAAGAGCATAAGCAACCATATTGGTTTCATCATCACTAGCATACCTAGCAGGTTTTTTAATTGTCCTCCTAGGACGATCCATAGCAATGGAATACTCTCGTTGTGGCTCGACGAGAGGTGTGGGCTAGTAGATGCATCATCTTTAGTATTACCATCAGCTGTAGTAACACTATCAATAGGCCTGAACTCAAACTCCACCTTCTCACCAGTACTCTGTGTCTCATCTGTACTAGGAACTTTTCTAGAAGAAAGTAGTGCATTTTCATCAAAAGTGATATCTCGACTCAGAATGATTTTCTGAGAATCAGGAGACCATAGACGATACCCTTTTGATTCAGAAACATAACCAAGGAAAATGCATTTGACAGCTCTCGGGTTTAATTTACTCGTACTGGAATGAGCATAAGCAGGACATCCAAAAACTCTTAAGACGGAGTAGTCAACAGGATTACCTGACCAAACTTCTTCTGGAATTTTGAAATCAAGGGATGAATGTGAAGATCTATTTACCAAATAGCAAGCAGTAGAAACGGCCTCGGCCCAAAAATCACGCCGTTTCCATAACCCAGCATTAGAGAGCATACAACGAGCTCTTTCCAATAGAGTCCCGTTCAAACGTTCGGCAACACCATTCTGCTAGGGTTTACCAGGCAAGGTCTTGTGCCTGGCGATTCCATTTGCCGCACAGAAGTCATTGAAATCAGACTCACAGAATTCTAAGCCATTGTCTGTCCTGAGCTTCTTGACCTTTTTCCCTGTCTGAGTCTCAACAAGTATTTTCCATTTTCTGAAAATAGGAAAAGCCTGATTTTTGTGTTTCAAGAAATAGACCCAAATCTTACGGGAAAAGTCATCAATAATAGACATGAAATATCTACAGCCTCCCATAGACTGGAATTTAGTCGGTCCCCATAAATCGGAATGTATGTATTCCAATACATCTTTGGTACGGTGTGTAGCAGTAGAGAAACTAACCCTCTTTTGTTTCCCAAAAACACAATGCTCACAAAATTGTAATTTACCCGTACCTGAATCACCAAGGAGACCTTTCTTGCTCAGGAGATGCATGCCTTTCTCACTCATATGCCCCAGACGCATATGCCATAGTTGAGTGAGATTTGCATCAGACATCGATGAGGATACCGCTACACGTACAAGCTTCCAGATCGAGAAGCTTTCATGAGAACAAGAGAGTCTTTTATGACTTTTAGAACTCCACCTTCAGCTGTGTACTTGCACCCTAGAGATTTCAAGGTGCCCAATGATATCAGATTGCGTTTCAAATCAGGAATATACCGGACATTGGTAAGAGTCCTGACAACGTTATCATGAGTTTTAATCTGAACACTTCCAATTCCACTAACCTTGCATTGGGTATCATTACCCAACAAGACAACTCCACCATCAACTGGTTCCAGAGAAATGAACCAATCTTTGTGGGGACACATGTGGAATGTACAACCAGAGTCCAAAATCCACTCGGTTTCACTCCGTTTCTCACCGGAGCTAACAGATAACAACACATCACCATCTGAATCACTTTCAACAACACTAGCTTCAGCGGACTTCTTTTCTCTCTCTTGCTTGTTTTTCAACTTGAAGCATTCAGTCACATCATGACCATGCTTCTTGCAGTACTTACAGGATTTGTTGGACTTATGTCCTTTAGACTTGGATCTAGAATTTTTATTGCTACTCCCTGATTCAAGTGAACGACCCCTTACAGTCAAGCCTTCACCTTTGTCCTCAGACTTAATTTCAAAGTCAAACTTTTCTTTGGACAATAGGTTTGACTTAACATTGTCAAAAGTAAGGGTATCACTTCTATTACCATACAACATAATTTCTTTGAAATGCTTGTATGAATTAGGGAGAGAGACAAGCAATAAAACAGCACGATCCACATCTTCAATTATGACATCAATATTTTCCAAGTCCAATAAAATAGAATTGAATTCATCTAAGTGAGATTTAATAGAAGTACCTTCCGTCATACGGATTGTGTACAGACGCTCCTTCAGGCGTAGCGTATTCGCCAGAGTTTTGGCCATGTAAAGCGCATCCAGCTTGGACCATAAATCTGACGCAGTCGTCTCACTTACTACCTCACGTAGAACTTCTTTAGACAGGCACAAAAGAATAGTTGAACGTGCCTTGTCATCCAAATCTTCCCAATCTTCATTTGTCATTGTAGCCGGTTTTTTCTTCTTCCCAGCTAGCGCTTTTTTCAAACCGTTCTGGGTTAGAACGGCTTCCATCTGAACCTTCCAGATAGAAAAGCTAATTTTACCGTCGAACTTCTCGATATCGAACTTGGTAACAGTCGACATCTTTGAAAATAATTCTCAATTAAACTTGGCTTTGATACCACTTGTTAGGAATATAGTGGAAGCGAAGAATCGAAAATTGAGAATTATAGAAGTTAAATAATAGGGAGAATAATATAAATGACAAAATAATTACTAAGAATGGGAGAATATATATATATATATATATATATATATATATATATATATATATATATATTATAGTCTCAAAAAGACAAGACAAAGAATATAAATATATATATTAATGCATACGTGAGGACAAAGAAATAAGAAGAACAATTCAATTGATGTAATAATGAGCAATGTACAAAGAAAACACTACTGTCTATTTATACACTCAAAAGAAGAGAAAAAAATGGGATGCAAAGGGATGTGAGCTAAACACGGAAGAATTGTGTAGTAACGTGAAGCCTTGCATGAGACGCGGACAATTGCGATAGTGGAGAGAGTGCTGCATGGAATTGTCTTCAATTTGAGCCACAATAATTATTATCCTAACATAACAATATATGTAATAGAGTCAATAGTACTCATAGTTCTGTTACTATGTATGCATGTATGGCAGACGGGATTATAACTGCAGTCCAGACTCTTGCATCAACAGCGCTTTGTGGAGTGATCCACTCTATTTTCGGCGGACAGCCACTCTTGATTTTAGGGGTAGCTGAGCCCACTCTTGATTTGGGGCCTTCGCTTTTTCTAGCTTGGACTGGATGGTAATGCCTGAGTCTACACTCAATCTTAACTTTTTAGTTATTATTATTATAGTAGTGCCGATGAGCTTTCTGATATTGTAACTTTTAGGGTGTGCATGTGGACTGCCTTTTTACTTTTCTTGCTGGCAATTTTGGGTGCATGCTCCATAATAAACAGATGTACACGCTTGGCTGGTGAGTTATTTGGACTTCTGATTGCAATGCTCTTTATGCAGCAAGCGATTAAGGTGAGTTGGCTTCAAATCCAATATTTTTAATCTTCTGATAACATCTAAGTAAAGTTTTTTGTCTAGCCTCGAATTACTTGAAAGCCAGTACTAATTGTATCTATCATAAAGGGACTCGTCGAGGAGTTTGGGATACCCGAGAGAGAAAATCCTAAACAGGCTGCATTCTTACCTTCTTGGCGCTTTGGAAATGGAATGTTTGGCCTTCTTTATACAGCGTTGAGTAGCCGCAAAACAAGGTCATGGCGCTATGGGACGGGTATATTATTTTATTTGAACTTTATGTGAATACGGTGATAATACTCGCATTTAAAAAACATATTCTTGAAGCTTACTTTATATATACGTTTTTATTCTCTATGTTTATGAGATTTTAATGTGGCTCAAAGGTAGGCTCCGGGGATTAATTGCTGACTATGGCGTGCCCTTTATGGTGCTTGTTTGGACTGCAATATCTTATATACCGGTTCACGATGTGCCACAAGGAATACCACGACGGCTATTCAGCCCAAATCCATGGTCTCCCGGTGCATATAAAAACTGGACAGTTATAAAGGTGCTTCTTTGATTCATTTTCCCATTGTGTGCCCCAAATGGAATGAATTTAAAACACGATACCTCATTTTCTTTCCATTTTTTCGACCACTAACGTGAAACTCGTGATGGCATATTTTCACCAGGAGATGGTGCTTGTGCCTCCACTATATATTGTTGGAGCATTTATTCCGGCAACAATGATTGCCGTGCTATACTACTTTGACCACAGTGTTGCATCTCAACTTGCGCAACAAAAGGAGTTCAACCTTAAGAAACCTTCTTCGTATCACTATGACCTCCTTCTTTTAGGCCTCTTGGTAAGTCATTGCATCTGTCGTTTTGTCTTTTTAACTTGAATATTTGTCTCGAAATGCCCGTTTTGATATTTATGCATTGAATAGGTCATAGTATGTGGTCTTATTGGCATTCCCCCTTCCAATGGAGTTATTCCACAATCTCCAATGCATACAAAAAGTTTGGCTACTCTGAAACATCAGGTATTATTGCTTATTTTCTTTAGTAATTTTTAAATTTGATTTTTTGTGTTTAATAGTAATTTTAATGTAGTTTCTAAATATATAAATTTTATATACTAATACTAAACTTAACATTATAAAAAATTTAATTAAAAATAACTTCAGTCAAGTTTCATTAACCGAACCAGACAAGCAAAATGGGAAGAGCGAGTAATATTTATGGAATAAGATGAGTCATCATGCTCAGTTCTGTTCTGTCGTCCAAAACTGTTGGTGCGTTATTCTAATCTGGTATTCTAATCTATATATATTAAAATTCTAATATCAACCACTTCAAATAAAGTTATTAAGTTATATAATAAATTAGTTAAGTAAAATACTTACTTTTGATGATATGGTGCCAAAATGAAATGCTGATCCTTGTGTTCCTCCATGACCTTAATGAAATGTGATGTAACGGAAGAGGAATTTAAGTGAACCATATCTGCTGAAATTTGTGTTGGACATGCAAACCCGATAGATGTCACTCCAAGCTGCTTACCCCGCTTATTCAAAAACCTGAAAAATAACAATTAAGAAATTTCAATAAACTTACAAAAATAAATGTATATAAAACACATGAACAATTTAAAACTTACAGCATAAACACTTGTATAATTGAGACATCGAGGTAAGCCAATGTCATCAAATCATATATATCATCTATCATCACATAAACAGCATTCGCGTTTGCATGATGGAAAACAGCAGAATCCAATTCCACATCAATGTACTCTTTCTTAACAGAAAATGATGACAACGCTCTGACAAGTTCCTTGCAATATGTCCCCAAAAGCAAAAACACATTTTCACCAACAATTGGAGGTCGTATATAAGTAGCAGATTGGTCAGCACTTTGACCTGTCATTTGCATATTTTGTCTTTCTGAGCTTGTTCTGACATTTTCCTACCAAGAGAAGAGGATTGTGTTCAAATTAATTTACAATTCTAAAGAATACTCAATTTTGTATGCAACTATCGCTTAAGAAATCCCAAAATAACATGCAGACACTAGAGACAACCACAAACAGTGTTTTCAATTACCTAAGTCAGTTTGTTGTCCAATATAGAAAGAACGTGAACTAAATTGACCTTACATACCTCATCCAAAGTAACTAAGTGAGTAGGCCATTGTGCGTGACTCCCAACAATATGTGCCAAAGTGTAATGCTGCAATGTTGGCACGGGGAGATTATATTGCTCTGCACCATCAAGCACTTCATCGACCATCACTTTGACATGGTTAGGTAAAAGTAGCGCATCGCTCACCATTGTCATCTCATCTGTAGTTGGGTAAACCGTACCCTTTGCAACATCGATTGGCTTACCATCAAAACCACATATTGCAAGAATACACTTTTTTCGGCTCTATTGTTAAAATTGTATATGTTAGGTTTACATTTAAAAGAAAATAATATGTTGATTATAACACGGTCATAAACCGCTAAACCAGATAAAGGAAAACGAGCTACTCCAGTCTCTGATTTTCCATTGAAAGCTTTTTTCTTCTTTCGATAAGGATGATCAATTGGAAGAAATGTCCTATGACTCATGAACACATTCTTTTTACTGTTATTCAACCATAGATTGGCTGTTTCATCTTCACAAATAGGACATGCCTTAGCTCCTTTATTAGTATAACCTGATAGGTTACCATAGGCTGGAAAATCATTTATGGTGCAAAAGATCATTGCACGTAAGGTAAAACTTTCTCGAGTATAAGCATCATACACCGACACACCTTCATTCCACAACATTTTTAAATCTTCAATAAGTGGCGCTAGATATACATCTATGTCATTTCCTGGTTGTTTAGGCCCTGATATTAACAACGATAACATGATGTATTTTCGCTTCATACACAACCAAGGTGGAAGATTGTAGACTACTAAAAGGACAGGCCAAGTACTGTGTCGACTACTCATGTTACCATGAGGATTCATTCCATCAGTACACAATCCAAGTCTAAGACTCCTGTTTTCAGTACCGAATTCAGGCCACCTCCTATCAATATTCCTCCATTGTGGTGAATCGGCGGGGTGTCTTAGTTTTCCATCATCTTTTCTCCCAATAGCATGCCATTGCAAATTTTTTGCATCCCTTGGATTAGCAAACGTGCGTTTAAATCTTGGTATTACAGGTAAATACCATAACACTTTGGCTGGTGGACCTTTCTTATTCTTTGGTTCATCACCAACATTTTTCCTTTTGTAACGCGATGACCCACACTTTGGACATACATGCAAGTCTTTGTATTCTTTCCAATACAATATACAATCATTTGGACATGCATGTATCCTCTCAATTTCCATACCCAACGGACACAACAACTTCTTTGCTTCATAACTTGAATTGGAAGTTCATTATCATTAGGAAGCATGTCTTTTATTAGTTCTAATAATCCCGTAAAACTCTTATCACTCCATCCATTATTTGCTTTTAAATTATATAATTTAAACACACCAGATAACTTAGTATATTTGGCACACCCAGAAAACAAAGGTTTTTCAGCATTCTCAAACAAACATTTAAATTCAGGAGGCATTTCACTACAATCTCCCTGCATATCACGCATCATTTCATCTATTCGGTCTTTAATTCCATCATCCTCATCATTCTCCTCGTTATCTGCCTCAGTTCGACTATTTGCTTCAGTTTCACTCTTTGCATGAGTTTGACTGCCTGCATGAGCTTCATTCTTACTAACACTTGTACTAGGAGGTAAGCTTTCACCATGCCATATCCATCGATCGTACCCTTCTTTAAAGCCACGGCGTATTAAATGGACTTTCACTTCTTCAGAACTCCGATATCTTTTCAAATTTTTACAATCATAACACGGGCACGATATAAAATCTTCGGCCTTTTGACTTTTATTTTTTTCAGCACATTCTATAAACTCTTGAACCCCTTGTATATATTTGAATGTAGTGCGTTTTTCATACATCCAACTCCGATCCATATCTGTCAATTATAGTACTATGAAATACCATTTATTTCAAATACTTAGAAATAATACTATTTTAATATTTGTGTCACTAATATTAAGATTTGACACCTTAAATTAACATTATTAGATCAAATAGAGAGGATTTAATTTAAACTTAAAACCTCATTTTCAAATAATTAAAGAGCTAAAATACCAATAATAACAACAAACTACAGTAACAAAATTAAGAAGCGGTTGTGGTTTGATTTATTTGGCCAGCCAAACAGATAACAAGTACGGATAACACTTTGAATGTAAATACATGCCTGGTAAATTTTCCCAGTAGTTATATTGTTGTCCCGCGTCAGCTTATTATCTAGGAAAGCTCATAGTTCCCAAGATCTAGATCCACCTAAAAGAAACACCAAGTCAAAGTTAAGTTGACATCAAAGGAAAAACATTACTTTAAAATCACTCCAGTTAATTTCCCTATACAAGGAAGCAGAAAACAGAATGTATAACTACTCTTGAAGTGTTAACTAGCAGATCTATTGCATTCAACAAAAGTCGGTGATTCATATGCTAACAATATTTGCAGGTATACAAGTTTAAATCATTAAAATTTATGGACGGATAGTACTAAAACGTCTCTTTTCAGCTTTTTATTTTTTTTTATTTTTGGGAAGATTTGATGGGAATGGAGATTGGACCTGCAAACTCCTACCTAAAGTCTTAGGCTTAATTAGTGAATCAGTCAACATTCAACAGATGGAGAAATATAACATAACAATACTATATCATTAAATATATGGTGCACCATTAAATGGAGCTTCACAATGATAAACTAATTTGTAATTTTATTTTGCATTTGGAAATATAGGTCATTTTTTACCCACTAAACTAAATGGCATAACTAATACCACTAACAAACACCTAAGTCAATAGCAGGAGTCTTAGTAAAGCTAAAAGAGCATATTAATTAAATGTTTGAATTTTAACAAATCAAAACTATAACACTGAGCAAGAAATGTAGCCAAAACTGAGCAAGAAATGTAACCAAATAGTATCTTAAACTGCTCAACACAGTTATTCTCTCATATATACAATTAAAGTACATGCATGCATATATATACAATAAACTGTAATAATGTTACCCCTACCAGAGGTTTCCATTTCATATATGCATGCATGTACTTTAATTATATTCTGCTTATCTTAACTTGTGAGGCAGCTAGCATTCACTGCACTGAAATGAAATAGAATCTGTGGAAAGAAGGTGGATTTGGGACCAGTGAACAAGTGGTGATGATGAACATGGAATTTCTTTCAAATTAAATTGTTGGGAATTGGCCTGGAAATCTCTATTGATCAAACAACACTGTTAAATGGTATCTGATCTGCCCCTTAATATTTTGTGAACAATGAGCTCCATCAAAGCATATGAATATTGCACTTTTTTCTTTTAGGTTTTGAACTTTTGTAGTAATATAATGCAAAAGATAAAAGCAGATAGATGAGATCCCATTGCAGATTGCACAACAGAATTGAAGCTTGAGTTCAACACATGAGTTCATATCAACCTCTTCTTTTTCTTACCTTTTTCTCAACTCTTATTACTATGAATTTAATAATAATTATTACTATTATTATTATTATAATACCCCTTAGCAAAAGGCCAAAAAGGCAACCTGAAATAGAGAAGTAAAGAAAAACCAAGGATGACTAGCAATATAAAATCAACCAACTCCCATCACTAGAACTATCCTCTAAAAGAATGATTGCCATGTGAAATATATAGAAGGGTTTGATGGAATGGACTGCCCTAAGGAAGTGCATAAGAAATTACCTACAATATGTCAAACTAAGAAATGGTCCCCATGTGTTTAAAACTACTCACTGTTTTTTTTTTTCTTTTTTTTTTCTATTCATAAACAATGGAATTCCAGTCCAGAGTGGTCCCAATGCACACACATGGCAGTCGAACAACAAGCAATATCACCAAACAATACAAGTAATACAACCAAAAATTATCATACCCATTACCCAATAATCTGAGCATTATAACCAATTTATACATAATGAAGTGCAATTACAAAACACAGAAGCAAAACCATAGCCGTATAGTCATATTACAATAAGAAAAGGAAGGTCTAGAAAACACACAATAAATAAGGACAACACTGATGAATTAGATCAGTAATTTACCATCTCACAATCAAAACTTTCAAATTGAAAGGTCTAAAAAACACACAATTCATTCTCAAATAATTAAAATTCGAAATAAATAAATAAATAAGGAGAACTTACCGAGAGGGTCGAGCCGGCGAACCGGCGAAGCAGCGAGGCGGCGAGGGGACGCACCAGTCGGCCGTCGAGCGAGAGCTTAGGCGATGGAGTTTCCAGATCTGTGGCGATGGAGCTTAGGGAGATCGACAAGGGTTGGCCGTCGCGCCTGTGTGCAGTGGGAGGCGAGTTGGACGCACGGCGTGGCCGGCGATGGCCGGCAATGGAGTTTCGACCAGATCGGCAATGGAGATCGATCGTTGATCTGTGGCGATGGAGCTTAGGGATCGGAGGCGGTTTTTTTTTTTTTTTTACTTAGGTAGTTTTTTTTTTTACTTAGGTTTAAATTGTGACCGATGGGTTATTTTTGGGTGGGAATCCGGAGCTCCAGTCATGGCAGGTGCCTCGGATTCCAATTTTATTTTAATAATAATATTGGAACCCGCGGCACCCTTTCCAAGAGGGTGCCGCGGATTCCATTATTATTATTATAATAATATTATATCCGCGGCAACCGCTTAGGGATGTGCCGCGGATTCTAATATTATTATTATTATAATAATATATCGCGGCACCCTTTCGGTCTGGGTGCCGCGGATTCTCATATTAATATAATAATAATAAAATATCTGAGGCACCTCTTTATAATTGGTGCCTCTGAAAGTTCCCCCTTTTTCTATCCAAGACACCTTCACCTTGAAGGTGTAGTGCAAAGTACTACTTATATGTCCAATTCTGTAGTAGTGATAATCAATATAATGTATCCTTTCACCCATTATAACCTACTCGATCACTATACCCATCCTTATGTATCTACTCTTGCCTCTACCCAGGGACGAGCCAGAAATTTAGTTGAGGAGGGCGAAAAACTAGGGACGGATTCAGAAATTTTTTTCAGTAAAGGCGAAACATTAAAACAAAAGAGATAATTTTAAAAAAATAAATAAATTACCTAAGAATATGGTTGTAAATATTGTTGAATAGGAGCGAAAAATAAAACACATCGAAACTTTATTAAAATACTCATAATAAAATATGAAATATAATTAACTTAAATTAAAACACTATAATAAAAATATATTAAATCCAAAGGATTTGAACCCTTACCCTTTACAATTGCCAAACATATTCTCTACCAACTAATCTAACTCATTCTTAGTTATATGTATTAGTTTTATTATACTAATACTAAAACTTGTACTATATATACATATATCATGCAAAGATTATATATGGGGTGGGGGTGGGGGTGGGGTGAGGAGGGCAGCCGCCCCCTGGCCCCCCTTTGACTCCGTCCCTGCGTCTATCTATATATCTATTCTCACAATCTACATACCTACCTCTACCACCACTACCACCCCCACTCATTTATATTTTTATCATATGAAGTAAATAATTAAAAATTTTAAACAATTTTATATTTTATAAATTGAGGAATAATTGGACATTCATCTCATATAAAAAGTGTGGACATATTCACACCCTCCATTTATCAAGATCTTACCGGGCGTTTGGTTGGAAGGGGGGAATTACGTGGGAAAGGAATTTCAATTCCATGGGAGATTTATTACTGGGAACAAAGTGGGAATTTAAATTCCAGTGTTTGGTTTACAGGAATAGAATTACTGGCAATTTCAATTCCAATGTTTGGTATACATGAGAATTGAAAGGGAATAAGTACTATAAAGTCCAAAATGCCTATTGTTGTTGTGGTATTAATTTTAGGTTTAAAAAAAAGAGGGGTAATTTTGTTTCATCACTAGCTTTTTTTCTTCCTAAAATCTCACGAATTAAAACCCCAAGGGGGACATGAGATTTTAATTTCATAAAAATAGGGAAATTACAATTCTATGGAATTGCAATTCCTTCCAACCAAACTAAGGAATTTTATGACCTTTGGAATTAGGTGGGAAGGAAATTTAAATTCCCTCCAACCAAACGCCCTGTTATGATCCTTTTAGGGGGTGGGGGGTGGGGTGGTAATTTAAGATTTTTTTTTTTTTTTTTTGCAACCGTCATTAAATTAATTGTTAACCTATTGAATTACAGTTTTGTCCAAGTTAGTTGTGTTAAAACCACAACCACTAATTTGTGAAGATAAAGTGTAATGATATGTGCACACTTTTTAATGAGAGGGGAGGGGGGGGGATTGTTGTTACATGATCCTTCTCTCTCTCTCTCTCTCTCTCTCACACACACAGACACACACAGACACACACACACATATATATATAGGATTTGAATCCCATGAGGACATACTTCAATGGCATGTTTGGTTCATGGAATAGGTTAGGAATGGAATAACATTCCTTGGAATAAACCTATTTCACTGTTTGGTTGGATCATTTTGTCATGGGAATAACATTACTAGGAATGAGCTATTACCTTTGCAAGGGTAATAGTCATTCCTAGGGGGGCGTTGGTATTAGCTATTTCCACTTGGGAATAGCTTTTATGTCACAAATACTAAAAATATCCCTTGCACAGTATTTAATGTTTATATTTATTTAATAAATATAATATATTATATAAATGTATATATTTAATTAATTATAATTTTTATCTATCAATAAATATATATTTAAATAAATTATATATATATATATATATATATATATATATATATATATATATATATATATATATAAATTAACGGTATAAGGCTCCTTAATTATGAAACCTTGGTTCCTAAATTAAGTAGCCTGCCCAGCATGCCTAGCGAATGGGCATTGCAAGCTTGCCTAGCGGATGAGCATTGCATTTGAAATTATGGAGTCTTGAGGCTCCTTTTATAGGAGCCTCAAGGCTCCATTCCTCACTTCTCCAACCGATGTGGGATAAGTGAAGAAATAAATATAAATATAAATATGTATTTTTATAATAATAATAACAATAATAATAATAATAATAATAATAATAATAATAATAATAATAATATTATTATTATTATTATTATTATTATTATTATTATTATTATTTTATTATTATTGTTAGTCTCACACACACACACACACAAAGGAGCCTCAAGGCTCCATTCCTCACTTCTCCAATCGATGTGGAATAAGTGGAGAAATAAATATAAATATAAATATGTATTTTTATAATAATAATAATAATCATCATATTATTATTATTATTATTATTATTATTATTATTATTTTATTATCATTGTTAGTCTCTCACACACACACACACACACACACACACACACACACACACACACACACATATATATATATATATATATATATATATATATATATATATATATATACCATTCTGTATATCATAATCATATTCATTATTATTATTATTATTATTATTATTATTATTATTATTATTATTATTATTATTATTATTATTATTATTATTATTATTATGTATAAGGGTATTTATGTCTTTAAAACATATTTCATTTCTATTTCTTTAACCAACCAAACACTGGAGCAAACCAAACAATAGAATACAATTTATATTCTATTCCTTACCTATTCCATTCCCTGTGGAATAGCATTCCTATTCCCTCCAAATTCATTCCTTGAACCAAACGTGCCGCAAGAGAAAACTAAGAACAAATCACATCCTTACATCTAACAAAATTCGATGGTTCTGATTATATTTAAAAAAAAAAATGTGACATTTTTGTAATTATCATAAACTTTACTATGCAAACTTAAACACTTAAATATCCAACCTTTAACAACTAAATATGCAAACCTGGTAAATTTTATAAAATCAATGAAAAAGCTAAATTTTAAATCTAAATCGTAAATGCTAGATGCTAAGCAGTAAAAGGTGAACCACTAAACGAAATAAAACTAAAAACGCAGTAATAAACTTAAATCGAAACCTAACGTGTAATGTACTTTCACATTTTTGCAAGTGCAATCTTTTATTACTAAATGTGCAAAATGTTAGTACTAAATGTGTAAAGTTGGAAAATTCTGAAAATTGCTTATTTTAGTGTTCAAGTTTGCATATTAAAGTTGATGATAATTACGAAAATGCCACCATTTTTTTTTTGAAAATCAGATCTGGTCCATCTAATTTTTCTAGATGTAAGATTGAGATTGGTTTTTTATTTTCTCATAATAAGAACTTATACTCATATGATCCCATACCCCTCTCTCTCTTTATATATATATATATATATATATATATATATATATATATATATATATATATATATATATATATATATATATATATATATAATTAAGTTTCAGTGCGGGTAAGTGTCTCTCATGCGGTTGTGCGGGTGATTAATGTGCGTGGATTTTGTACTTAATGTGTGTGAGTCTTGTGCTTAAGGCGTGTGAGATTTGTATTTAATGTGCGTGAGTGTGTAATGCTTAATGTGCATGAGTTTTGTACTTAAGGTGCGTGTGTTTTGTGTCTAAGGTGCGTGAGTTTTGTGCTTAATGTGCGTGAGTGTGTACTTAATGTGAGTTGTTGTTGAAACTTTAAAGTGCATGAGTTTTATGCTTAATGTGCGTGAATTTTGTGCTTAATGTGCGTGAGTCTTGCGCTTAAGGTGCGTGAGTTTTGTACTTAATGTGTGTGAGTGTGTACTTAATGTGAGTTGTTATTAAAACTTAAGATGCATGTGTTTTTGTGCTTAAGGTGCGTGAGTTTTGTGTTTAAGGTGCGTGAGGGTTGTGCTTAAGATGCGTGACTTTTGTGCTTAAGGTGCGTGAGTTTGTGTTCTAAATGTATTTTGCTTGTGTGTGTAATCGGGCCCGGCCCTGGGCAAGGGCATGCTGGGCCCTTGCACTGCTCACGCTTGGAAGGGGGCCCCACCCCAACTCATTATGTTATATTTATACTATAGAGTTATGGTATACGTATTTAATATACATCTTTATTATTGAATTGTTAGTTAGCTTAGTTGGTATTGTTTCATGTTTGCATGTTAGAAGTAGTGGGGTTGCATCCTTACACATTCATTTAAATTATAAAATTCACTCTCTACTATTTAGATATATTATTATCTAGTATTAAAAATTAAATTTCACTCTCTACTATTTTGATTTGAAGATGAATTTAGATATATTATTATCTAGTATTAAAATGGTTAGTTATGAATTTTATTTCTATTTTTTAAAAAATTTGTAACTTTGTGATTTTTTTTACCTTTCTATAATTATAGTGAGATTTATAATATAGACCGAAAAATATTTTAAAAGATAGTTACTTTTATTATGAATTATCTAGTTAATGTACTTTAGAAATTCTATTGTGTGTCATCATATTTAAATTAATCTAGAAAAACTTGAAATTGATATATTTAAAACTATTTTATTAAATTAATTATGTTTCATATTTTATTATGAATATTTTTTATCACATTTAAAGTGTTCTGATTTATTGTTCTCAATAATTAATATTTCATATTCTGCTATTGTTTATAAAGTTTTGATAAATTTTTAATAATTATTATTTTATTATTTATTATTTTAATAATGTGATTGCTATAAGCTTAGTTGGTTTCAAATTGTTTATTTATGAAGGCACTGATGCGGTTATTAATTATTTTTGATTTAGAAAAACATCTAGAATTGGTTTCATGTGTATGTAAAGTTGTTAAAAAAAAAAATTAATCTTATTTCAAGTTATTTGACATTAGTATTTTCATTATTTAATTTAAAATTTAGTTATAAAAATGTACTCTCTCTTTCCCATTTTGTATGTTCTTCTTACTATTCATTGGTCAAACCAATTCTTTATTCTTTGTTTATTTTCTTTAGTATATTTTATTTATTTTAATTTTTTTTTATTTAATAGTACTTTTAGTGCAGCTTCTAAATATATAAATTTTGTATACTAATACTAAACTTAATATTATGAAAAATTGAATTAAAAATAAATTCAGTCAAGTCCCGTTAATCAAACCAGACAAATAAAATGAAACGGAAGGAATATATTAATTTCATATAGGGCCCATTTTTGTTGCTACGCTCCGGGCCTATAAAATGATTAGACCGGGCTTGTGTGTAATGTGCGTGTGTTGTGTACTTAAAGTGCGGCAGTGTAAAACTTAATGTGAGTCCACATACACAACCACACGGGAAGCACCACCCACACCTGATCCCTTCCCTATATCCCATTACACAAAAAATACACGTCACCGTTCCATTACTTACAACATTGCACTCATCACTATCTATCCCAACGTGTATAACCTACTAACCCAAACTCAAGATTGACAATATTTATATTATCTAAATTAAATTTTAAAATTTGAACTGAATTTTGGAGATTCGAATTCGGTAATCCAAAATTGGTTATTCGAATACAAATTTAGTTCTAATATTGAATATTAAAATTTCAATTATGTTTGTCTCGAAATTTGAAGTTGTAATTTATAAATAAACATAAATTTAATAAACAATAAAAATTATTAAATGTATTTTTCACACAAACCAAGGAAAAGATCGAATTCTCATATCATGTCTCAAAAATGTCATTTGAAATTGTGAATATTTGAAATAAAATTCAAATATTTCCTTACATATTATATTGTTCATACATATATGCTTGTACAATGATCATTGGTCAATATGATGAAAATATAATTCTGTTGTATTAAAATGATAATGTCTGAGAGTATAAGGAGCGAATATATAGAGATGCTAGATAGAATCCTAGTCTAACACGAATAATATAGTCCTAGTCTAATATGGATAATAGAGTCCTAGTCTAATATGGATAATAGAGTCCTAATACTCCCTTCAAGTACAAGGTTGGTCAGCCAAAACATTGAGCTTGCGACGGAGTAAATTAAAACGTATAGACGAAAGAGACTTAGTAAAAATATCCGCTATATGATCTTGGGTAGAAATAAAATTGACTTGTAATTCCTTCTTCGCGACTTTATCATGAACAAAGTGGTAGTCGATCTCAATGTGCTTGGTGCGAGCATGAAACACCGGATTAGCACACAGATAAGTAGCTCCCAGATTGTCACACCAGAGTTTGGGCACAGAAGGTGGCGCAAACCCGATTTCCTTCATCAGAGAGACGAGCCAAGTAACCTCTGCAGAGACATCAGCTAGTCCTTTGTATTCAGCCTCAGTTGAGGAACGAGCCACAGTACGTTGTTTTCGACAAACCCATGAGACAAGATTAGTCCCCAAAAATACAGCAAAACCACTAGTAGATTTTCGATCATCAGGATTGCCAGCCCAATCCGAATCAGAATATGCATGAATATCTAGAGAAGGAGAAGAAGTAATCTTAAGACCGAGATGTAGTGTCCCATTTACATACCGTAACACCCTCTTGAGAGCCGCCCAATCCGCAGTAGAGGGAGAGTGCATGTGGTGACACAAACGATTGACTGCATAGGAAAGATCAGGCCGAGTTACCGTAAGATATTGCAGAGCACCTGCAAAGCTGCGATACTGAGTGGGATCAGCGTATGGTACCACGGCATCAGTCTCGGCCTTCGCGGTTGATACCAGAGTAGCCACGGGCTTGCAATCAACCATACCTGCCCGTTTTAGAATATCCTTCATGTACCGTTGTTGAGACAGAAGCATGCCATCAGACAACGGAACGGTCTCAATACCCAGAAAGAACGAGGGCACACCCATATCACGAACTTTAAACTCAAGAGCCAACTTGTCAATAAGAGCAGTCACATGAGCCGGATCAGATCCCATAACCAAAATATCATCCACATAAACCAGAAAATATAAACGAGTATTGCCATGTGAATATATAAATAGAGAGACATTCGTCTTCGAAGGTGATAAACCAACAGAAACTAGAAAATCATGCAAACGAGTGAACCAAGCACGGGGAGCTTGCTTAAGCCCATACAAAGAACGTTGAAGGAAACAAACGTGCCCGGACATCATTTTGTCTTCATAGCCAGGGGGCTGGCGCATATAAACTGTCTCAATGAGATTGCCGTTTAGGAAAGCATTGTGTATGTCTAGTTGTCGAATAGTCCATCCACGAGAAATAGCTATGGATAAGAGAAGACGTACCGTAATCGGTTTAACAACTGGACTAAAGGTCTCAAAGAAATCCTCACCGGCAATCTGATTGAATCCCTTGGCAACTAACCGAGCCTTGTAACGATCAATCGAACCATCAACCTTTCTCTTGATTCTAAACACCCACTTACATCCAACTACATTCATACCTGATTTAAAGGGAACAAGCCTCCATGTATTGTTGTGCACCAAGGCATTAAATTCCAAATCCATTGCATCCCGCCATTCAGGAAATTTAACCGCTTGAGTAAAACATGTAGGTTCAGGAGTAACAGCAGCAACAGATAAAGCAACATGATCATGTGGTCCTGAACTTCTCGTATTCATTCCATGAGAGCGAACGGGTGAGGGCGCGGGACGAGACCGACCACGAGGCCGGCCTCTTGGCCGAGGAGCCGGCTGGTCCATGACTGTCCGCTCGGACTCGGTCACGGGCTCGGCAGTAGCAGGCTGCTGGCGGTGGTGGTCAAAAGTGGCTATGGGCGTGGCAGGAGGGTCACGAGCCGTGACAATAGTCGGATCACCACCAGAAACAATTGATGCAACACCCCACGGCTCCGGGCGTGGTTTTGGAACCTGCGAATCCACAGAAGCAACAAAAGGTAAGACAGCCTCATCGAATCGCACATGGCGACAGATAAAAACCTTGTTAGTGTTAGTGTCTAAACAACGATAGCCACGAAAAGATGGAGGATATCCTAGAAAGACACAAGGGGATGACCGAAACTGTAGTTTGTTGCGATTATAGGGACGCAGATTTGGAAAGCATAAACACCCAAAAACACGCAGATATAAATAAGATGGAGGAGACCGATGCAAAAGATAATGAGGAGATTTATCAGATAAGATAGGAGTGTGCATTTTATTGATTAGATAAACCGCAGTTTCAAAAGCATAATCCCAAAAACGAGATGGAACAGAGGATTGAGCCATTAATTCTAGTCCCGTTTCAACAACATGCCTATGCTTACGTTCTACCCTGCCATTTTGTTCATGAGTATACGCACAGGATTGCCTGTGACGAACACCTAAGGGCGCAAGAGTAGAACCAAGCTTTTTATATTCTCCCCCTAAATCAGATTGAAAAGAAATAATCTTGCGAGAAAAGGAACGTTCAACTAGTGACCGAAACTTATCAAATATAGCATACAAATCAGATTTAGCACGCATGGGATAATACCACATATAATGAGTGTAATCATCCACAAACAACACAAAATATTTAAAGCCAGACGCAGAAAGTAATGGCGCAGGGCTCCAAATATCTGAATAAATTAATTCCAAAGGATGCATACTAGTAGTTTCGACACGAGACAAAGGAAACCGAGAAGATTTTCCTAATTGACAAGAGGAACAGACATTGGGAAGATCACTAGAATTAAATGTACCAACAGGCGAAGACGTTAAAATTTTACGTAAGACTCGAGAATGAGGATGCCCCAACCGCATGTGCCAAACGTAAGAGGACCGTGCAGCAACAAATGCAGCAGGGGAAGCAAAAAACGCAGGCCACGTGTAGAGACCCCCAGACGCATGTCCCTTAAAAAGAACATTCTTGGTCAAAATGTCTTTCACATAGAAACAGAGAGGGTGAAACTCAAAGAAAACATTATTGTCCTTTGCAAAACGCTGGACAGATAATAGAGAAGAAGAGAGACCAGGGACATGCAAAACATCATGTAACTTAAAAGACATAGAATCAGTAGCTAACGAAGTAGAACCAACATTAACAATGAGCAAACATGTACCATTGCTGACTCGCAGAGTCTCCGGACCATCATAACTTGTCGCAGAAGTCATCAAAGAAGAATCAGGCGTAACATGATTTGTAGCACCAGTGTCAGGGAACCACTGATGAGGACCGTTGGAATCACCATTATCACCAGAGACGGCCACATTAGCCTGAAAACTAGGAGCCCCTGAATAACGCCGAAAACAGTTGGCTCCCGTGTGACCAAAACGGTTACAAATTTGACACGGATCATCATAGCGCCAAAAACAATTGGCTCCCATGTGACCAAAATGGTTACAAATTTGACACGGATCATCATAACGCCAAACACAATTGGCTCCCGTGTGGCCGAAACCTTTACAAATTTGACACGGATCATCAATGTCACGTTGTTGACCGGACCGCTTCTCATACGGTGTATCTTGGTTTGATGCCATCGGCTACGGCTACGAAGTGAGGATCATGGATGTTGGCAAAGAATACCCTAGCTAACTTATACCAGATGAGAATATAATTGTGTTGTATTAAAATGATAATGTCTGAGAGTACAGGGAGCGAATATATAGAGATGCTAGATAGAATCTTAGTCTAACACGAATAATATAGTCCTAGTCTAATATGGATAATAGAGTCCTAATAAATATATATAATTGTCACTTATTGTTCACACATTTGTGTATTAATATATAAATTAAATACGGAGTAATTGAATTTCAAATAGCTTCATATCATACAAATTGAAAATTTGTTATTATTTAAATTTGAATATAGCTTTTTTTATTCTCCAATAAAAAATAAAAAATTTTTGAAAAAAAAAACTATAGATAGATGAAAAATGAAAATGTGTAATAATTAAACATCCCTCAATTATAACGATCGTTATTTGTGCGTGTATTTGAGTGTTTTGGAAAAATAAAAATATTTTTTTTTTTTTGAGTTAATGTTCATATGGGGTCTTCCGAGTATAGTAATTTTGTCACGTTTAATTTGGTTTTAAACTTTCAAATTAACCATTCGTAGTCTTTCAACTTTCAAATTATTACCATCTGTAGTCCAAATTAACTACTCATGGTCCTTCAATTTTCGAAATTTAAGCAATTGTGGCCCTCCTAGAATGATCATTAGTGATTAACTTGGACCATGAATGATAAAACTTTGAAAGTCAAAGGACCACAAGTGGTCAATTTAAAAATTTTGAACTAAACGTGTATATTCGGAGGACTTTATATAGTATTAAATCATTTTTTTGCGCGTATGTTTAGACCTATTATATTTAGGCAATCTAATACGGAGTATATTATATCTATCCTAATTAAGCATGTTAAAATCTTGTCTCTTAATATTTTGTAAAAATATTTATATATTGATGGATGATGAATATAATGGATACTATTTACTAAATACGCAAATAGCCTAAATATGTATTGTGATTTTACAATGTAATTAATTCTTTCTATTAATTATCACTATAATGAATAATTGCATACCATAACAAATGATTACTAAAATGCTAAAAAGGGGATTAATATATATTAGCATGCCCTCCATTTCTTCCATTCCATTCCCCCAATTTCCTTAACCCTTGGCTTTACTTCTCAAATTTGTTCCTTCAATTCCCTCATGGAGCTCGATAACAAGTCCAAAAATGAAACCCCATTTTTGCCATTGACAATCAATGACTTGAAGGTTGAATTCATGAGTGATGGGGGTTTCTGCATAGACCCAAGGGAGTATTTGGATGGCATAGAGTCATTTGATTATGATGGGCAGAGGTTTTACCTTGTTGGGGCTTCATTTAACCCTGATTTATCAATCCCTTTGCACTGCTTTGACCCTTTTGATCCCATGGCAAGTGAGAACTTTTCAACTGACTTAACCCCTTTTCTTCAACAAAGGGGTCAAAATGCCTTCAACTTTGCTCCTTTTTGTGGTGAATTCAGTGCTGGAAGTGGTGCAAATGAGAGGAGGAGTTTTAGGGGTACCAATTCGAGATCGACGAGTCTGCAGCTCTTGAGCGCCGTTAATAGGTAAAAATGAAAATTTACTCGGATCTCTGTTTCGGTTCAATTTGAAATTTATTTTTCTAGGGTTTCATTTGTATAGACTCGAAAGCAAATTAATTGTGTTTAGTTTTCATTTCTTTTCGCTCATAGGAGTCAAATAAATTACGTTACAGATAGGTAATATAATAATCAAAATATACACAATCTCTATTCCACTATAATATTTATTTTTATTTTTATGGTTTTCATTTGTCTAGGCTCAAAAGCAAATTAATTAGGGTTTAGTTTTCAATCCTTTTCGTTCTTTAGAGTAAAATAAATTACGTTGTAGATAGGTAATAATCGAAATATACACAGATCTCTATTCCACAAGAGTTTGCTCAAAAGCAAATTAATTATGATTTAGTTTTCAATCCTTTTCGTTCATAGGAGTCAAATAAGCTGCAAATGGATAATAATCAAAATATACTCAATCTCTATTCCGCTCTAATTTTAAATTAATTTTTTTTTTTTTGGTTTTCATTTGTCTAGACTTGAAAGTAAATTTTTTTTTTTTGATTAATTAGGTTTAATTTCCAATTTATTTCGATCGATTGTATATGTCAAATAAAGAAGCGACATAACTATGCCAGCAAATTAAATATTTGCATTGGTAGTGGTGTCCAAACAGAATATGTATAATATTACATTGATTAAGAAAATTATATATATCAGAGAAATTAGAAATAATTAAGTCGAGTCAGAGGTGATGGTGCATGGGCAATCATTATCCGGTCCACCATGGCCACACAATTATGTAGACTATGGTGATAAGTCATAAATATGTATATTTTCAAAGGAATGTATAGTAAAATTAAAATGATATTTTAATATTGTTATAATGAACATATTGTATATATAAAATGAAACTGAATAACAAAGTTGTGTGTGTGTGGTCAAATCAATGTGTTTTGGAATTAAAATGATATTTTTGTGTTGTTATAAGGAACTTCTTGTCTGTGTAAAATGAAATTGGATAGTGGACATATGAAATGTAATTACAATGATATTTCAGTGTTACGTAATGCTGCAGAAGGCGCTAGGCGGGTGCCTGAGGGGCGTCTAGGCGCCTCCTAGGCGGTCGAGTAATTCGACTATATCATCTCTACTTTTCTCACTTATTAGGGTTGTGAGTTGTTAGACTATTATAATTCCACAAACTATCCAACTACATATGTTAGATGGTTAGTTGAGTACATGGCTGGACTACTAGAGGAATATAAGATAGGAGTAACCGAACAAGCAAAAATACCACTCGACTAAGTTGGGCGTCGACTCAGCCTAGTTGAACACCAACTAGGCGGAGTTAGGTGCCCAACTCAGCGCCTAGTTGGCCAGCCAACTAAAAGCCGCCCAAGCGGTCGCCTAGGACGATTTTTACAACACTAATAGAATTCATAACATAGTTTATACTGCTACATAGACCATGGTTGATAGTAAAATTTGTGGTACGTGGAAATGCAACGAGGATGGCTTAGAGGTGGGTACGGTTCTCCCAAAAGATAAATTAGCAGTCCATAGCATTTCTTAGATAATTACATGAAACAAAAACAATATATATATATATATATATATATAACTTTACTTGTATCAAAAGAAATTGTCATTTTTTGAAAATGATTTTAAAAACATAAGTATTAATATTTTTTTTTATTGTATTACAAAATACAGCATTGTATATGAAAATGAAAATAAAACAAAAGTAATACTATAATCTAATATACCATACCGACTCAAAATGAATGTTATACTATACAGAGGGATCAATATGTAGTAAATTAGTAATCAAGAGCAACCAATATATATTATGTTGTCTGACAACATCTCTATTATTATTCTAAATGGATGGTCACCGTACAGTTACATAATCGAATGTGTATTTAAAATAAATAAAAAAAAGACATATATTACTTTGTGCCCATGGTTATTTTGCTCTTTGTTGGATAACTTTTCAATATTCAAAAGGTGCTTTTTATGATTTTATTTATTTTCCTTCTATTTTTGGGATTCTCCTTCTCACATGTATGTGCTTGTGTGCGCAGGATAAGGATCCAATATGGGAATAATGATACGATGATTGGGAAGAGATCCTATCATCTGAGGTCTGATACCAAGGTACTATTTTACTCCGTAATTGATTATATTTATGTTGAAATTAAGAATAAAAATAACCTTATGTTGAAATTAAGAATAAAAATAACCTCAATATTGAAGATACTAAAATGAGAACTAAGCATAGTGTTTTTTAGAAATATTCTTTAGGGATTTGGATCCCTTGCTAAATTGAAGATATTTATGAAGCTTGTTTTTTCCCCCTATTTTCTCCATTCTTGTATAAATGCATATGTGAAATAGGGGTTTGGTGACAAACTTAGATTGGAAAGCGGGACAAAATATATATATCTAGCAATCTCACTTGCACATTTTGTAACTTATTAGTTGGTTAAATTTTGCTGATATCCATCATGTAGTTGAGCCCTGCTCATATTGATTGTAGATATGTGTTATTTTTAGTTTTGTAATCTTATCATTTTAAATTATATTAATAGAAAGGAAAATCCAATTCTCTTATGGGATGGTTTCATGAATCAACATTGGTAGAACAGATCGAATTTTTCAAAAGTATTACAATTTTCCTCATAAGTAAATCTTTAACCTCGAATATTATATTTTGATTTTAAAGTATTATATTTTTTTAATCAAAAGTAACACAGTTTTTTCTCATATGTATTATAATACTTTCTCTTATAAGTAACAATTAATCAATTTATCCATGATTAGTATTACATTTTTCTTATAACTGTCCAACCCCTAAATATTATATTTTAATTTAAAAGTATTATATTTTTCCTCATAAGTATTATACTAGTAACAAACAATGTATTCCTGTTTTAGTATTACTATGTATATTTTTCAGCTTAAGTATTACATTTTCATCTTGACCTAATTCGTCTTATATATATGTGAGACGGTCTCACGGAAGATTCATCCTAATAGAAATTAGTGAGCATATATATATATATATATATATATATATATATATATATATATAAAATTTATTTACATACACACATTGCATGTATACTTACACACACATACACATAGTGTAAGAGAAGTTAACATACATCAATAACATGTGGAATGAAAATTAAGATGCTAATTTTAAAAGAAATTGCATGGATGCATGCAGAAACAAAAAGATTCATGGAAGGAAGAGGGAGAAAGGATTATCACAAGATATTAGCAGGCAAAAAGCGAAGGAACAACATTTAGCGAATAGTAGTACCTCTTCTTTGTCATATGAAAATATCCTTTTTTAAAATAAGATTTCACTGAAGAAAAAAAAAATCAACAGAAGGATCAAAAGTGTCCAAAGTATGATAGTTGGAGTGTTAAATGTAAAAATGATTGTCTAAGACTATATTTGAAAATACTACCAAAGACAAGGAACCTCCCCGGCAAGGCGGCAACTAACTCATTAGGAAAAATAAAATAAAATTGAAGAGATGAAAATACACTTGCCTAAAATAGGATTTTATCAGGAAAGTCATTGAAGGGACAAAAAGTGTTCAAAATATTATAGTCTGATGTGTTAAAGGACAAAAACGATAGTTTGAGACTAAATTTAAAATTGTCACAAAAAACAAGGAACCTCCGCGCTGAAATTAACTTTTGTTTTATTCAAAATCAATTATTTTTTTGGAATAAGGTTCAAATTGGCCACTGAACTTAACCTGAAAATGCAATTAGGCCACTGAACGAAAAAAAAAATGCAATTAGGCCACTGAACACTCCAAAAATGTGCAATTTCACCTGATAGCAGGTTACCCTCAATTTTAGCAGGTTATCTGCTTACGTGGCAGCTGAGTTGACATTTTTAATAAATTTTAATTAATTTTTAATAAATTTTAATAATAATTTTTTATTAAATTTTTTTTAAAAAAATAAAAACGACTTTATTTTATTTTTTTATTTAATTTTTTCCAATTTTTTATAAAATTTATTATTAAAATTAATTATTAAAAATTATTTAAAAATTAATAAAAATGTCAACTAAGCTGCCACGTAAGCAGGTAACCTGCTAAAATTGATCGTAACCTGCTATTCGATGAAATTGCATACGTTTGGAGAGTTCAGTGGCCTAATTGCACGTTTTTGGAGTATTCAATGGCCTAATTGAACTTTTTTTTTCGTTCAGTGGCCTAATTGCATTTTCAGGTTACGTTTAGTGGCCAATTTGAACCTTATTCCTATTTTTTTTAACCAAAAATGAAAAATAAAAAAATCTTGGCATTTTTATTTTCGACTTAATAAAGAAATTTCAGAACTATTTTTAATGTTTTTCAAATATGGCAGCCTGCAAAAGTTCTGTTTATATAATTACTATATATATATATCATCATTACTACAGATTTCTGCTTCACATATATATTGCCAAATTCATTTACTTACATGCTCATTATAATCAATATAATGTATCCTTTCACCCATTATAACCTACTCTATCACTATACCCATCCGGCCATCCTTATGTATCTACTCTTGCGTCTATCTAGGGACGAGCCAGAAATTTAGTTGAGGAGGGCGAAAAACTAGGGACGAATTCAGAAAATTTTTTCAGTAAAAACGAAACATTAAAATAAAAGAGATAATTTAAAAAAAAAATAAATAAATTACCTAAGATACAATTAACTTAAATTAAAAAACTATAAAAATATATTAAAGCTAAAGGATTTGAACCCTTACCCCTTTACAATTGCCAAACATATGTTCTACCAACTAATCTAACTCATTTTTATTGATATTTATTAGTTTTATTATACAAATAACTATATATACATATATACATGCAAAGATTATATATGGGGTGGGGGTGGGATGAGGGGGGCAGCCGCCCCCTTGGCCCACTCACTACTACACAGCAGGCTTTTAACGTCGGCTAAATAGAGCTTTTAACGTCGGCTATGTACCGTAGTTGTTGCGGGCGTCATTGTAAATATTATTTATAACGTCGGCTATATAAATAGCCGACGTTATATCTCATTTAAAAAATAAATAAATAAATACTTACAACGTCGGCTAAAAGTTAATAGTCGACGTTGTAAGTATTTTAATTTTTTATAAAATACCTACAACGTCAGCTATTAGCATATAGCCGACGTTGTAAAGTATTTAAAAAAAATTAAAATACTTACAACGTCGGCTAAATGCTAATAGCCGACATTGTAGGTATTTTAATTTTTTATAAAATACCTACAACGTCGGCTATTAGCATTTAGCCGACGTTGAAAGTGTTTTAATTTTTTTTTAAAAATACTTGTAGACACAGAAAATTTGAAGCCGACAAGTGGACCGATTAAATCATTATCGAGCCCAATTTCAGGGTTGATCATTAGTCCAAGTAAATTTGATTTGGGCTATTGAATTAAGTAATTAATTGGTCCAAGCCCATTTCATAATTGAATTATAATTATAATTATAATTTAAATATAATATGATTTTATTATATTTGAATTAGATAATTATAATTTAATTTGAATTTGAATTAGATGATAGAATAATGAACCTAGACTTGATTTTGGCAAGGTTCATTTTAGTAGATAATTAATTAATTTAATTTAATAAAAATTAGTGGAGTTTGTTGAGGGATTTTAGTTACAAACTTCACTATAAATAGAGCCTCAATTCCATTCTTCAAATCACACCTTAAATACATTGAGAACAATTTGGAGACTTGAGAGCTTGAAGGCATTGCAGAACGCTTAACAACTTGAAGGCTTGAAGATTTGAGAGCTCTTTTGAAGGCATTTGAAGATCTTGAAGTATTAAAGGCATTGAAGGCATTTTTTGCAGGTTTTAAAGATCTTGAAGCAACTTGAAGCCTTTTTGTAGGTACTTTGAAGATCTTGGAGCCTTTTGAAGGCAACATGAAGCCATTGCAGGCGCTTTAATTAATGTTTTGCAGAGTTAATTGCTTCGGAGCTTGATGTTTGCTGTTGAAGATCACGCCAATTGAATCCCGGAAGCTACACCGTTTAAATCCCGGAGGCACGCGCCACTTGAATCTCGGAGGCTACGCTATTTGAATCCCGGAGGCACTGCAATAGATAACAACATTGAAGAACGCTTGAAGACTTGAAGGCATTATTATTGATTTTGCAGGCAATTTGAATCCATTGCAAGGTCGATTATTTCTAAATTCTTGACGTTCGTTGTTGAAAGTCACGCCAATTGAATCCCGGAAGTTACGCCACTTAAATCCCGGAGGCACGTGCCAATTGAATCCCGGAGGCTACGCTATTTGAATCCCGGAGGCACTTCAATAGATAACGTCAGTGAAGAATCAGAGGACTAGACAGAGATTTTGTACCTGCACTTGAATTATACACACGCTGTACACGAAATTTTGTGAATATATACAAAGTTTATTTTTTTGTGTTTACAATACTATACAACGTCGGCTAAATGCAAATAGCCGACGTTGTAAACGTTATTTATTTATTTTTTAAATGTATTTAACGTCGGCTATTACTTAATAGCCGACGTTGTATGTTTTTTTTTAATATACAGTTTATTTGTCCATTTATACCCAAAAACCTGCTTAAATCTACTTACAACCACAACCACAACCTAAACCTGCTCAATTTCACACAACCACAACCAAAACCTGTTCAATTATTGCACCACAACCACAGCAAAATAATTAAAAATTTTAAGCAATTTTATATTTTATAAATTGTGGAATAATTGGACATTCATCTCATATAAAAAGTGTGGACATATTCACACCCTCCATTTATCAAGATCTTACCGGGCGTTTAGTTGAAAGGGGGAAATTACGTGGGAAAGGAATTTCAATTCCATGGGAGATTTATTATTGGGTACAAAGTGGAATTTAAATTCCAGTGTTTGGTTTACAGAAATAGAATTACTGGGAATTTCAATTCTAATGTTTGGTATACATGAGAATTGAAAGGGAATAAGAACTATAAAGTCCAAAATGCTCATTGTTGTTGTGGTATTAATTTTAGGTTTAAAAAAAGAGAGGGGTAATTTTGTTTCATCACTAGCTTTTTTTTCTTCCTAAAATCCCATCCAGGAATTAAAACCTCAGGGGGGACATGAGATTTTAATTCCATAAAATTGGGAGAATTACAATTCCATGGAATTGCAATTCCTTCCAACCAAACTAAGGGATTTTATGACATTTGAAATTGGGTGGGAAGAGAATTTAAATTCCCTCCAACCAAACGCCCTGTTATGGTCATTTGGGGGGGGGGGGGGGTGATTTAAGGGTTTTTTTTTTTTTTTTTTTTTTTTTTTTGCAATCGTCATTAATTTAATTGTTAACTTATTGAATTACAGTTTTGTCCAAGTTAGTTGTGTTAAAGGTTTTTAAGGTGGGGGCCGGGGGGAGGGGTGATTTAAGGGTTTTTTTTTTTTTTTTTTTTTTTTTTTTTTTTTTTTGCAACCGTCACTAAATTAATTGTTAACCTATTGAATTACAGTTTTGTCCAAGTTAGTTGTGTTAAAACCACAACCACTAATTTGTGAAGATAAAGTGTAATGATATGTTCACACTTTTTAATGAGAGAGGGGGATTGTTCTTACATGTTTGGTTCAATGACATGTTTTGTTCATGGAATAGGTCAGGAATGGAATAATAACATTCTTTGGAATAAACCTATTCCACATTAGAATAATATTACAAGAAATGAGCTATTACTTTTGCAAGGGTAATAGCCATTCCTAGGGGGGCCTTGGTATTAGCTATTCTCATGCCCTTGGGAATAGATTTTATATCACAAATACCAAAAATATCCCTTGCACATTATTTAATAAATATAATATATTATATAAATGTATATATTTAATTAATTATAATTTTTATCTATCAATCTATCAATAAAATATATATTTAAATAAATTATATATATATATATATATATATATATATATATATATATATATATATATATCTAAATTAACTGTATAAGGCTCTTTAATTATGAAACCTTGACTCCTAAATTAAGTAGCCTGTCCATCCGCATGCCTGACGAATGGGCATTGCAATTGAAATTATGGAGTCTTGAAGCTCCTTTTATAGAAGCCTGAAGGCTCCATTCCTCACTTCTCCAATCGATGTGGGATAAGTGGAGAAATAAATATAAATATAAATATAAATATGTATTTTTATAATAATAATAATAATAATAATAATAATAATAATAATAATAATTATTATTATTATTATTATTATAATTATTATTATTATATTATTATTATTATTATTAGTCTCTCACTCACACACACATGCATATACATGTATATATATATAAATATAAATAAATAAATAAATATGCTATATGCTAAATTTTAAATCTAGTAACAACTAAATATGCAAACCTAGTAAATTTTATAAAATCATTAAAAAAAGCTAAATTTTAAATCTAAATCGTAAATTCTATATGCCAAGCAGTAAAAGGTGAACCACTAAACGAAATAAAACTCAAAACGCCGTAATAAACTTTAAAATCGAAACCCAACGTGTAATGTACTTTCACATTTTTGCAAGTGCAATCTTTTATTACTAAATGTGCAAAATGTTAGTACTAAATGTGTAAAGTTGGAAAGTTCTGAAAATTGGTGATTTTAGTGTTCAAGTTTGCATATTAATGTTGATGATAATTACGAAAATGCCACCATTTTTTTTTAAAATCAGATCCGGTCCATCTAATTTTTATAGATGTAAGATTGAGGTTTATTTTTTAAGAACTTATTCTCATATGATCCCATACCCCTCTCTCTCTTTATATATATATATATATATATATATATATAATATATATATATATATATATATATATATATATATATATATATATATATATATATATATATATATATATATATATATATATATATATATAATTAAGTTTCAGTGCGGGTAAATGTATCCATGCGGTTGTGCGGGTGATTAATGTGCGTGAGTGTGTAATGCTTAATGTGCATGAGTTTTGTACTTACGGTGCGTGTGTTTTGTGCCTAATGTGCGTGAGTTTTGTGTTTAATGTGCGTGAGACTGTACTTAATGTGAGTTGTTGTTAAAACCTTAAAGTGCATGAGTTTTATGTTTAATGTGCGTGAGTTTTGTGCTTAATGTGCGTGAGTCTTGTGCTTAAGGTACGTGAGTTTTGTACTTAATGTGTGTGAGTGTGTACTTAATGTAAGTTGTTATTAAAACTTAAGATACGTGTGTTTTTGTGTTTAAGATGCGTGAGTTTTATGCTTAAGGTGCGTGAGGGTTGTGCTTAAGATGCGTAACTTTTGTGCTTAAGGTGCGTGAGTTTGTGTTCTAAATGTATTTTGTTTGTGTGTGTAAATGTGTAATGTGCGTGTGTTGTGTACTTAAAGTGCACCGGTGTAAAACTTAATGTAAGTCCACCTACACAATTGTACGGGAAGCACCACCCACACCTGATCCCTTCCCTATATCTCATTACACAAAAATACACGTCACCGTTCCATTACTTACAACATTGCACTCATCACTATCTATCCCAACGTGTATAACCTACTAACCCAAACTCAAGATTGACAATATTTATATTATCTAAATTAAATTTTAAAATTTGAACTGAATTTTGGAGATTCGGTAATCCAAAATTGGTTATTCGAATACAAATTTAGTTCTAATATTGAATATTAAAATTTCAATTATGTTTGTCTCGAAATTTGAAATTGCAATTTATAAATAAACATAAATTTAATATACAATAAAAATTATTAAATGTATTTTTCACACAAACCAAGGGAATGATCGAATTCTCATATCATGTCTCAAAAATGTCATTTGAAATTGTGAATATTTGAAATAAAATTCAAATATTTCCTTACATATAGTTCATACATGCTTGTACAATGATCATTGGTCAATATATATAATTGTCACTTATTGTTCACACATTTGTGCATGTATTAATATATAAATATAAATTAAATACGGAGTAATTGAATTTCAAATAGCTTCATATCTTACACATTGAAAATTTGATATTATTTAAATTTGAATATAGCTTTTTTTATTCTCCAATAAAAAATAAAAAATTTTGAAAAAAAAAAACTATAGATAGATGAAAAATGAAAATGTGTACGAATTAAACATCCCTCAATTATAACGGTCATTATTTGTGCATGTATATTTGAGTGTTGTTGATAAATAAAAATAAGTTTTTTTGACTTAATGTTATATGAGGTTTTCTGAGTATAGTAATTTTGTCACGTTTAGTTCGAAATATTTAAATTAACCACCCGTAGTCCTTCAATTTTCAAATTGTTACCATCTGTAGTTCAAGTTAACAATTCATGGTCCTTCAACTTTCAAAATTTAACCAATTGTGATCCTCCTAGAAGGATCATTGGTGGTTAACTTGGACCACGGATGGTATAACTTTGAAAGTCAAAGGACCACAAATGATCAATTTAAAAGTTTTGGACTAAACGTGACAAAATCACTATATTCGGAGGACTTCATATAGTATAAACTCATTTTTTTGTGCGTATGTTTAGACCTGTTATATTTATGCAATCTAATACGGAATATATTATATCTATCCTAATTAAGCAAGTTAAAATCTTGTCTCTTAATATTTTGTAAAAATATTTATATATTGATGGATGATGAATATAATGGATACTATTTACTAAATACGCAAATAGCCTAAATATGGATTGTGATTTTACAATGTAATTAATTCTTTCTATTAATTATCACTATAATGAATAATTGCATACCATAACAAATGATTACTAAAATGCTAAAAAGAGGATTAATACATATTAGCATGCCCTCCATTTCTTCCATTCCATTCCCCCAATTTCCTTAACCCTTGTCTTTAGCTTCTAAATTTTGTTCCTTCAATTCCCTCATGGAGCTCGATAAAAAGTCCAAAAATGAAACCCCATTTTTGCCATTGACAATGAATGACTTCAAGGTTGAATTCATGAGTGAAGGGGGTTTCTGCATAGACCCAAGGGAGTATTTGGATGGCTTAGAGGCATTTGATTATGATGGGCAGAGGTTTTACCTTGTTGGGGCTTCATTTAACCCTAATTTATCAATCCCTTTGCACTGCTTTGACCCTTTTGATCCCATGGCAAGTGAGAATTTTTCAACTGACTTGACCCCTTTTCTTCAACAAAGGGGTCAAAATGCCTTCAACTTTGCTCCTTTTTGTGGTGAAGTCAGTGCTGGGAGTGGTGCAAATGAGAGGAGGAGTTCTAGGGGTACCAATTCGAGATCGATGACTCTGCAGCTCTTGAGTGCCGTTAATAGGTAAAAATGAAAATATACTCAGATCTCTCTTTCGGTTTAATTTTAAATTTATTTTTCTAGGGTTTCATTTGTATATACTCGAAAGCAAATTAATTATACTTAGATCTCTATTTCGGTTTAATTTTAAATTTATTTTTCTTGAATTTCATTTGTATAGACTCGAAAGCAAATTAATTATGCTCAGATCTCTATTTCGGTTTAATTTTTTAAATTTATTTTTCTAGAGTTTCATTTGTATAGGCTCAAAAGCAAATTAATTAGGGTTTAGTTTTCAATCCTTTTCGGTCATATGAGTAAAATAAATTACGTTGTAGATAGGTAACAATCAAAATATACACAGATCTCTATTCCACTCTAGTTTGCTCAAAAGCAAATTAATTAGGGTTTAGTTTTCAATCCTTTTCGTTCATAGGAGTCAAATAAGCTTCAAATGGATAATAATCAAAATATACTCAATCTCTATTCCGCTCTAATTTTGATTAATTAGGGTTTAGTTTTCAATCCTTTTCGGTCATATGAGTAAAATAAATTACGTTGTAGATAGGTAACAATCAAAATATACACAGATCTCTATTCCACTCTAGTTTGCTCAAAAGCAAATCAATTAGGGTTTAGTTTTCAATCCTTTTCGTTCATAGGAGTCAAATAAGCTTCAGATGGATAATAATCAAAATATACTCAATCTCTATTCCGCTCTAGTTTTGATTAATTAGGTTTAATTTCCAATTTATTTCGATCGATTGTAGATGTCAAATAAAGAAGCGACATAACTATGCCAGCAAATTAAATATTTGAATTGGTAGTGGTATCCAAATAGAATATGTATAATATTACATTGATTAAGAAAATTATATATATCAGAGAAATTAGAAATAATTAAGTCGAGTCAGAGGTGATGGTGCATGGGCAATCATTATGCGGTCCACCATGGTCCACACAATTGTGTACACTATGGTGATAAGTCATAAATATGTATATTGTCAAATGAATGTATGGTAAAATTAAAATGATATTTTAATATTGTTATAATGAATATATAAAATGAAATTGAATAGCAAAGTTATGTGTGTGTGGTCAAATCAACGTGTTTTGGAATTAAAATAATATTTTTGTGTTGTTATAAGGAACTTATTGTGTGTATAGAATGAAATTGGATAGTAGAGATATGAAGTGTAATTACAATGATATTTCAGTGTTACGCAATGCTGCAAAAGGCGATAGGCGCTAGGCGGACGCTTTAGGGGCACCTAGTGCCTAGACGCCTCCTAGGCGGTCGAGTAATTCGAGTATATCGTCTCTACTTTTCTCACTTAGGATTGTGACGTTGTTAGACTATTATAATCCTACAAACTAACCAACTACATAGGTTAGATGGTTAGTTGAGTACATGGCTGGACTACTGGAGGAATATAGTATATGAGCAACCGAACAGGCAAAAATATCACTCGATCAGGTTGGGCGCCGACTCAGCCTTGTTGGGCGCCAACTACGCGGAGTTAGGCGGCCAACTCAGAGCCTAGTTGGCCATCCAACTAAAAGCCGCTCAGGCGGTCGCCTAGGACTATTTTTACAACACTAGTGTTACGTAAAAAAATAAAATTAAAATAGAATTCATACATAGTTTATACTGCTACATACACCATGGTTGATAGTAAAATTTGTGGTACGTGGGAATGCAACGAGGTTGGCTTAGAGGTGGGTACGGTTCTCCCAAAAGATAAATTAGCACAGTCCATAGCATTTCTTAGATAATTACATGAAACAAAAACAAATATATATATATATATATATATATATATATATATATATATATATATATATATATATATATATTACTTTTCTTGTATCAAAAAAATTGTCATGTTTTGAAAATGATTTTAAAAACAAAAGTATTAATATTTTTTTTATTGTATTACAAAATACACCATATGTATATGAAAATGAAAATAAAACAAAAGTAATACTATAATCTAATACCATATATCTGCTCAAAATGAATGATATCTACTATCTACTATACTAATAAGAGCCCAAGAGAGTTAGGCTAATGGGTAGAAAAAATGGCGGTCACAGATTTTAATCAAATGAATGGCTCAGATTGATTAGATTTAAATTTAAACTAAAATTTCCTAAAATACCCACACACCGTTACTAATTCCGTTAAAATTTTAAGAATTGCCGTTAGTTCACCGTTAACTTACTCATTGAGTTCAATAAAAAAAAAAAAAAAAAAAAAAAAAAAAAAAAAAAAAAAAAAAGGTCTTAGGTTCGAACCTCATCCCAATCAAAGTTGACATAATTAGTACTCTATTTTACTCTTATTAAATTATATAAATAATTATTTAGTAGTTACAACAAAAAATAATACATATGCATTTCTTTAATTTAGAATTATGTGTCAACAATGTCTTTATTCAAAAAAAAAAAAAATATTCATTATCAATAAATTATCTACTATATACTAATAAGAGCCCAAGAGAGTTAGGCCTATAATGGGTAGAAAAAATGGCGGTCACAGATTTTAATCAAATGAATGGCTCAGATTGATTAGATTTAAATTTTACACTAAAATTTCCTAAAATACACACACACCGTTACTAATTCCGTTAAAATTTTAAGAATTGCCGTTAGTTCACCGTTAACTTACTCATTGAGTGCAATAAAAAAAAAAAAAAAAAAAAAAAAAAAAAAAAAAAAAGGTCTTAGGTTCGAACCTCATCCCAATCAAAGTTGACATAATTAGTACTCTATTTTACTCTTATTAAATTACTAGTTCTTTTACGCACTTTGTGCGAATGAGATAATGCCCAATAATTATTTTTAAATAAGTATTTCAAAGTATATCAATGCAATATTATATAGGAGATTTTCATGCATATGTAAATAAATGTTGAATTTGTTTATTTAAATCGGTAATTTAAAGTATATAAATGCAAGATAATATATGAGAGATTGATTATAATTGTCACTAAAATAAATGTTTGCAACTTTGTAATAACGCTAGTCTAAATATTTAGTTTTAAAGCGATAGTCTAAATAAATACTACTTTTGATTTAAATTTCTCTAATTCTTCTTAATTCTTTTTCGGGTAGCATTGTTATTGTTTTCATCTTCAGTACATGTCCTCTTTTTTTCTTTATTGGTACTGTTTCATGTGCAATTAGGTTACTGGTAGCAGCATAGAGGGATTCATCATGCAATGAGATTATGGTGTAGGAAGTTTTAGATTTACCTTGCTGTGTATATGACTGAGATTTTAGTTGTAATATGAACTCTTTAGCGTACAAACACCTATTGATATTTAGTAGTGGTAGTTTTTTTCCTACATGTTTCATGTGTTGTGAGATGTGTGTCCCAGGTTATCATGTGAAAGTATTGAACGAAATATTAATATTTATTATATTTGTATAAAATACTTGGTAAGTAAATAAATAAATAAATATATATATATATATATATATATATATATATATATATATATATATATATATATATATGTAACATGTTTTGTATTATAACTTTGATATTTAATTACAAGATAATGTAAAAAAGAAGACAATGAACAATGTAGTGAATATAATAAATTAATAAATTTGAAGGTAAGGAATCTTTGAATTGTAGAAAATAAAGATAATATAACTAATGAAATTATATTTGATCAACAACTTTGTAGTTAGGCCGCGCAGGTCTGACAATGATGTAAGAACATTGTTCGATAAAAAAAATAATAGTATAATATTAGTAATGTAATGTACAATTGTACCATTATAAAAAAATACAAAAAAAAATATTAATACCATAATGGCCTAAATCATTCCAATAATGCAAAAGCATAATTGAAATATTAAGTTTTGTTCTAAATAATCAGAAGAAGATTAATTTTTTTAAAAAAACTTAACATAAATTTGTTTTTTTTTAATAAAAAAATTCAAGAAAATCAAATAATTTTAAAGTAGTTCCTGATTTATAATATTTGATGCTCAACTTTGAATGCTATGTATTTAGTCGAGCTAATTATTTGACCAAAGTTTATGTTAAATTTTATATTATATACTTTTTTAATACATTGTAACATATTCATAATATATGTTTAATAATTATGTCAATTATACTTGGGATGAGGTTCGAACCTAAAAACTTATATAAATTAAGAGTATGTTAAGAATAATAAATAGTTAACGGAATATATGTTTAACAATTATGTCAATTATACTTGGGATGGGGTTCGAACCTAAAACCTTATATAAATTAAGAGTATGTTAAGAATAATAAATAGTTAACGGAATATTCCGTTACTAAAGTTTAAACTAACGGAATTTAGGGTTATTTAAGGGAAGAAAATAATATAATAGAGGGTAAATAAGGAAAATCATTAAAAGATACTAAAATCAAAATAATATGAACCATTCATTTTAAGAAACAATTAGTACCGACATTTTTTTTGTTCCAGTTAAGGGCCTAACATTATTCGCACTTATTAGATTTGTAGATATAAATAATAATTTAGTAGTTACAACAAAAAATAATACATATGCATTTCTTTAATTTAGAATTATGTGTCAACAATGTCTTTATTCAAAAAAAAAATATTCATTATCAATAAATTAAATAAGATAAATAATTTTATTAGTTATATTGTCTTTATTTTTCTTCAATATAAAAATTCTTTATATTCAAATTTATTAATTGATTATATTCGCTACATTGTCCTTACAATGTCTTTATTCAGTAACAAAAAATTATTAATTATCAATAAATTAATTAAAAGAAATATTTTCATTAATTATATTGTCTTTATTTTTCTCAAATGTAAAAATTTTTACATTCAAATTCATCAATTGATTATATTCACTACATTATCTATTATCTTTTTTTGTGCACTATTTTTTTAATTAAATATCAAAATTATAACATAAAATAATGCTATATATTTATTTACCAAGTATTTTATTAATACCATGAAAAAATTAAAAAAATATAATTAATAAAGCCAACCATATTAACTACTTGAGAGATTTTGTGACAAAGAGAGTATTCAAATCACACAACAAATTGAAGTGAGAATTACCTCGCAATGTCCTTGTTTGACAATCAGCAGTTAGTGGATTTGACCAGCGAATTTATTTAATTATTAACATTGGGTAGAAAAAATAATCGCCAAATTATTAAATCAAATGAATGGTTCATATTGTTCAGGTTTTAATTTTGTTCTTTTAAGATTTTCTAATTTATCCTTAATTATATGATTATCCATTTAACTTTTCCGTTAATTCACCGTTAGTCTAATTCTAATATTAAAGTCTAATATAGAATTATAACTACACCATTAATCTAATTCTAATATTAAAGTCTTAATAGAACTTAACCACAAATCCTAATGTCGGAATCTCCTCAAACAATATTAGTATATATTTAATATTTTATGTCCTAATTTTTATTTGTTCTCTCTTATGTCCCGTATTTGGTTTCAACCATACCTATACAATTATTTTATTGACAATTATAATCAATATTGACTATATTATCTTGCATTTGTAAACTTAGAATTACCTATTTAACCCGCACGGGCTTAGCTCAATGGTTTAGTGGTAAAAAGATATTTGAAAATATTAGATGTTTAGATTAAAATATAAAATGACCTAATGGTATACATATTATAATAATAATAATAATAATAATAATAATAATAATAATAATAATAATAATAATAATAATAATAATAATAATAATAATAATAATAATAATAATTGTTTTAAAAAATAAAAAAATATATAAAAATATAATTTAAGTCAATCATATTAGCTACTTGGGGATTTATTGACAAAAAGAGTATTCAAATCACACAACAAATTGAAGTAGGAAACTATCCCGCAATGTCCTTGTTTGGCAATCAGCAGTTAGCTCTTCAATATTAGTATATATTTAATATTTTATACCCTAATTTTTATTTGCTCTCTCTAGCTTATGTCCCCTATTTGGTTTTAACCATACTTATGCAATTATTTTATTGACAATTATAATCAATCTTAACTATATTATCTTCCATTTGTAAACTTAGAATTGCCTATTTAAATACGCAAATTTAACATTTAATTATCTATGCATGAACAATTTCAATATAATCTTGCCTTAATATACTTTAAAGTACTTATTTTTTAAAAAAAAACATTGGGCATTATCCCAATCGCGCAATGCGCGTAAAAAACTAGTACTATATAGAGGGATCAATATGTAGTAAATTAGTAATCAAGAGCAACCAATATATATTATGTTGTCTGACAACATCTCTATTAAAATTTTAATTGGATGGTCACACTTACACACTCAAATGTGTATTTAAAGAAAAAAACATATATTACTTTGTGTCCATGATTGTTTTGCTCTTTGTTGGATAACTTTTCAATATTCAAAAGGTGCTTTTTATGATTTTATTTATTTTCAATTTTTTTTTCTATTTTTGGCAATCTCCTTCTCACATGTATGTGCTTGTGTGCGCAAGATAAGGATCCAATATGGGAATAATGATACGATGATTGGGAAGAGATCCTATCATCTGTGGTCCGCTACCAAGGTACTATTTTACTCCGTAATTGATTATATTTATGTTGATAATTAATACTCCGTATATATATTATTTTTGTCTTTCCCATTTTTAATTTATTACAAATCTTTCAAATAATGCACATTGTTTTTGTGTGTGTGTGTGTTTTTAATTTTAATTTTAATTCCTAAACTATTTTTTTAAGGGTAATTCATCAACTATTACTTAGCTTCTATTTTATAAACTTTTAATCTCTAATTTCAAGAGCGATCAGATTTGATACTTGATATTTAAAACTAGTCACCTTTAGTTTGAATAAAAAAAATCAAATACGGCACTTTATTTGATTTTGAGATCTCTTAGAGGATTAAAAGTTTCAATTGTTAAACCTTTTTTTTTTATACATATAAGAGAATTGAGAATCGAATCTTTGACATCCTAACTTGAAGTTTACATTTTTAAGTTCAAAAAAAATATCAAAAGTCGGGGTTTACCCGGTACATGCATTTGGGTAATTGTTGCAGATCGATTTCACTTGTTAGTCAAAAAATTTTAAAGTTAAATATCAAATTTGGTCAATTTTGAAATTAAGAATAAAAATAACCTCAATATTGAATATACTAAAATTAGAACTAAGCATAATGTTTTTCAGAAATATTCTTTAGGGATCTGGATCCCTTGCTAAATTGAAGATATTTATGAAGCTTGTTTTTTCCCCTATTTTCTCCATTCTTGTATAAATGCATATGTGAAATAGGGTTTTGGTGACAAACTTAGATTGAAAAGGGGGACAAAATATATAATAAGAAACAAATATCCGAAGTTTGTGCAAATATGAATAGATCATAGATTTGGTTGACATTTTAGGTCAATCAATCAAAAAATTAAAATTACAAAGAATTGAAAAATGTCTCTCTCTCTCTATATATATATATATATATATATATATATATATATATATATATATATATATATATAGGCGAGTTCAGGTGCAGCGGTGCGGCATCATCAATAATACACCATTAGGTGTGAGTAAAAATACCATACACTATTCGAAAATACACCATTGGGGGTGGTGAGTTATATGGTGTATTTTTTTGAGTCTGTTGTGTATTTTTTGATGTTTTATTGCATTTCATTGTGGTGTGTTTTCCTTACACTGTTGGTGTATTCTGAAATTCCGCCGCACCGATGCACGGGAAGACCCCGCCGCATTTGAACTTTCTTTTATATATATATATATATATATATATATATATATATATATATATATATATATATCACTTGCACATTTTGCAACTTATTAGTTGGTTAAATTTTGCTAATATCCATCATGTATGTAGTTGAGCCCTCATCGGTAGGACGGGTCGACTTTTTAAAAAATATTATAATTTTTCTGTAACTCTTTAACCTCGAATATTATATTTTAATTTTAAAATAGTACATTTTTTTATTATTAAAAGTAACACATTTTTCCTCATACGTATTATAATATTTTCTCTCATAAGTAACAATTAATCAATTTATCCATAATTGGTATTACATTTTTTTTTCTTATAACTGTTCAATCCCTAAATATTATATTTTAATTTTAAAGTATTATATTTTTTCTCATAAGTATTTTATTAGTATTTAGTAACAAACAATGTATTCCTGTTTTGGTATTACTATGTATGTTTTTCAGCTTAAGTATTAAATTTTTATCTTGACCCGATTCGTTTACGGATAAAGATATGTGAGACGGTCTCACAAAAGACTCATCCTAATAGAAATTAGTGATGAACATATATATATATATATATATATATATATATATATATATATATATATATATATTTATTTATTTATTTATTTATTTATTTATTTATTTACATACACACATTGCATGTATACTTACACACACATACACATAGTGTAAGAGTAGTTAACATACATGAATAACATGCGAAATGAAAATTAAGATGCTAATTTTAAAAGAAATTGCATGGATGCATGCAGAAACAAAATGACTCACGGAAGGAAGAGGGAGAAAAGATTATCGCAAACTATTGGGAGTCAAAAGTGAAGGAACAACATTTAGCGAATAGTAGTACCTCACTACCTCCCTTCTGAATGACTATATGAGAAACCTCAACAATTAATTAATTAAAGACAACTGTCATGTATTGTATGCCATCTATCCATCCAGGTGGCTGGCTAGTGGACAAATGAAATTCATCTATGATCTTCAATTCCAACATTGATGCATGCATCCATATTAATATAATGGTGATATACTCGACCTTGTGAATATTAATTTTCACCCATTATGATTAAGGTTCTTCTGAGGGGCCTGAAATTTTATGTCGAGATATACCTGCTAAATTATATTATTCTCCAGTTCTTATGAATTATTGTGGATGGTTTCATTAACAAATGAGAGACACTGGTATTATTGGAATTCTGTTTCGATATTAAAACTATATATACAGAGTGTCGTGCATTCGCCGTACATTCCTCGTGCATTGTTATACAGAGTGTCGTGCATTCTTCGTGCATTATTATACAAAATACCGTGCATTCATATTAATTTGATCGTGCATTTCAATACAGTACGTTGCGCATTCCTTTAATGAATGCTACGCATCCATGAAAGAGTCATTGATATATATATAATTTATTTACATACAGACATTGCATGTATACTTACACACACATACACAGTGTAAGAGTAGTTAACATACATCAATAACATGCGAAATGAAAATGCTAATTTTAAAAGAAATTGCATGGATGCATGCAGAAACAAAAAGACTCATGGAAGGAAGAGGGAGAAAAGATTATCACAAAATATTGAGAGTCAAAAGCGAGGGAACAACTTTTAGCGAATAGTAGTACCTCCCTTCTGAATGACTATATCAGAGACTTCAATTAATTAATTAAAGACAACTGTCATGTATTATATGTCATCTATCCATCCAGGTAGCTGACTGGACAACTGAAATTCATCAAATGATCTTCAATTCCGACATTGTTATTCTTACTTCATATCTTATCACCTTGTTATTCTTACTTCTCTTTCATGCACACACCCATTTGTAACCTTCAGGGTTAACACTTAATGGTGTATTGTTATAAAGAGAATTTATTCATTTTAGCGAGTCGAGCTATGCCTTAATTGCTCCTTTATATATCAAATAGTCATGGCACTTCTGGTGCCTAACTCTGGATCCAGATTATCATATAACGAGCAATTTGTAATGGCATTTGTGTTGTCAACAACTATAACCTTTTTGTAAAACTCCCATATTTGTAAAAGTAATGGCAATTTCTAAAACAACCAAATTCTAAACATTTCCCAAAGATATTTTGATCTGGTCGTTCCGCATCCCTAGTATTACGTTTGTTTGGTGCACCTATAAATCTTACCAGGGTTTTTCGTCATCTGGATGAATGTCTGCAGGACATAATTGTTCAAGCTATTTCAAGAGTGACAATATTTCTTTACTAGATCTAGTATTATGATCCATATCTCTTTCACCGATAAATCTCCTACACTTCTAGTGTCAAGGAGTATCGATAGATATGTTTGGTCCAAGGATATAGGACCTAGTCACTTCTTTTATGATCATTATGATCAAAAGATGTATTTGGCATATTATTTGCTAAAATCACAAATAGATTATCTTTTGAACTTCCAGTTCAATCTTACTAGCACATGGATTTAAATAATGAAGATGTTTTTATTCTTATGAAATTTCTTGGCATTCCAAAAAGCTACGGAGTAGTATATTATCTCCCCCTAATGCCGAGAAACAATCTTCATTAGGAATGTAATCAACGTACCCAATTATATGTATTGATCCCCTATCATGGGTTTTCGGTATTTAATCAATAGACGAAGATTTCTTTGATAGCCCTTTTAGAGGTACATTGTGGTGGTGATATAAAATAGACTGCGCAAATAAAAATAACGTAGATAGGGAAATGTTAATTCTGAAACCACGTACTAGGTGAAAAAGGGGGTATAGCAATCCTTGAGGGATTAATTTGTGATATGCATTGAGTTAGACTTGGGTAAAAAGAACTTGACTCATAGTAACGTCATAGCAATCCTTCAGGGATTGATGGGATAGGTGGACCATTTTTGGTCAAGAATTTATCGTCAAGGTTCATCCTAAAGAGTGACTTAGAGAATTAAAGTCCTTAATCTACTTTCTGGGCAAATAAATATACAAAAAAAATGAGGGCTATAAATTTAAATATCATATGCCCAAATCTCATGTCAAAGAGTCTCTATAGTAGAAACTAACACTGTAAACATGTCATAGCCTTTAATTGTTATCATATGCAAGCTAAGGTTTAGCAACGACAGGTGCAACCTAACCATATTGAGAATTCATGCTATTTTCCCACTTATAAGTTGGGTGATAAATCTCAATAGCTATGGCCTATAGCAAATCATAAATTCCCAACAAGAGAAATAACAAAATCTCTTATATGAACATAATCAAGAGATTATATGCTAAATGATGTCAATTAAAGAGAAGCACATGCAATATGTGATATAATTGTCCATTATGTCTTGGACACCAAAAACTCAATTTAGTCATGCACATCATATTTGGTAAACACAAGGCATGACATGACAAGAGATATTCTTATTAATTCATAAATTAGAAAAATGAGAGAAGTACCGTTCGCCGAAGAATAATGAGCACATGTTTGCCGGGCCCATTCATTCCTATTTTGGGGAGTCAAAAACAGTAATTTTCCAAACAAGCTCTCATTTTATCTCATAGTTTCATACAAGTATGAAAGCATCACAAAATAGCAAGATATACAAGTTGAAAACGGAAAATATTTTCAGAATTGTGACCTGAATTTCAGAATTTTCTGGGGGAAAATGGTAACACATTTTGGCACAAAATTTTTTAAATATGTACTTCATCAAATCTAGAACGTACACAAAAATTTTCATGCCAATCCAAGGTCTAAAAGTATTTTTCCCGAAATTTTTTCCAACATTGCTCCAGGCAGAAAAATAATTGACAGCACACTGCCAAAACTTTACAGAATTTTCTGGGATAACTGGACCATATTTTCAACAAAAACTTTTTATAGATATCAAATGACACAAGTTTAGGTTCTCCGGGAAAAATTTCATTCCAAAAGGAGTTCAAGAAGTATTTTTCACGAATTTAATTTTCAAACTGCGCCGGTCAGAATTTTCAGGCAGTGATTACTATTAAAAAAAAATTCACAATTTGTTTGCTTCAGGCAAACCATTATGATGTGAGTCAATTTTGACTTTTAGAGAGTAGCACATCATTAGAAATAGAAAAATGCAAACTTCATTCATAAGCATTAGGCACCTTAAAGATCAATCTCATTTGAGGTCTTCCAAACCTAATTAGAAAATAGCCTAATGATGGCCAAAAACATTCTCATGTATGGAAGATTTAAAACTCAGAGAGTTTATTCCAGAAAAAATAAGTTTTTTTTTTTTTTTTTTTTTTTTTGTTTCTTATAAAAAACAATGATATTCAAAACATTTATATAATTGCTCTTGGTTTACCTTCTGGGCAACACTATATTAAAAATTTGACACTATTATTTTGTCTAGATACAAAGATTTGAGATCTTCAATGATCTAGACTCATGACAAATAATCAGCATAACCGAGTACCAACACAATAAATAGACTTTTGAACTCGGATTATATAAATTATCATAGTACAATTATTGTATAATTAGTATTAAGGATTTGCCTTCCGGGCAAAGCTATATTAAAAATTAGGCATTATAATCTTGTTTAGATAGCAAGTCAATAAGTGCTCTTTTGTGATGACTCATATCGCGGTAAAGCATGAGCTAGCAATTTGTGGCACAATCAATAATTTGTCACTTGACAACAAGTGCATCGATTATACAATGTATGCATTGGTCACATCAAGAAAGTGTCAAATTATTTTTAATTAAACTCTCTAATTCTATGCATGCGCATCAACTGGATGCAAAAGCATAATATATATTTTATAGAAAGATATGACATTAGACATACATAGGTATATCTAAAAAAATTTCATATCATGCGAATTTTATAAAGCTATATAAAGCTATGAGGCTGCAACTGGAAATGACGTATAAGGTCCACAGCCGAACAATGATAATCATGTGGGTTTTGTAATTCACATATTTGCAAGGAAAATGAGCTTTAAGAAACCCAAGCAGCATAGAAAACAAGTAAATAGAAAGATAATTATGCATCCATCTATTTGTATCAAATAAATGAAAAGATAATTCTTTTCAAAATAAATAAGATTACCGGATTGGAGCGAGAGTTCCACGCAGACAATGTACGCACTTCTCCATACTAACGAAACGCGTTGAAACTCAGCCTCGGAACCCCAATCGCCGTTTCTTGATTTCGGGGAAACTCTCATTTTAGTCTGTCATCACGACGGAAGGCCGGACATCACGACCACCCTCCCTAATCGCATCATGAGGACAAAAAATAGAAGGCACAGCAGGCAAGCTAGAAGCCGTCGCTACACCAAAGCCATCCAACTTCGCTCTCTATATTTAGAGCACCAACCTCCAAACGCCGAGAAAACGTCGGCCGCGACAAAAATCCCAGAATTTCGGTCGATCTCCGATCAACATACGGGCCATCAGAGGACAAATTCGAATATTTGGCCCTTATGTCGTTCGCCGTTCGTTTAATCGCTCGGAGACATCAATTTAATTCCAGCGGTGGTAGCCGTAATGCAGCAGCCAGCCATGATCGCCTCCGGCGGAAATTATGGCGGTGGTCGTGGCGGAAAACGGTACTGTTTCTAATTAGACTTCCGCTTGGGATACGAGACATTGAAGTGAAGATGTTGGTTTTCGGGCTCTCCATTTTGGGCAATAATCGAGTAATTTGATCATCGCAACAGCCAACCGAAAGTTCATTTGCGGGAGCCTCAACACCAGAAGGATCGGATCGGAGGATCAGATGGTGCGTAAGTAGGCACAGGGATGCCACCACCGCATGCCGTCCTCGATGTCTCCGTCTCTGATCTGTCTCCATCGCTGGTCTGATCGCACAAGGCTGACGTCGATCCTCAATTGGCAAACAACCTCAGATGATTGCAAATGACCCAGAATTTCCTTCGATTGCCCTTGAATAGCCTCCATTGTCGAATTGAAGTCAACTCCAAAGACGAGGACTGGTCTCGTTCGATCGAGTCTGAAGGCGAATAGATCGCCGGAAAAGGGAGCGATCCAAAGGAGAGGGGCGAGGAAGAGATGCGGCTCGCAACCGGAACCCAGACGGCGACAGGAGGTGTGGTTAATCCATTGGTAAAGCATCTGGTGCTGATAACGTGTTAAAAGAATATACAGAATAGACAAGAGAAAAAGGAGGATCATTTCTATTCGTCTTTCTGTGTATTCATCCTCTGCTCTTTTTATATTACAAACATACATATATGTAATATACACTAGTATTTACACCCGTGCAATGCACAGAATGAATTTGTTAAGAATATATGAATTTATATATAATTATTTAAATTAGAACATCAAATATTATATAGTGCAATTAAAGATATGGTTTAGATCGTTTATATATTTTGATGATATCATTTCTTGAATTTGTGCAAATAATTGCTCAAATTAATAGCTAATGTATAGATGTACGCATGCAGTGCTATAACTTTAAAGATTTTATTTATCATTGTTTAGTATTTTCATAAATTAGGCAAATGTGCTCGTTCTCTAACAGCTCAGTTATAGAAATGAATTGCTATCCTTATTCGTTTGTATGGAAGATATATTTTCTTGTCTAGATATATAACAATTTTATCATTTAAAAAAAAAAAAACTTAATATCACCGATTATATTTACACATTATTGAAACCTCTTTCTAGACGACATTGGTAGTGGCAACACAATCTTGTTCATCTTCGTCTAGAACTAACACCTTCAATCCAACAGGACGGGTTACTTGGGTGAAAATATATAATGGTAGAATCTCAATTAGTTATACTTTTATATTTTCAGTCAAATAGTCAATTAGAATATCAAATGCAGTGATATTTTTACATAATTTTCGTTCTCTTTTTGATGATGTAGATATTATTATTGAAATATTTCCGTTCTATTTTTAATTTAATTTTACTATTTTTTAAAATATGCATTTACTATTGATAATGTAGAATATTATTATTGAAATATTTCCCTCCAATTTTTAATTTCCATTCCATTTTTAATTAAAATGTAATGATCTGACCATTTTTTTTTTATTTTAGCCAATTATGGATCATTTTTTATTTGCAGTCAATTATTAATATTCATTTCCTCTTATAATTTCAGTCAATTAGTAATATTAGATTCATTTTCAGTCAATATTTCTTTTTTTATTTTTAGTCAATTAGAATATAGATGCAATGATATTTTTACCTAATATTTTCGTTTCATTTTTAATTTTCATTGACTATTTATAAATAGTTATGCTTTGAAATCGTGTCCACATTGCAAGGTGGACACAATTCTATTTTCATAATTACTGAACTATATGTTCATAATTATAAAACTATATATTCATAATCTCTGAACTTCATATTCATAATTATTGAACTCTATATTCACAATTACAAAAGTCTATTATATGTTCATAATTATAAAATTATATATTCATAAATTTTGAACTTCATATTCACAATTATTGAATCTCTATATTAATAATTACATAATTATGTTCACAACACTATATTCATAATTATAGAACTATATGTTCATAATTTTTGAACTATATATTCATAATTATGAACAATTTTGGAACCATGTCTACCTTGCAAGGTGGGCACGGTTCCACAACATAATTTTTCAGGTCAATAGTACTCAATAGTAATAGTAATAGTAATAGCCTTTGGACTTCTCAATACTTACCCACATTGATGGTCAAACAATTGTGTTTGTAAGAGAAGTAATATATAGAGGAGCTCAAGAGCTCCTCTTTGCAAACATTTTCAATATGGGATCAAAATGATCCAACATCATTTACAAAGGGAGCCTGTGGCTCTCTTTTGTCTTCATCTTATTATTTTTAATTTTAATTTTATTTTGTATATTGTTTTGTTTGGATTATTATTATTATTATTATTATTATTATTATTATTATTGATAAATTCGTCAAAATTTTAACGAATTCGTCATTTTAACATTTTAACTTTAATCAAAACAACAAAAATCTTATATAATAACTCAGTAATTTGCTCCAAACTACTAATAACTAATACAACACATACATTTTGGGTTAATCTTTCACAACCCCAACTAATAATAAATAAATAAATAAATAAATAAATAAATAAATAAACCAATAAAACTAAAATAAGAAAGGGAGCCCATGACTCCGCTTTGTCTTCTTTTTTATTTTTAAAATTTTAATTTTATTTTGTATATAGTTTTGTTTGAATTATTGTTGTTGTTGTAATTTGATTATTTGGCAAATTCACCAAAATTTTAAGAAATTTGCAAGTTTAACATTTTATATTTTATTAAAACACCAAAAATATTTTTTAATAACTTAACAATTTGCTACGAACGGCTCAAAACTAAAACAACACATATACCTTTTGGGTTTTAATCTTTCCCAAACTCCCTAATAAATTAAAAAAGTTATTTTTTTTTTAAAAAAAAAAATTAAAATAAGAAACCACTAAGATAATGTTTCTTAAATAAGAGTCTTTTTACTCGTTGGGCTTCAATAGGTTGAGAAAGTTTATATGAACAGATATTACATGTAACAGGGTCAATCGAATAGTTATGTTGTGTAACCATGTCCACCTTGCAAGGTGGACACAGTTCTATGTTCATAATTACAGAACTATATGCTCATAATTATATAGCTAAATATTCATAATCTTTGAACTTCATATTCATAATTATTGAACTCTATTTTTTTTCACAATTACAAAACTCTATGTTCATAATTACTAAATTGTACGTTCATAATTATAAAACTATATATTCATAATTTTTTAACGTCATATTCACAATTATTGAATCTCTATATTCATAATTACATAACTATATGTTCATAATTATGTTCACAACACTATGTTCATAATTATAGAACTATATATTCATAATTTTTAAACTATATATTCAAAATTACGAACAGTTTTAAAACCGCGTCCACCTTGTTAGGTGGACACAATTCCACAGCATAATTTGACCGGTCAATAATACACAAAAAAAAAAAAAAAAAAAAAAAAAGTCTTTGGACTTCTCAATACTTGCCCACATTGATGAGCAAACAATTATATTTGTAAGAGGAACATTTGCTCCTCTTATAGAGGAACTCAAGAGCTCCTTTTCTAAACATTTTCAATGTGGGATCAAAATGATCCAACATCATTTACAAAGGGAAGCCCATGGCTCCATTTTTATTTTTTATTTTTAATTTTAATTTTATTTTGTATATCGTTTTGTTTGGATTATTATTATTATTATTATTATTATTATTATTATTATTATTATTATTATTATTATTATTATTATTATTATTATTATTATTATTATTATTTGATTATTGATAAATTCGCCAAAATTTTAACAAATTTGTCATTATAACATTTTAACATTTTAACTTTAATCAAAACACCAAAAAAATTATATAATAACTTAGTAATTTTCTCCAAACTGCTAAAAACTAATACAACACATATATTTTGGGTTAATCTTTCATAACCCACCACTAATAATAAATAATAAATAAATAATAATAAATAAAAACTAAAATAAGAAGACAAAGTTAAGACTTCTTAAATAAGAATATTTTGACTTCTCAATATTTGTCCACATTGATGGGCAAGCAATTATGTTTGTAAGAGGATAATTACTTTCTCTTTTCAAACATTTTTAATGTGCGATCAAAATTAAATGATCCCAGATCATTTACAAAGGGAGCCCGTGACTCTTTTTTTTTTTTTTTTTTTTTTTTTTTTTTTTTTTTAAATTTTTAATTTTATTTTGTATATAGTTTTGTTTCGATTATTATTATTATTATTATTATTATTATTATTATTATTATTATTATTATTATTATTATTGTTGTTGTTGTTGTTGTTGTTGTTGTTGTTGTTGTTGTTATTATTATTATTGTTGTTGTTGATATTATTATTATTGTTGTTGTTGTTGTTGTTGATATTATTATTATTGTTGTTGTTGTTGTTATTCTAATTTGATTATTTGACAAATTCGTTAAAATTTTAACAAATCCGTCTGTTTAACATTTTATATTTAATCAAAACACCAAAAATATTATTTAATAACTTAGCAATTTGCTCCAAGATGCTAAAAACTAAAACAACTCATATACGTTTTGGGTTAATCTTTCTTAAACCCCCTAATAAATTAAAAAAAAATTGAAAAAAAAAAACTAAAATAAGAAGCCATTAAGATAAGGTTTCTTAAATAAAAGCATTTTGACACGTTGGTCTTTAATAGGTTGAGAAAGTATACATGTAACATGGTCAATCGAATAGTTATGCTATGGAACTGTGTCCACCTTGCAAGGTGGACACAGTTCTATGTTTATAATTACTGAACTATATGTTCATTATTATAAAGTTATATATTCATAATCTTTGAACTTCATATTCATAATTATTGAACTCTATATTTACAATTACAGAACTCTATGTTCATAATTACTAAACTATATGTTCAAAATTATGTTCACAACGCTATGTTCATAGTAGTGGAATTATATATTCATAATTATGAACAATTTTGAAACCATGTTTATCTTGCAAGATGGACACGGTTCCACAACACAATTTGCCGGGTCAATAGTACTAAAAAAAAATTAAGAGTCTTTGAACTTCTCATTTGTAAAAGGAGCATTGCTCCTCTTATATATTGGAGCTCAAGAGCTCATCTTTCCAAACAATTTCAATGTGGGATCAAAATGATCCAACATCATTTACAAAGGGGAACTCGTGGCTCCCTTTTGTCTTCTTCTTATTTTTGTAATTTTAATTTTAATTTTATTTTGTATATTGTTTTGTTTGGATTATATTATTATTATTATTATTATTATTATTATTATTATTATTATTATTATTATTATTATTATTATTGTTGTTGTTGTTGTTGTTGTAATTTGATTATTGATAAATTCACCAAAACTTTAACAAATTTTTGAACTATATATTCATAATTACTGAACTATATGTGAACATATTCACAATTATTGAATCTCTATATTCATAATTACATAACTATATGTTCGTAATTATGCTCATAACACTATGTTCATAATTATAAAACTATATGTTCATAATTGTTGAACTATATAGTCATAATTATGAACAATTTTGAAATCATGTCTACCTTGCAAGGTGAACACAATTCCACAGCATAATTTATCGGGTCAACAGTACTAAAAAAAAAAAAAAATCTTTGGACTTCTTAATACTTGCCCACATTGATGGGCAAGCAATTATGTTTGTAAAAGGAGCATTACACCTCTTATATAGAGGAGCTCAAGAGCTTCTTTTCTAAACATTTTCAATGTGGGATCAAATGATCCAACATTTGCCTAATTTATGAAAATACTAAACAATGATAAATAAAATCTTTAAAGTTATAACACCGCATGCGTACATCTAGACATTAGCTATTAATTTGAGCAATTATTTGCACAAATTCAAAAACTGATATCATCAAAATATATAAACGATCTAAACCATATCTTTAATTGCACTATATAATATTTGATGTTCTAATTTAAATAATTATATATAAATTCATATATTTTTAATAAATTCATTCCGTACATCGCATGGGTGAAAATACTAGTATATTATAACAAATTCATCCCGTGCATCGCACGGGCGAAAATACTAGTATTTTGTAAAAATATTTAAATATTGATGGATGATGAATATAATGGATACTATTTACTAAATACGCAAATAGCCTAAATATGGATTGTGATTTTACAATGTAATTAATTCTTTCTATTAATTATCACTATAATGAATAATTGCATACCATAATAAATGATTACTAAAATGTTAAAAAGGGGATTAATATATATTAGCATGCCCTCCATTTCTTCCATTCCATTCCCCCAATTTCCTTCACCCTTGACTTTTAGCTCTCGATTTTGTTCCTTCAATTCCCTCATGGAGCTCGATAACAAGTCCAAAAATGAAACCCCATTTCTGCCATTGACAATGAATGACTTGAAGGTTGAATTCATGAGTGAAGGGGGTTTCTGCATAGACCCAAGGGAGTATTTGGATGGCTTAGAGGCATTTGATTATGATGGGCAGAGGTTTAACTTGTTGGGGCTTCATTTAACCCTGATTTATCAATCCCTTTGCACTGCTTTGACCCTTTTGATCCCATGGCAAGTGATAACTTTTCAACGGACTTGACCCCTTTTCTTCAACAAAGGGGTCAAAATGCCTTCAACTTTGCTCATTTTTGTGGTGAATTCAGTGCTGGGAATGGTGCAAGTGAGAGGAGGAGTTTTAGCGGTACCAATTCGAGTTCGACTTTGCAGGAGTGCTGTTAATAGGTAAAAATGAAAGTATACTCAGATCTCTATTTCGGTTTAATTTTAAATTTATTTTTCTAGGGTGAGTGCCGCCGATAGGTAAAAATGAAAATATACTCAAATATCTATTTCGGTTTAATTTTAGATTTATTTTTCTAGGGTTTCATTTGTATAGACTCGAAAGCAAATTAATTATGTTTAGATTTTCAATTCTTTTAGTTGCTCATAGGAGTTAAATAAGTTACAGATAGGTAATAATCAAAATATACACTATCTCTATTCCACTATAGTTTTAATTTTTTTTTTTTGTTTTTTTGTTTTGTTTTGTTTTCATTTGTCTAGGCTCAAAAGCAAATTAATTAGGGTTTAGTTTTCAATTATTTTCGTTCATAGGAGTCAAATAAGCTGCAGATGGATAATAATCAACATATACTCAATCTCTATTCCGCTCTAATTTTAAATTAATTTATTATTTTTCTTGGTTTTCATTTGTCTAGACTTGAAAGTAAATTATTTATTTATTTATTGATTAGGTTTAATTTCCAATTTATTTCGATCGATTGTAGATGTCAAATAAAGAAGCGACATAACTATGCCAGCAAATTATATATTTGAATTAGTAGTGGTGTCCAAATAGAATATGTATAATATTACATTGATTAAGAAAATTATATATATCATAGAAATTAGAAATAATTAAGTCGAGTCAGAGGTGATGGTGCATGGGCAATAATTATAGGGTGGTCCACACAATTGTGTAAACTATGGTGATAAGTCATAAATATATATGTGTATTGTCAAATGAGCTTATAGTAAAATTAAAATGATATTTTAATATTGTTATAATGAATATATTGTTATATAAAATGAAACTGATTAACAAAGTTGTGTGTTTGTGTGGGGTCAAATCAACGTGTTTTGGAATTAAAATGATATTTTTGTGTTGTTATAAGGAACTTATTGTGTGTCTAAAATGAAATTGGATAGTAGAGATATGGAGTGTAATTACAATGATATTTCAGTGTTACGCAATGCTGCAGAAGTCGCTAGGCGCAAGGCGGGCGTCTGAGGGGCACCTAGCGCCTAGGCGCCTCCTAGGCGGTCGAGTAGTTCGAGTATATCGTCTCTACTTTTCTCACTGAGGGTTGTGAGTTGTTAAACTATTATAATCCCACAAACTAGCCAACTGCATATGTTAGATGGTTAGTTGAGTACATGGCTGGACTGCTGGAGGAATATAGGATAGGACTAGGAGCAACTGAGCATGCAAAAATACCACTCAACCGAGTTGGGCGCCGACTCAGCCTAGTTGCGTGCCAACTAGGCGGAGTTAGACGCCCAACTCAACGCCTTGTTGGCCAGCCAACTAAAAGCCGTCTAGGCACCCGCCTAGAACGATTTTTACAATACTAATGTTACGTAAAAAATAAAATTAAAACAGAATTCATACCACAGTTCATACTACTACATAGATCATGGTTGATAGTAAAATTTGTGGTACGTGGGAATGCAACGAGGTAGGCATAGAGGTGGATACGGTTCTCCCAAAAGATAAATTAGTACAGTCGATAGCATTTCTTAGATAATTACATGAAACAAAAACATATATATATATATATATAGAAGAGCGCTCATATGCGGCGGGGTCTTACGGTGCGGCGGTGCGGTCAAATTCCAGAATACACCAACAGTGTTAACAATATGCACCAACAATGTAATAAAAACACACCCCAATGAAATGTAATAAAACATCACAAAATACACCACAGACTCAAAAAAATACACCATATAACTCACCACCCCCATTGGTGTATTTCCGAACAGTGTATGGTGTTTTTACTCACACCTAATGGTGTGTGTTTGGTGATGCAGGGCTCTGTTTACTCTGTTTTGTGTGGTGTATTTCCTAACGTTGATGGTGCATATTTGGTGAACTATTGGTGTTGCCGCACCGTAAGAAATAACCGCACCGTAAGGCACTGCCGCACCTGAACCCGCCTCTATATATATATATATATATATATATATATATATATATATATATATATACTTGAATTAGTGTATAAAAAAATTGTCATTTTTTGAAAATAATTTTAAAAACAAAAGTATTAATATTTTTTTTATTGTATTACAAAACTCCATATGTATATGAAAATGAAAATAAAACAAAAGTAATACTATAATCTAACACCATACCAACTCAAAATGAATGATATACTATACAGAGGGATCAATCTGTAGTAAATTAATAATCAAGAGCAACCAATATATATTATGTTGTCTGGCGACATTTCTATTATTATTCTAAATGGATGGTGATAGTTACACACTCAAATATATAATGTGTATTTAAAAAATAAAAAATAAACATATATTACTTTGTGTCCATGATTGTTTTGCTTTGTGTTGGGTAACTTTTCAATATTCAAAAGGTGCTTTTTATGATTTTATTTATTTTCAATTATTTTTTTTCTATTTTTGGGATTCTCCTTCTCACATGTATGTGCTTGTGTGCGCAGGTTAAGGATCCAACATGGGAATAATGGTACGATGATTGATAAGAGAGCCTATAATCTGAGGTCCGCTACCAATGTACTATTTTACTCCGTAATTGATTATATTTATGTTGATAATTAATATTCCGTATTATTTTTGTCTTTCCCATTTTTAATTATTTCAAATCTTTCAAATAATGCACATTGTTTAATTCATCAACTATTTTTTTTGAAGGATAATTCATGAATTATTACTTAGCTTCTATTTTATAAACTTTTAATCTCTAATTTCAAGAACGATCAGAATTGATACTTGATATTTAAAACTCGTCACCTTTAGTTTGAATAAAAAAAAATCAAATATGGCACTTTATTTGATCTTGATCTCTTACAGGATTAAATGTTTCAATTTTTAAGCTTTTTTTTTTATATATAAATATAAGAGAATTTATAAGACAATTGAGAATCGAATCTTTGACATCCTAACTTGAAGTTTACATTTTTTAAGTTTAAAAAAATATATCAAAAGTCGGGGGTTTACCCGGTACATGCACTCAGGTAGTTGTTGCAGATTTCATTTAGTCAAAAAATTTTAAAGTTAAATATCAAATTTGGTCGATTTTGAAATTAAGAATAAAAATAACCTCAATATTGAAGATACTAAAATTAGAACTAAGCATAATTTTTTTTAGAAATATTCTTTAGGGATCTGGATCCCTTGCTAAATTGAAGATATTTATGATGCTTGTTTTTTCCCCCTATTTTCTCCATTATTGTATAAATGCATATGTATGTGAAATATGGTTTTGGTGACAAACTTAGATTGGAAAGGGGGACAAAATATATAATAAGAAACAAATATCCGAAGTTTGTGCAAATATGAATAGATCATAGATTTGGTTGACATTTTAGGTCAATCAATAAATAAAAATTACAAAGAAAAATGTGTATATATATATATATATATATATATATATATATATATCTAGCAATCTCACTTGCACATTTTGTAACTTATTAGTTGCATTGGTTAAATTTTGCTGATATCCATCATGTAGTTGAGCCCTGCTCATATTGATTGTAGATATGTGTTATTTTTAGTTTTGTAATCTCATCATTTTAAATTATATTAATAGAAAGGAAAATTCAATTCTCTTATGGGATGGTTTCATGAATCTACATTGGTATAACAGATCGAATTTTTCAAAAGTATTACAATTTTCCTTATAAGTAACTCTTTAACCTCGAATATTATATTTTGATTTTAAAGTATTATATTTTTTTTTTTATCAAAAGTAACACATTTTTTCTCACAAGTATTATAATACTTTCTCTTATAAGTAACAATTAATCAATTTATCCATGATTAGTATTACCTTTTTTTTTTTTATAACTGTTCAACCCCTAAATATTATATTTTACTTTAAAAATATTATATTTTACTTTAAAAATATTATATTTTTCCTCATAAGTATTATACTAGTAACGAACAATGTATAGTATTCCTGTTTTAGTATTAGTGTATTACTATGTATATTTTTCAGATTAAGTATTACATTTTCATCTTGACCCGATTTGTCTTACAGATATGTGAGACGGTCTCACTGAAGGTTCATCCTAATAGAAATTAGTGAGCATATATATATATATATATATATATATATATATATATATATATATATATATATATTATTTATTTACATACACAGATTGCATGTATACTTACACACACATACACATAGTGTAAGAGTAGTTAACATACATCAATAATATGTGGAATGAAAATTAAGATGCTAATTTTAAAAGAAATTGCGTGGATGCATGCAGAAACAAAAAGATTCATGGAAGGAGGAGGGAGAAAGGATTATCACAAGATATTGGGAGGCAAAAGTGAAGGAACAACATTTAGCGAATAGTAGTACCTCTTCTTTGTCATATGAAAATATCATTTTCTAAAATATGATTTCACTGAAGAAAAAAAAATTAACAAAGGACCAAAAGTGTCCAAAGTATGATAGTTAGAGTGTTAAATGTAAAAATGATTGTCTAAGACTATATTTGAAAATACTACCAAAGACAAGAAACCTCCCCGGCAAGGCGGCAACTAACTCATTAGGAAAAATAAAATAAAATTGAAGAGATGAAAATACACTTGCCTAAAATAGGATTTTATCAGGAAAGTCATTGTAGGGACAAAAAGTGTTCAAAATTTATAGTCTGATGTGTTAAAGGACAACAATGATAGTTTGAGACTAAATTTAAAATTGTCACAAAACACAAGGAACCTCCTCTGAAATTAACTTTTGTTTTATTCAAAATCAATTATTTTTTTAACCAAAAACGAAAATTAAAAAAATCTTGGCATTTTTATTTTCGACTTAATAAAGAAATTTCAGAACTATTTTTATTGTTTTTCAAATACGGCAGCGTGCAAAACTTCTGTTTATATAATTACTATATTTATATATCATCATTACTACAGATTTCTGCTTCACATATATATTGCCAAATTCATTTACTTACATGCTCATTATAATCAATATAATGTATCCTTTCACCCATTATAACCTACTCTATAACTATACCCATCCTTATGTGTCTACTCTTGCGTCTATCCAGGGACGAGCCAAAAATTTAGTTGAGGAGGGCGAAAAACTAGGAACAAATTCATAAATTTTTTTCAGTAAAGACGAAACATTAAAACAAAAGAGATAATTTAAAAAATAAATAAATAAATTACCTAAAATATAATTAAGGGAAAATGGCACTTTTTTCCCCTGAGTTATATACTTATAGTACTTTTTCTCCCTGAATTATTTAAGTGGCTCTTTTTCCCCCTGAAATGTTAAATGGACATATTTACCCTTAAAATAAATATTAATAAATAATTCATTTATTTTTCTTCTCCAACAAATTATTACTATAATTTGGTTCAAACCAAACAGATACTATAGCAACCAAACCAAAATATTCAATTACAATTTATAATCAAAACGCGATATTTAGAGTTTATTAAAATCGCGAACCGGAATGACCGGTTCATGTTCCGAACTTGAAAAATAAAATACATTTATTGTTGAATTTAGACTATTTTAAAATAAAAAAATAAAATTTTAAAATAAAGACGGTTTAAAATCGCGAATCGGATCCGGAACCGCCAGTTCATTGTTCATGATCCAGTTTTTTTTTTTTTTTTTTTTTTTAATTCTTAAATTTAATAAATTGAAATCCAAATATTGAGTTCTAGATCTGAATCATAACCGAAAATTTTTAATTCGATTGCTATAGTGTCTGATTCAGTTCGAACCGAATCGTGGTAATCGCTACATATACGCAATAATTTGTTGGACAAGTAAAATAAATAAAATGTTTACTTTAAGGGTAGAAATGTCAATTTAATATATTAAGGGGAAAAACCACCACTTTTAAAATAATTGAGGGGGCTAATGTGCTTACATAAATAATTAAGGGGGAAAAGGTGCTATAAATATATAACTTAGGGGGGAAAAGTGCCATTTTCCCTATAATTAACTTAAATTAAAAAACTATAAAAATATATTAAAGCCAAATGATTTGAACCCTTACCCTTTACAATTGCCAAACATATGTTCTACCAACTAATCTAACTCATTCTTATTGACATTTATTAGTTTTATTATACTAATACTAAAACTTGTACTATATATACATATATACATGCAAAGATTATATATTGGGCGGGGGTGGGGTGAGGGGGCAGCCGCCCCCCTGGCCCCCCTCTAGCTCCGTCCCTGCGTCTATCTATATATCTATTCTCACAATCTACATACTTACCCCTACCACCACTACCACCCCCACTCATTTATATTTTTATCATATGAAGTAAATAATTAAAAAATTTAAGCAATTTTATATTTTATAAATTGAGGAATAATTGGACATTCATCTCAAATAAAAAGTGTGGAGATATTCACACCCTCCATTTATCAAGATCTTACCGGGCGTTTGGTTGGAAGGGGGTAATTACGTGGGAAATTAAAAGAATTTCAATTCCATGGGGGATTTATTACTGGGAACAAAGTGGAATTTAAATTCCAGTGTTTGGTTTACAGGAATAGAATTACTGGGAATTTCAATTCCAATGTTTGGTATACATGAGAATTGAAAGGGAATAAGTACTATAAAGTCCAAAATTCTCATTGTTGTTGTGGTATTAATTTTAGGTTTAAAAAAAGAGAGGGGTAATTTTGTTTCATCACTAGCTTTTTTTTCTTCCTAAAATTCTAGGAATTAAAACCTCAGGGGGGACATGAGATTTTAATTCCATGAAAATGGGGGAATTACAATTCCATTGAATTACAATTCCATAGAATTGCAATTCCTTCCAACCAAACGCCCTGTTATGGTCATCTGGAGGGGGGGGGGGTAATTTAAGGTTTTTTTTTTTGTTTTGTTTTGTTTTTTTTTTTGTTTTTTTTTTTTTTTTGCAACCGTCATTAAATTAATTGTTAACCTATTGAATTACAGTTTTGTCCAAGTTAGTTGTGTTAAAACCACAACCACTAATTTGTGAAGATAAAGTGTAATGATATGTTCACAATTTTTAATGAGAGAGGGGGATTGTTCTTACATGAACCTTCTCACACACATATATATATATAGGCTTTGAATCACATGAGAACATACTTCAATGACATGTTTGGTTCATGGAATAGGTTAGGAATGTAATAATAACATTCTTTGGAATAAACCTATTCCACTGTTTGGTTGGACCATTTTGTCATTAGAATAACATTACTAGGAATGAGCTATTACTTTTGCAAGGGTAATAGCCATTCCTAGGTGGACCTTGGTATTAGCTATTCTCATGCCCTTAGGAATAGCTTTTATATCACAAATACCAAAAATTAACAAAAATACCCCGTGCATATTATTTAATAAATATAATATATTATATAAATGTATATATTTAATTAATTATAATTTTTATCTATCAACCTATCAATAAAATATATATTTAAATTATATATATATATATATATATATATATATATATATATATATATATATATATATATATATATATATAAATTAACTGTATAAGGCTCTTTAATTATGAAACCTTGACTCCTAAATTAAGTAGCATGTCCATCTGCATGTCTAGCGAATAAGCATTGCAATTGAAATTATGGAGTCTTGAAGCTCCTTTTATAGGAGCCTGAAGGCTCCATTCCTCACTTCTCCAACCGATGTGGGATAAGTGGAGAAATAAATATAAATATGTATTTTTATAATAATAATAATAATAATAATAATAATAATAATTATTATTATTATTATTATTATTATTATTATTATTATTATTATTTTTATTATTATTATTATTGTTAGTCTCTCACTCACACACACATGCATACATGTATACAAATATAAATATAAATAAAAATAAAAATAAAAATAAATAAATAAATAAATAAATAAATAAATAAATATATATATATATATATATATATATATATATATATATATATATATATATATAATTCTGTATATCATAATCATATTTATTATTATTATTATTATTATTATTATTATTATTATTATTATTATTATTATTATAAGGGTATTTATGTCTTTAATTAAAACCTATTCTATTTCTATTCCTTTAACCAACTAAACACTGGAATACAATTACTTAAGTCTATTCCTTCATTGAACCAAACAATAGAATACAATTTATATTATATTCCTTACCTATTTCATTCCATGTGGAATAGCATTCTTATTCCCTCCAAATTCATTCCGTGAACCAAACGTGTCGCAAGAGAAAACTAAGAACAAATCACATCCTTACATCTATCAAAATTCTATGGTTCTGATTATATTAAAAAAAAATATTGTGACATTTTTGTAATTATCATAAACTTTATTATGCAAACTTAAACACTTAAATATGCAATCTTTAATAACTAAATATGCAAACCTAGTAAATTTTATAAAATCAATGAAAAAGCTAAATTTTAAATCTAAATCGTAAATGCTAGATGCTAAGCAGTAAAAGGTGAACCACTAAACGAAATAAAACTAAAAACGCAGTAATAAACTTTAAAATCGAAACCCAACGTGTAATGTACTTTCACATTTTTGCAAGTGCAATCTTTTATTACTAAATGTGCAAAATGTTAGTACTAAATGTGTAAAGTTGGAAAGTTCTGAAAATGGGTGATTTTAGTGTTCAAGTTTGCATATTAATGTTGATGATAATTACGAAAATGCCACCATTTTTTTTAAATCAGATCCGGTCCATCTAATTTTTCTAGATGTAAGATTGGGATTCATTTTTTATTTTCTCCTAATAAGAACTTATTCTCATATGATCCCATACCCCTCTCTTTATATATATATATATATATATATATATATATATATATATATATATATATATATATATATATATAGAATTAAATTTCAGTGCGGGTAAGTGTCTCCCATGCGGTTGTGCGGGTGATTAATGTGCGTGAGTTTTGTACTTAATGTGCGTGAGTCTTGTACTTAAGGTGCGTGAGATTTGTATTTAATGTGCGTGAGTGTGTAATGCTTAATGTGCGTGAGTTTTGTACTTAAGGTGCGTGTGTTTTGTGCCTAATGTGCGTGAGTTTTAATTTGTGTTTAATGTGCGTGAGTGTGTACTTAATGTGAGTTGTTGTTGAAACTTTAAAGTGCTTGAGTTTTATGCTTAATATGCGTGAGTTTTGTGCTTAATGTGCGTAAGTCTTGTGCTTAAGGTGCGTGAGTTTTGTACTTAATGTGTGTGAGTGTGTACTTAATGTAATTTGTTATTAAAACTTAAGATACGTGTGTTTTTGTGCTTAAGGTGCGTGAGTTTTGTGCTTAAGGTGTGTGAGGGTTGTGCTTAAGATGCGTAACTTTTGTGCTTAAGGTGCGTGAGTTTGTGTTCTAAATGTATTTTGTTTGTTTGTGTAAATGTGTAATATGCGTGTGTTGTGTACTTAAAGTGCACCAGTGTAAAACTTAATGTGAGTCCACCTACATAACCACACGGGAAGCACCACCCACACCTGATCCCTTCCCTATATCCCATTACAAAAAAATACACGTCACCGTTCCATTACTTACAACATTGCACTCATCACTCTCTATCCCAACGTGTATAACCTACTAACCCAAACTCAAGATTGACAATATTTATATTTTTTTGAAAAAGTCAATCTGTCGATTGTATTAATTGATGAAAGCTATAATAGCGTCAGGAGGGATAGAATCCCAATACATAGAATGTTCCTGAGTAAAAGCTAACGAAGCTAAAGTATGAGCATGTAAATTAATCTGTTTAGGCACATAACTTAACGAAATAAAATTAAATAAAGACATCATTGTCTTGCACTGGTCAATTATCAACCCAGCATACGAGTAAATGGATGTAATTTGGTGATGTATGGTGGATCGCAGAACCATACAATCCGTGAGCAGATTGGCCGAATTAATACTACTTTCAACTAACCAGGACAGTGCCTCTTTAAAAGCCATAGCCTCCGTCATGAGTGGTGAAAAACAAACGGATGATCTGCCATTCTTGGCTGCCACAAACGAGCCACCGGGCTCTAATAACACAATTCCATACGTAGCCTCCCCGGTTTCCTGCCGATACCCCGCATCTATATAGCATCGCATGTGATTGTTGGACAACACTGGTTCGGCATGTGGTTGTACATTTTCTCGCGTGGAACGGGCTTGTACCGCACCATAGGCTTTCAGCAATGTTGTCGCCCCCTTCACAACCGCCCTCGGCCGTGACATGGCCCCTTCCCACACGGCTGCATTGCGGCTTCTCCAAATATTGTATAGAACTCCCACCAAAAGCTGTGTTTGTTCCTCGGTTAGAATCGTCATAGCCCCAACTAACCATGCCGCAAACGAATCTGTAATAATATTCGTGATAGGTAATTGTGTTATATTCCAAACTAATGCAGAATATTCACAATAAACTAATGCATGCAACACATCTTCATTATTAAATCTGCACATAGGACATGTCAGGTCAATCTCCACCCTCTTATTAATTAGATTCGTGGTAGTGGGTAAAATATCACATACTGCTCTCCATAAAAATGTCTTCCATTTTGGTGGTACTTTCAATTTCCACATCTTAACCCATTTATCAAAATCACCTGGGTTATTCTCATAATCACCACCAATACGCCTGTAGCCATTCTTTACTGAATAAATTCCTTTTGGGTCACCTATCCAGTACCATGAGTCATCATAATCAGGGCTAACAGGAATCATAACTATTCTGCTCACATCCTCAGGGATAAATAAATTAGATAAAATATGTGGATCCCATGTTTGTGTTTGTGGGTCAATCAAACTTGCTACTCGTGCTTTCCTTAACTCCTCAGGCATAATTGTTTGTACCAAGGGACTTGGATTATCCTGCAGCCATGGGTGTCCCCAAATTAGAGTTGTCTCACCATTTCCAATCCTGCGTCTTATCCCAGCTACCACTATTGGATGTGCTGCCATTATACTTCTCCAACAAAAACTTGGGCAATTACCAATAGTAGCATCAACAAAACTAGAAGTGAGGTAATACCTGGCTTTATATATTCTTGCCACCAGAGACACTGAATTTGTCAAAAAACGCCATGCCTGCTTGCCCAGCATACCAATATTTATATTATCTAAATTAAATTTTAGAATTTGAACTGAATTTTGGAGATTCGGTAATCCAAAATTGGTTATTCGAATACAAATTTAGTTCTAATATTGAATATTAAAATTTCAATTATGTTTGTCTCGAAATTTGAAGTTGTAATTTATAAATAAACATAAATTTAATATACAATAAAAATTATTAAATGTATTTTTCACACAAACCAAGGGAAAGATCGAATTCACATATCATGTGTCAAAAATGTCATTTGAAATTGTGAATATTTGAAATAAAATTCAAATATTTCCTTACATATTGTTCATACATGCTTGTACAATGATCATTGGTCTATATATATAATTGTCACTTATTGTTCACACATTTGTGTATTAATATATAAATTAAATACGGAGTAATTGAATTTCAAATAGCTTCATATCTTACAAATTGAAAATTTGTTATTATTTAAACTAGTATTTGCACCCGTGCGATGCACGAAATAGATTTGTTGTAATATATTAAAAAAATATGAATCGATATATAATTATTTAAATTAGAACATCAAATATTATATAGTGCAATTAAATATATGATTTGAATCGTGTATATATTTTGATGTTATCATTGCTTGAATTTGTGCAAATAATTGCTCAAATTAATAGCTAATGTCTAGATGTACGCATGCGGTCCTATAATTTTGAAGATTTTATTTATCATTGTTTAGTATTTTCATACATTAGGCAAATGTGCTCGTTCTCTAACAACTCAGTTATAGAAATGAATTGCTATCCTTATTCATTTGTATGAAATATATATTTTTTTGTCTAGATATATAGCAATTTTTTCATTAAAAAAAATTTTAATATCACAAATTATATTTACACATTATTGAAACCTCTTTGTAGACGACATTGTTAGTGACAACACAATCTTGGTCATCTTCGTCTAGAGCTAACGTCTTCTCCATCAGGACGGGTTACTTGGGTGAAAATATATAATGGTAGAATATCACTCAATTAGTTATCTTTTTATAATTTCAGTAAATTCGTAATATCAGATTCATTTTCAGCCAATTATTCTTTTTTATTTTCAGTCAATTAGAATATGCAGTGATATTTTTACCTAACTTTCGTTCCATTTTTAATTGATAATGTAGATATTATTATTGAAATATTTCCGTTCCATTTTTAATTTACCTTTACTATTGTTTAAAATATGCATTTACTATTGATAATGTAGAATATTATTATTAGAATATTTTCCTCCAATTTTTAATTTCCATTCCATTTTTAATTAAAATGCAATGATCTAACCATTTTTTTAGTCAATTATAGATCATTTTTTATTTGCAGTCAATTATTAATATTCATTTCCTTTTATATTTTCAGTCAATTAGTAATATTAGATTCATTTTCAGTCAATTATTCTTTGTTATTTCCAATTAATTAGTCAATTAGAATATAGATGCAGTGATATTTTTACCTAATTTTTGTTCCATTTTAATTTGATGATGTAGACTATTATTAATGAAATATTTTCGTTCTATTTTTAGTTTATCTTTACTATTTTTTAAAATATGTCTTTACTATTTGATGATGTAAAATATTATTATTGAAATATTTCCTTTCCAATTTTAATTTTCCTTTACTTCTAACCAAAAAAAAAAAAAAAAAAAAAAAAAAAAAAAAAGAAGAGACTTTGGACTTCTCAATACTTGCCCATATTGATTTTTTTTTTTAGTAAACCTAGGGTTTCTACCGTCAGACACAGTGATTAATCCCCTCGCTAAATTGTAAACACCTCTTTTGGATGAGACAGTTGGCCTAGAGATTTAAGGCTGCTCCATTCTCAAATCCAAGGATCGAACCCTTGACCTTTGGGTAAGGATGGATGAGTCCCTTACACTCAACCACACCCTCCAGGTTACTTGCCTACACTAATGGGCAAGCAATTATGTTTTGTTAGGAATAAAATGTAATAGTTTTGATGAGCCAAATTTGTATTTTTAGAATCCCCTATTTTATTTTGAGTCTAGTTATCTATTAGTCTAAGTCCCAAGTCAAGCCATAAAGTCTACGAATTCTTAGCAAAATATACTTATTCAGAATGTTCCTATTTGGGAATTATTTATCTTGGAAAATACTAAAGGATCAAGTGGTGAAGTGGATAAGGAATAAGGTGACTAAAGTTAGAGGTCATGAGTTCAAGACTCAATCTCTACATTTTTGAGTAAGAGATAAAGAAGGGGACGACGAAGGAGCTGATAGGGGACGACCAAGAAGCAGACTCGGATTAATTTATGAATTAATCTAAAATGCTACTAAAGCCATTTGGGAATAAAGATTAAATCCAGAATTATTAATTAATGAGTTAATATGGTGTAATGGCAAAAGCATAAGAGATATATGTCATTGGGTTCGTGTTTGAATCTCATTAGAAGCTCATATTTTTTAAAGATGACACTTGTTGAGTGCATGCTACAATGTGGACACATGTAAGGCTAAGTTGACTACAAGTTTGGAAGCTTGTGGATATGATAAGGAAGATGCACGCGAATTCTTCTACACATCTTCTTTCTCATTTAAATCTCTTGCTACGTATCTCAAATCATTTCAGAAGAAGAAATGGACGAAGATATAATTTTTACTCAAGCAAGAATCAGCAGAAAATCTTTTGGAAGATTTCATCATTTTGAATCCGTCAAGATAAGGAAATTATTTTTTCGGAGAAGATTCAGCTGATGAGCCGACATATACGACTTTTGAAGATTTGTCAGGTGAGGATTTTCAAACTCACTGTAAGAAGCTCATCTCTTGCATTAATTCACCGCAATGCAAGTTGGCAATAATGTGTAGCTGATCAAGATGAACGATTAAGATCAACTGATGCTACAACGGTAATATAGCTTCTTCAGCTATATATACCAGAAGGCTTGAAGACATGAAAAAGAGACAAGAGAGTGCAATACACGAAATAGAGAAGGCAAGGCAATACAAAGAAGCAAATATAAGCAAAAATTTGAAATATCTAGTCTGAGCTTACACGAGAGATATTCTTCAAGTCATTAGAAGAGAAATTTGTTTTCTCTAAATCTTACCTCTACTGTGTGTAGAAAGAGGGTTGAGTGTAGCTTTGTGCAAAACACTACCCTATTGAGTGTAGCTTTGTGTGAGACACTCGTGGTTGCTGAGTGTAGCTGTGTGCGAGACGCTTGGTGGTGCTAAGTGTAGCTGGGTGCAAGACACTTAGTTGGTGTATGAGTATAGCTTTGTGCGAGATACTCGGGAGTATAGCTTTGTGCGAGATACTCGGGAGTATAGCTTTGTGCGAGATACTCGGGATTGAGTGTAGCTATGTGCAAAACACTCGGGAAGTGTCTGTGTGCACTTGATTCACTATTTGTATCTGGGTGAACGAGATAGTGAATTTCCTCCTTGGAGTGAAAGGAGAAGAGTGGACTAGGAGGATTACACCACCTCTGAACCACTATAAATTGCCTCTCTCATTTACTTACTGCTTTTATTTATTATTGCATGCATACTAACCCATTTACTATTCGTCATATTTATCTATCTCATTGTTTGGGTTATGTGACTTTACAAGTGCATGCAAACACTATTCCTTTTGGATTCATTCATTGATTCACACGTGATATTGCATTCATATTGAGTGAACCATCTCTTTAAATATTTTGTTGTCTTGCATGTTGAATATTTGACTGACCCATCTTATATTGTGCGAATTTATTCATCTGGGTCTATTGGTTTTCACGTATGCATGAGGGCATAAATTTGCATACTTATCATTTGAGCCTTTGCAAGCATATCCATAATATTGCATGTGATATATCTCTTTGATTTTACGTAACACTTGGTTGTTTAAATTATTCCGCTGCGCATCTAAATTTCATATCTTGTTACTTAGAGTTGAAATTACCAAAGTGTTATTAATTGTGAAAAATTTTAAAAAGTCTATTCACCCCCCCTCCCCCCCCCCCCCCCCCGCCCCTAGACTTTTTACCACATGTTTGTAAGAGGAGCATTGCTCCTCTTTCCAAACATTTTCAATGTGAGATTAAAATGATCACACATCATTTACAAAGAGAGCCCGTGACACCCTTTTGTCTTCTTCTTATTTTTTTTTTAAATTTTAATTTTATTTTGTATATCGTTTTGTTTGGATTATTATTATTATTATTATTATTATTATTATTATTATTATTATTATTATTATTATTTGATTATTCACAAATTCGCCATTTTAACAATTTATCTTTAATCAAAACACTAAAAATATTATTTAATAACTAAGTAATTTGCTCCAAACTGCTAAAAACTAAAACAACACATACATTTTGGGTTAATCTTTCCTAACCCCCACTAATAAATAATAAATATATAAAAACTAAAATAAGAAGACAAATCTAAAGTTTCTTAAATAAGAACCTTTTAACTTCTCAATACTCGCCACATCGATGGCAAACAATTATGTTTGTACCTCTTATATAGAGGAGCTCAAGAGCTCATCTTTGAGCTCATCTTTTCGAAGTGAGCCTGTGGCTCCCCTTTGAGCTCAACACACATCATTTACAAAGGGAGCCTGTGGCTCCCCTTTGTTTTTTTTTTTTTTTTTTTTGTTAATTTTAATTTTATTTTGTATATAGTTTTGTTTGGATTGTTGTTATTATTATTATTATTATTATTATTATTATTATTATTATTATTATTATTATTATTATTATTATTATTATTATTATTATTATTATTGTTGTTGTTGTTGTTGTTGTTGTTGTTGTTGTTGTTGTTGTTGTTGTTGCTGTTGTTGTTGTTGTTGTTTTGTTGTAATTTGATTATTTGACAAATTCATCAAAATTTTAAGAAATTCGTTTGTTTAATATTTTATATTTAATCAAAAAACTAAAAATATTATTTAATAACTTAGCAATTTGCTCCAAATTGTTAAAAACTAAAACAACACATACATTTTAGGTTAATCTTTCCAAACCCCCACTAATAATAAATAAATAAATGAATAATAAATTAATTAATAAAAACTAAAATAAGAAGACAACGTTGAAGCTTCTTAAATAATAACCTTTTGACTTCTCAATACTTGCCCACATTATTGATGTGCAAGTAATTATGTTTGTAATACGAGTTTTGCTTCTCTTATATAGATAGGCTCTCTCTTTTCAAACATTTTCTATGTGTGATCAAAATGATCCCACATTATTTACAAAAGGAGTCTGTGACTCCTCTTTGTTTGCTGGTTTTTTGTTTTTTTTTTTGTTTTAATTTTAATTTTATTTTGTTTATAGTTTTGTTTGAATTATTATTATTATTATTATTATTATTATTATTATTATTATTATTATTATTATTATTATTATTATTATGATTATGATTATGATTATTATTATTATTATTTTATTATTATTATTATTATTATTATTATTATTATTATTATTATTATTATTATTATTATTATTATTATTATTATTATTGTTGTTGTTGTTGTTGTTGTAATTTGATTATTTGGAGAATTCTCCAAAATTTTAAAAAATTCGCATGTTTAACATTTTATATTTAATCAAAACATCAAAACTATTATTTAATAACTTAGCAATTTGCTCCAAACTGCTAAAAGCTAAAACAACACATATACATTTTGGGTTAATCTTAGCCAAATCTCCTAATAATTAAAAAAAAAAAAAACTAAAAAAAAAACTAAAAAAAAAAAAACTAAAATAAGAAGCCATTAAAATAAGGTTTCTTAAATAAGAGCCTTTTGAAACGTTGGGCTTCAATAGGTTGAGAAAGTTTATATGAACAGATAATACATGTAACACGGTGAATCGAATAGTTATGTTGTGAAACTGTGTCCACTTTGCAATGTGGACACAGTTCTAGGTTCATAATTACTGAACTATATGTTCATAATTATAAAGCTAAATATTCATAATCTTTGAACTTCATATTCATAATTATTGAACTCTATATTCACAACTACAAAACTCTATGTTCATAATTACTAAACTATATGTTCATAATTATAAAGTTATATATTCATAATTTTTAAACTTCATATTCACAATTATTGAATCTCTATATTCGTAATTATGTTCACAACACTATGTTCATAATTTTAGAACTATATATTCATAATTTTTGAACTATATATTCATAATTATGAGCAATTTTAGAATCGTGTCTACCTTGCTAGGTGGAGACGATTCCACAGCATAATTATGAATATATAGTTCAAAAATTATGAATATATAGTTCTAAAATTATGAACATAGTGTTGTGAACATAATTACGAATATAGAGATTCAATAATTGTGAATATGAAGTTTAAAAATTATGAATATATAACGTATTGTATCTAATCCAATCAAACTACTTGGATGCTAAACCTACCGTTACTTTCGAAACGCGGCTAAACTGAATGATCAAGGCTGAAGACCTAGTGGGAAAAAAGGGATGCAATATAAAATGAAGACTTATAATTTTTGTAGTCATCAACTCATTGTATTTATAGGGGAAAAATAAGAGAATTATAAATTTGTAAAAAATTTCAAAAAGAAAGTGTATTTATTTATTTAAGGTATTGCCCTAATCAATTCATTATATTGATATTCCTAATCAATTCATTATATTAATATTCCTAATTAATCTTATTTTTAATTAATTCATAATATTGATATTACTAAATTTCTATTTTTCATTTGCTTACCAAATAAGCTTTATTGAGTATTTGACCAATAAAATATAAAATATTTAATTAATTTGACTACAAAAGTTTGGGCGGGAAAATGAAATAGGAGGATTTTACTTTATATATATATATATATATATATATATATATATATTGAGGATCAAATGAGGACGCATTCTTAGGTGAGGACGTGGATTGATCTTTTTTGTTAAAGTTGGGTAGTAGTGTCATTTTCTATTTTTTTAAGTGTGAACGCATGTGTAATCCTTGTCTTAATTGGTTTCCTATTTTTTTGGATCACCACCGTCGCGATTTGGAGCCGCGATTTCTTCACCATTGATTGAGTGTTCGCCCATGCAATGTAATCGGTATTCTTTATTTTTTTCCGCTCGTTCTTTTGAATATAATATTGTCTATATTTGGATGATCGTGTATATGTACAAATGCCTAGATAGTACGATTGTGCATTCGTGTGTGCTGGTTGTGCAACCTAGTGTTGTGAGTTGTGCACCGTGGGCTGGTGAGTTGTGCATTAGTGCACATATTTCTGTGCACCGTAGGACATTGAGATGTCCACTGTAGGATTTTTAGGTGGTGTTGGAATGCACAACTTTAGACTTACCGATGCACAATACTTTGTGTAGTAATGCACAAATTCTAATTTACCCATAAATTTATATTTTTAAATATTTAAAAAGGATTTGTTTCCTTAATCCGTGTGATTTGTTACTTTTAATCTCAGCCATGCTTTTATTATGATTTAATGGTCTAGATTAGTCCTCAAGTGATCAATTTAAAAGTTTTGGACTAAACGTGACAAAATCACAATACTCGTAGGACTTCATATAGTATTAACTCATTTTTTTGTGCGTATGTTTAGACCTGTTATATTTATGCAATCTAATACGGAGTATATTATATCTATCCTAATTAAGCATGTTAAAATCTTGTCTCTTAATATTTTGTAAAAATATTTATATATTGATGGATGATGAATATAATGGATACTAATTACTAAATTCGCAAATAGCCTAAATATGGATTGTGATTTTGCAATGTAATTACTTCTTTCTATTAATTATCACTATAATGAATAATTGCATACCATAACAAATGATTACTAAAATGCTAAAAAGGGGATTATTATATATTAGCATGCCCTCCATTTCTTCCATTCCATTCCCCCAATTTTCTTAATGTGCGTGTATTGTGTACTTAAAGTGCACAAGTGTAATGCTTAATGTGAGTCCACTCGCTTAACCACAAGGAAAGCACCACCCGCACCTGATTCCTTCCCCATATATATATATATATATATATATATATATATATATATATATATATATATATATATGTCCCATTACAAAAAAAAATACACGTCACCGTTCCATTACTTACAACATTGCACTCATCACTATCTATCTATCTATCCCAACGTGTATAACCTACTAACCCAAACTCAAGATTGACAATATTTATATTATCTAAATTAAATTTTAAAATTTGAACTGAATTTTGGAGATTGGGTAATCCAAAATTGGTTATTCGAATACAAATTTAGTTCTAATATTGAATATTAAAATTTCAATTATGTTTGTCTCGAAATTTGAAGTTGTAATTTATAAATAAACATAAATTTAATATACAATAAAAATTATTAAATATATTTTTCACACAAACCATGGGAAAGATCGAATTCTCATATCATGTCTCAAAAATGTCATTTGAAATTGTGAATATTTGAAATAAAATTCAAATATTTCCTTACATATTGTTCATACATGCTTGAACAATGATCATTGGTCAATATATATAATTGTCACTTATTGTTCACACATTTGTGCATGTATTAATATATAAATTAAATACGGAGTAATTGAATTTCAAATAGCTTCATATCTTACACATTGAAAATTTGTTATTATTTAAATTTGAATATTGATTTTTTTATTCTCCAATAAAAAATAAAAAATTTTGAAAAAAAAAAAAAACTATAGATAGATGAAAAATGAAAATGTGTACTAATTAAACATCCCTCAATTATAAGGATCATTATTTGTGCGTGTATTTGGAAAATAAAAATAATTTTTTTTTGAGTTAATGTTATATGAGGTTTTCTGAGTATAGTAATTTTTTAACGTTTAGTTTGAAACTTTCAAATTAACCGCCCATAATTCTTCAACTTTCAAATTGTTACCATCTGTAGTCCAAGTTAACCATTCATGGTCCTTCAACTTTCAAAATTTAACCAATTGTGGTCCTCCTAGAAGGATCATTGGTGGTTAACTTGGACCACGAATGGTAAAACTTTGAAAGTCAAAGGACCAAAAGTGGTCAATTTAAAAATTTTGGACTAAACGTGACAAAATCACTATACTCGGAGAACTTCATATAATATTAACTCATTTTTTTGTGCGTATGTTTAGACCTGTTATATTTATGCAATATAATACGGAGTATATTATATCTATCCTAATTAAGCATGTTAAAATCTTGTCTCTTAATATTTTGTAAAAATATTTATATATTGATGGATGATGAATATAATGGATACTAATTACTAAATTCGCAAATAGCCTAAATATGGATTGTGATTTTGCAATGTAATTACTTCTTTCTATTAATTATCACTATAATGAATAATTGCATACCATAACAAATGATTACTAAAATGCTAAAAAGGGGATTATTATATATTAGCATGCCCTCCATTTCTTCCATTCCATTCCCCCAATTTCCTTAACCCTTGACTTTTAGCTTCTCAGTTTTGTTCCTTCAATTCCCTCATGGAGCTGGATAACAAGTCCAAAAATGAAACCCCATTTCTGCCATTGACAATGAATGACTTGAAGGTTGAATTCATGAGTGAAGGGGGTTTCTGCATAGACCCAAGGGAGTATTTGGATGGCTTAGAGGCATTTGATTATGATGGGCAGAGGTTTTACCTTGTTGGGGCTTCATTTAACCCTGATTTATCAATCCCTTTGCACTGCTTTGACCCTTTTGATCCCATGGCAAGTGACAACTTTTCAACGGACTTGACCCCTTTTCTTCAACAAAGGGGTCAAAATGCCTTCAACTTTGCTCATTTTTGTGGTGAATTCAGTGCTGGGAATGGTGCAAGTGAGAGGAGGAGTTTTAGTGGTACCAATTCGAGTTCGACTTTGCAGATCTTGAGTGCCGTTAATAGGTAAAAATGAAAGTATACTCAGATCTCTATTTCGGTTTAATTTTAAATTTATTTTTCTAGGGTGAGTGCCGCCGATAGGTAAAAATGAAATATACTCAAATCTCTATTTCGATTTAATTTTAGATTTATTTTTCTAGGGTTTCATTTGTATAGACTCGAAAGCAAATTAATTATGTTTAGATCTTCAATTCTTTTTGCTCATAGGAGTTAAATAAGTTACAGATATGTAATAATCAAAATATACACTATCTCTATTCCATTATAGTTTTATTTTTTTTTTCATTTGTCTAGGCTCAAAAGGAAATTAATTAGGGTTTAGTTTTCTATTTAAAAAAAAAAATAGGGTTTAGTTTTCAATCATTTTCGTTGATAGGAGTCAAATAAGCTGCAGATGGATAATAATCAAAATATACTCAATCTCTATTCCGCTCTAATTTTAAATTAATTTATTATTTTTCTTGGTTTTCATTCTTCAATCCCAATGCAGATGGATAATAATCAAAATATACTCAATCTCTATTCCGCTCTAATTTTAAATTAATTTATTATTTTTCTTGGTTCTCACTGCGCACAAGAAGCCCCCCTCACTTTGAGAGGTTGCTCCCACACTGTCACTGGTGAGACTCGATCCCTAGTCATTCTTCTAAAGTTTCACCTCTATGACCAGTTAAGCTACCCATGCGGGCTTTTTCTTGGTTTTCATTTGTCTAGACTTGAAAGTAATTTTTTTTTTGATTAATTATGTTTAATTTCCAATTTATTTCGATCGATTGTAGATGTCAAATAAAGAAGCGACATAACTATGCCAGCAAATTATATATTTGAATTAGTAGTGGTGTCCAAATAGAATATGTATTGATGGATATATTATATCCACGACCCGACCCAGGGTAGCAACATGGACTCGGAGCACCTTGGTGGAGCCCAAGAGCAGCACGGACCCGGGGGACCACGGAGGTGCCCAAGAGCAGCACGGACCCGGGAGACCGCGGAGGTGCCCAAGAGCAACACGGACCCGGGAGACCACGGAGGTGCCCAAGAGCAACGCGAACCCGGAGCACCATGGAGGTGCCCCGAGCCGACCTACGTGGAGCTCGGTCCTACCCGAGCTCGGGACCCGACCCGACCCGGTCCACCGGGCCCGGTCAAACTTGAGATCTAACCACCCCCGATTTAAGGGGAGGCGGTTGGGGGGTTTGCATGTATAAAAACCCTCCTCCATGTCCTAACAAAGGGCAATTCATTCCACATTATACGATTATTACACACTTTTGTCCTACCGAACCTTTGTAATAGCCAAATACTACGACAATTAATATAATATACGGTCCACCGCGACCTTTATGACATCGTTCTATATTATTCGTTTATTATTCTTATTACGTTCTTATCCGGATTTATTGATTCGGGCATACCCCGGGTTAATTAAATCCATCATGTATAATATTACATTGATTAAGAAAATTATATATATATCAGAGAAATTAGAAATAATTAAGTCGAGTCAGAGGTGATGGTGCATGGGCAATAATTATACGGTGGTCCACACAATTGTGTAAACTATGGTGATAAGTCATAAATATATATGTATATTGTCAAATGAACTTATAGTAAAATTAAAATGATATTTTAATATTGTTATAATTAATATATTGTTATATAAAATGAAACTGAATAGCAAAGTTGTGTGTTTGTGTGGGGTCAAATCAACATGTTTTGAAATTAAAATGATATTTTTGTGTTGTTATAAGGAACTTATTGTGTGTATAAAATGAAATTGGATAGTAGAGATATGAAGTGTAATTACAATGATATTTCAGTGTTACGCAATGCTGCAGAGGGCGCTAGGCGCTAGGCGGGCGTCTGAGGGTCACCTAGCGCCTAGGCGCCTCCTAGGCGGTCGAGTAGTTCGAGTATATCGTCTCTACTTTTCTCACTTAGGGTTGTGAGTTGTTAAACTATTATAATCCCACAAACTAGCCAACTACATTTGTTAGATGGTTAGTTGAGTACATGGCTGGACTGCTGGAGGAATATAGGATAAGACTAGGAGCAACCGAGCAGGCAAAAATATCACTCAACTGAGTTGGGCGCCGATTCAGCCTAGTTGTGCGCCAACTAGGCGGAGTTAGGCGCCCAACTCAACGCCTTGTTGGCCAGCCAACTAAAAGCCGTCTAGGCAGCCGCCTAGAACGATTTTTACAATACTAGTGCTACGTAAAAAATAAAATTAAAACAGAATTCATACAATAGTTCATACTGCTACATAGATCATGGTTGATATTAAAATTTGTGGTACGTGGGAATGCAACGAGGTAGGCTTAGAGGTGGGTACGGTTCTCCCAAAAGATAAATTAGTACAGTCCATAGCATTTCTTATATAATTACATGAAACAAAAACATATATATATATATATATATATATATATATATATATATATATATATATATATATGTATATGTATATGTATACTTGTATCAAAAAAAATTGTCATTTTTTGAAAATGATTTTTTTTTGAAAGTCAACCTGGTGGTTGGATTTATAGAAGTGGTAAAATAGAGTCTGGAGGGACATTGTCCCAGTACATAGCAGTAGCGAAAGTAAAAGCCGTAGAAGCTAAAGTATGAGCTAATAAGTTCTGTAATCTAGGAATGTAAATAACTTAGCAGTAAACAAACGTAGATATATAGGTTCTGCAACTGTCGATAGCATAGCCCAGGTATGACCGTGATGTGGTTGATGGTCCAGTTAGATAGGACTGTAATAATTGGCAACCCGTGTGTACCTGTATAGATTGTTCATTCCGTCTCTTAAGCCATGATAATACTTCTTTGCATGCAAAAGCCTCGGCCATTAACGGGGAGTGGCATCCTATTAACGGGGCATTGAAAGCCGATAAATAGTGGCCATTGGCGTCGAGGAGGACCGCACCAACAGCTGCTGTATTTGTTCCACGGTAGTAGCTTGCGTCCATGTAGCATTTCACTGGCGTCGTTGCTGCACCATGCTGGGGTTCGGCCGAGACAGTGTGCGGTGGAGGCAGCGCATTGGAGGCAGTTCCGTCGGCCAGTACCTGTACTTCGGCAGCATGGTAAATAGGAGCAGCTCCGGGGTGTTGAGCAGGTTGTTGTGGTGCACGGTGGTGGACAGCTTTCCATGCCCTCATTGTAGCTGTTGCAATCGTTAATAACTTCGTTGGTCTTGGTAGGCAGGCATCCCACACCGCTCCGTTTCGGGCCCTCCATAAGTGGTATAAAATTGCAGCTGCATAAATAATTCCATCAAAGTCTAGAATATTCAAGATTGCACTAAACCATTCATGGAAAACATTTGTGATAATATTGGGGATTGGAAGGTTGGATTGAGCCCATATGGAGTGTGCATAGTCACACAAAACTAATGCATGCATGGTATCTTCATTCATCCTTCCACACATGGCACACATCGGGTTAACCTCCACTCTTTTTATAAGCAAGTTGTTGGTAGTAGGAAGGATATCACAAATATCTCTCCATAAGAATGTCTTCCACTTGGGTGGAATTTTTAACTTTCATAGGGCTAGCCATTCATCAAATATCCCATTAGAATTATTCACATAGTTACCAACTATACGCCTGTAACCACTCTTAACCGAGTAACATCCATTAGGATCATCATACCAATACCATATATCCTCATATTTAGGGGCAACTGGTATCCTTTGGATTCTAGGTATATCACTTGGCTGGAAAATATCGGCTAATATATGCGGGTCCCAGGTATCCGTATCCTGATCAATTAATCCTACCACTTTGGCCCCAGACAGGTGTTGTGGCATTTCTGTGTGAACCATAGGATCAAGTTCATCTTGCAGCTAGGGATGTTCCCATATCAAGGTAGATTTACCATTCCCAACTCGCCTTCTTATGCCTCCACATATTAGATCCTTAGCCGCCATAATACTGCGCCAGCAAAAACTTGAATTATTTCCTATAGTCGCCTCCAGGAAAGTATCCTTTGGGTAATATCTGGCTTTATAAACCTTGGCTACCAATGAGTCTGTGTTAGTAAGCAGTCTCCATGCCTGTTTACCTAACATTGCCAAATTAAACGCCCTTAAATCTTTAAACCCTAGGCCACCATGCTTCTTTGGGACACATAATCTATCCCAGGCCTTCCAATGGATGCCACGATCGGTCCCTGACCCCCACCAGTACCGATTCATAACACGCTCAATAGCTGTACAAATAGATATGGATAATAGGAAGACACTCATTGAAAAAGTTGGCATTGCCTGGGCCACACTTTTTAACAAGATCTCCTTACCAACCTGTGTTAGCAATCTCTTATTCCAAGATCCAATCCTCTGCTTGATTTTATCCTCAATATATGCAAAAGTAGCCTTCTTATTCCTGCCCACAAAGGAGGGTAGTCCTAGGTATTTCCCAAAGTTTGGAGCTTGAGTAACACCTAGTATTTGTGCTACCGTATCCTTATCATTCTGTCCTGTATTCCTGCTGTAACATATACTGGATTTATGATAATTTACCTTCTGGCCAGATAAACTCTCATATAATAACAAACAATTTTTTATCTCAGATGCTTCCTGTATATTTGCCCTGAAGAAAAGTAGGCTATCATCTGCAAAAAATAAGTGAGAGATCGGAGGTGCCCCTCTAGCAACCCTGCAACCATGTATTAATCCTCTATCCTGCGCTCGTTGCAATAAGACTGACAGCCCTTCTGCACAGATAATAAACAAATAAGGGGATAACGGATCCCCCTGGCGGAGACCACGCGTGGGCGTAATGGAGGAGCTACGGGAGCCATTTATCATAAAGTTATATGACACAGTAGTGACACATAACATAATCAACTCAATCCATCTACTATCAAAACCCAGGGCTGCCAACATCCCACGGAGGAAGGGTCATTCCATACGGTCATAGGCTTTGGCCATATCAAGTTTGAGTGCTCCCCATCCTACAGCCCCACACTGCTTCCTATTCAAGAAATGCCCCACCTCAGCAGCTACAAGAATATTATCAGTAATCAGCCTGTCTGGAATAAATGCACTCTGTGAGCCAGATATTATATTTTCCATCAAAGGCTTCATTCTCTATGTAATCATCTTCGCCATTATCCTGTAGATCACATTTGAAAATGATTTTAAAAACAAAAGTATTAATATTTTTTTTATTGTATTACAAAATACTCCTTATGTATATGAAAATGAAAATAAAACAAAAGTAATACTATAATCTAACACCATACCAGCTCAAAATGAATGATATAGGCTCTGTTTGGCAGAGCTTATTTAGGAGCTTACAGCTTATTTTAAGCTACTAATAAGTTATAAGCTCTCTTGTTTGGTAATGTTTCCAAAATAAGTCCCTATCTTAAAATAAGAGCTTATTTTGGAACGTTACCTTAAGTAGCATTTCAAAATAAACTCCTTGCTTCCTAACTTTTTTTTTCATCTTTATCCTTATTATTTTAAAGAAATTACATAATTTACCATTCTCAATTAAAACCATTTTCTCTTCTTCTTTATTCGCAACTTTCACCGTAAATATTATTATTATTATTATTATTATTATTATTATTATTATTATTATTATGAGATTTGCAACAATATTGCTACTTCATTATGAGATGCTAGATCATGATTATGCTAATAGTTTTATTTCAAAATGTTAAATTTTAATATGTAAACAAACTAATTTAAATTTTATGAAGATGTTCTTTTTAGTCCTTTTATATTTATCAGCTCATTAAAAAGCTAATTTTACCAAACACTTTCAATCATAATAGCTAGGTTAACAGCTCTTCAATTTTCAGCTCCGAGCTTATAGCTTTTCAGCTTTTAGCTCCTTTTCAGCTTTCAGCTCTCAGCTTGTAACTTTTCAGCTAGGTTTTCCAAACAGAGCCATACTATACAGAGGGATCAATATGTAGTAAATTAATAATCAAGAGCAACTAATATATATTATGTTGTCTGACGACATTTCTATTATCATTCTAAATGAATGGTGATACACTCAAATATAATGTGTTTTTTTTAAAAAAAAACATATATTACTTTGTGTCCATGATTGTTTTGCTTTGTGTTGGATAACTTTTCAATATTCAAAAGGTGTTTTTTATGATTTTATTTATTTTCAATTTTTGTTTTCTATTTTTGGGATTCTCCTTCTCACATGTATGTGCTTGTGTGCGCAGGTTAAGGATCCAACATGGGAATAATGGTACGATGATTGATAAGAGAGCCTATCATATGAGGTCTGCTACCAAGGTACTATTTTACTCCGTAATTGATTATATTTATGTTGATAATTAATACTCCGTATGTGTGTGTGTATATATATATATATATATATATATAATTTTTGTATATATATTATTTTTGTCTTTCCCATTTTTAATTTATTTCAAATCTTTCAAATAATGCACATTGTTTTTTTTTTCTGTGTGTGTTTTTAATTTTAATTCATCAACTATTACTTAGCTTCTATTTTATAAACTTTTAAGGGAAAATCAACGATTTGGTCCCTCAATTATTACCGAAATATCAATGTAGTCCCTTAATCGCTAAATCATCGATTTAGTCCCCGGAAATAACTGTTTTTAGTTGATTTTCCCCTTCTGACCGTTTTCCGTTGAGAATCCGACGAATGCTCCGATTTGGCATGGGTAAGTTTGTCATTTCACATTTTGGTCCTATTCTTTTTGTCCTATTTAATTGGTTTAGTCTTCTTCTTCTTCAACGATACAAGAAATTGAACAGAGAGTAGGTTTGAAGAGATTGAACAGAGAGCAGATTTGAAGAGATTGAACAGAGAGCATATTTGAAGAAGAAAGAGTTATGGAGCCCCCGTTTCAACCCCGGCCGCCGTGGAGACCGCGTTTTCCGACGAGGATAAAGAGAGAGTTCTGGAAGAGAATTTGCTATTGAATCCAAACGATGTTGGAGCATTAAGGAGTTTGATGGAGATGAAGATCCAGAGCCAGAAAATTGCAGAAGCTATTGGCATTATCAATCGATTGATGGAGATTGACCCGAGCGATACCGAGTGGCCGTTGCTGAAGTCCCATTTGTATGCTTACAGTGGAGAGGTGGAAACGGCGAAAAATGGATTCAATGAGATTCTAGCAAAGGACCCTTTTAGGGTTGAGGCTTATCACGGACTGGTAATGGCTGCATCCGAGTCCAAATCGACCTAGGATTTGAAGGAAATCGAGGAGGGGATGAAGCTGTGTAAGAAGCAAGGCAAGATGGCAGAATTTAGGGATTTCAAGCTTTTGGAGGCGCAAATTCGGGTGATTGAAGGAAAGCATGATGAGGCTTTGAAGGTTTATCAGGAATTGGTGAAGGAGGAGCCCAGGGACTTTAGACCATACATATGCCAAGGGATCATATACACATTATTGAGGAAAAACAATGAAGCTGAGAAGAACTTCGAGAAGTTCCAGAGATTGGTGCCCAAGGGCCATCCTTATGCAACATACTTTGATGAAACTATGATTGCAACAAAGGTTTTTGCACGGAAAATGGAGAACGAAATAGCAATGTCCAAGAAATGAAAAGCTTCGGTTTAATTCAGAGCCCCAAATTGGCCTGTTTGAGCTGTTCCTATTGTGGGATGCGGTATGCTGCAGTTTCTCTGTTGAGTTATTGACAAGCATATACTTTACATATATTGTTTTGCATATGTGATAGTACTACTCTCTATGGTTTCATATTGTAGATCTAGAGTACTACTCTCTCTGTTCAATCTCTTCAAACCTGCTCTCTGTTCAATCGCTTGTATCGTTGAAGAAGAAGAAGACTAAACCAATTAAATAGGGCAAAAAGAATAGGACCAAAATGTGAAATGACAAACTTACCCATGCCAAATCGGAGCATTCGCCGGATTCTCAACGGGAAACGGTCGGAGGGGGAAAATCAACTAAAAACAGTTATTTCCAGGGACTAAATCGATGATTTAGTGATTAAGGGACTACATTGATATTTCGCTAACAATTGAAGGACCAAATCGTTGATTTTCCCAACTTTTAATCTCTAATTTCAAGAACGATCAGATTTGATACTTGATTTTAAAACTAGTCACCTTTAGTTTGAATTGAAAAAATCAAATATGGCACTTTATTTGATCTTGATCTCTTAGAGGGATTAAAAGTTTCAATTGTTAAACTTTTTTTTTTATACATATAAGAGAATTAAGAATTGAATCTTTGACATCCTAACTTGAAGTTTACATTTTTTAAGTTTAAAAAAAAATATCAAAAGCCCGGGGTTTATCCGGTGCATGCACTTAGGTAGTTGTTGCGGATTTCACTTAGTCAAAAAATTTTAAAGTTAAATATATCAAATTTGGTCGATTTTGAAATTACGAATAAAATTAACCTCAATATTGAAGATACTAAAATTAGAACTAAGCATAATGTTTTTTAGAAATATTCTTTAGGGATCTGGATCCCTTGCTAAATTGAAGATATTTATGATGCTTGTTTTTTTCCCCTATTTTCTCCATTCTTGTATAAATGCATATGTGAAATAGGGTTTTGGTGACAAACTTAGATTGGAAAGGGGGACAAAATATATAATAAGAAACGAATATCCGAAGTTTGTGCAAATATGAATAGATCATAGATTTGGTTGACATTTTAGGTCAATCAATATATATATTCCTGTTTTAGTATTACTATATATATTTTTCAGCTTAAGTATTACATTTTCATCTTGACCAGATTCGTCTTACAGATATGTGAGACGGTCTCACGGAAGATTCATCCTAATAGAAATTAGTGAGCATATATATATATATATATAATTTATTCACATACACATAGTGTAAGAGTAGTTAACATTCATCAATAACATGTGGAATGAAAATTAAGATGCTAATTTTAAAAGAAATTGCATGGATGCATGCAGAAACAAAAAGATTCATGGAAGGAAGAGGGAGAAAGGATTATCGCAAGATATTTGGAGGCAAAAGCGAAGGAACAACCTTTAGCAAATAGTAGTACCTTTTCTTTGTCATATGAAAATATTCTTTTTTAAAATATGATTTCACTGAAGAAAAAAAAAATCAACAGAAGGACCAAAAGTGTCCAAAGTATGATAGTTGGAGTGTTAAATGTAAAAATGATTGTCTAGGACTATATTTGAAAATACTACCAAAGACAAGGAACCTCCCCGGCAAGGCAGCAACTAACTCATTAGGAAAAATAAAATAAAATTGAAGAGACGAAAATACACTTGCCTAAAATAGGATTTTATCAGGAAAGTCATTGAAGGGACAAAAAGTGTTCAAAATATTATAGTCTAATGTGTTAAAGGACAAAAACGATAGTTTGAGACTAAATTTAAAATTGTCACAAAAAATAAGGAACCTTGATGTAGCAAAAATAAGATGTGAGCTCGGGTGTGAAATATCGTCCTCAGGGGATTGGGGGATATGGCACGCAATATGCAATCACAATAAACTAGGCACTAGCATAAAGAAATCAATAAGAAGCTAAGCAAACTACAAGTTTAAGGAAATGATAAGACTAACACATATACACAAAGATAAACACAAAATAAAGAGATAGGACTCAAGCTAGGGAGCATTATCATCTAGATGCTTTAACAACCTAAGGGATTAGGGAGAACAAGTAACCAAGGAATCAAGCGGGAATGCACGTAGGTATCCTAGTCTATGAACCATTCCCGTGATTAATAAACAAGGATTAGGACAAGGAAATGCCCCACTTTCGTGGTGAATCAATTCCAAGTCTATCAAGCACACAAAGCATCTAAAGCCCCCAATTTCCCCTATTTTCGTAGGAAGAAATCGGGTCTGTGCAAGGGGTGGCTTGGATTCATCACCCAACTCTCATTGAGGCAAGGAATCCTCCAAAAACAAGCTAATGAATGTGTACATCAAACATTAACAAGATATAAATACAAAACCTTCACAAACATACACATGAACCCTAGGTTGGAGTTCTTCCCCTTCTTTTTTTTTTTTGCAATAATCACAAATCAAGCATCAAGATAGATAATACAACCCTAACTCAAGTCCATAAACTAACTACTCATGATTCAATAGCATAAAGAACACAAAAACATAAATATAAATTATAAACATTGCAAAATAAAGAGATAAAAGAGAGAAGAAAACTTCACTAAGAAATGGATGGTAAATCTTGGAATCCAAGTGTTGAATAATTGATTACAAGCTTGAAATATGTTAAGAAACCTAAATCTAAACCTAATCTAACACTACAATAGGAAAGGAAGTGAATGAGAGAAGCTAGGGCTCAACCATGGGTCAAAACCGAGCTAAAATGAGTGAAAAACGAGATTTATAAAGTTGCAGATGGCTGGCCACTGGCGTGGCTTCACCCGTGGCCAGAAATGCAGTTTACACTGCCCAGTGGCCACGGGCGTGGCCAGACCCGTGGCCACAAGGCAGTGTGCACTGCCTGTGCACTGAGTCTGTCTTCTAGGTCATTTTTCACCCTCTAAACGTCTGAATTAGCCTTTGGTGATTTAATTAAAGTTGTAGCCCTTCAAGTTAGATTTCCAATGACATAAGAATCACTTCAATTGGACATTTGTAGCTCGAGATATGATCCAAATACTATGAAATCGATGTGCAGGTCGGGAATTGCAATGCATTGATCTTTTGCTTCTCTTTTGCTTTGGTTTGCTCAAATGACCAAGACCATTCAAAGCACCACCCTTAGGCTTCCTTGGAAGTGTTTTTCCCATCTCCATAGCTTCTCCTTGGCCCCCATGGACTCCTAATGCATCCAAAATGCTCCATTTGACTCCAATGTCCACCAAAATGCCTGAAAATACTCATCTTTGTTTCCAAACAAAACTCCTTGCAAAATAACACAATTTAATCATAATCTCATGAAATTTGGAATGATCTATAAGCAAAATGGCTTAGTGAAAGGGGAAAAAATATAGACAAATAAGCCCTTATCAACTCCCCCACACTTAAACATTTGCTTGTCCTCAAGCAAAGACAATAAATAAATCACCAACCTAGCAATGAAATTGATCATACTCCCACTTTGCACAACCTATCAAACCACAAACCAACTGCTTCAAGACAACTTGTTTCAAGAATCATTTTAGCCATCCACACATGTTCAATTCTCAAGCCAATAACCAAGCACCAAAATTATTTAAATGTGTGATGATCAAGTGTGCACAAATGCTAAGTTGAGATTATGCAAAACTTGGCTTTGAATGAGATTCCATAGGCTTGCCCTTCATACTCCCACTAGTTCAACTCCAAGATTGCATGCTAAGATCAAGTAGATCTTTATTAGGCTTGTAATGGGGCTAAGGCTGAATGACTAACAATGAAGGGGTATGGAAATAAACAAAAGAGAGAATTTCACATTTATTCACAATTGGAGCTAGAAGAGACATGACAACTATGAACAAAGGAACAATTAACAAATGACACAAAGCAAAACTCTAAAGAAAGTGGGGGTTGAGTACAACTTTCAACACAAACTAGAATCAAACTTCAAACTTTTATTCTTCTTTCTTTTCTTTCTTTTTTTTTTTTTCTTTTTTCTCATTTCATCTTTTTTTCAAGACTTTTTCTCAATTTTCTCATCATGTTTTTTCTTTTCTTTAATTCAAAACAATAAACAAACTTATTCTATGAACCAATACCCCCACACTTAGACAAAATTATCAAGAGGATTACTAACAAAACAAGCTCCAATAAAGATCTCTTCAAAGAAAAAGAATAAATGCTCTATTCTTTCAAAGGTGGAGGGAAACATTTTGGCTAGGGGTTAAGGGTTAACACAAGGAAAAACAATCACAATGAAGGGACAAGTGCTTAGCACTTATTAAACAAACACAAAAGGCTCAACGGGGACAACTAGTGGTAAACACATGTGTAAAGGGTAGGCTTGAAAGGCTCGGGCTAAACAAAAATGGCCTAAATCATTTCAAAACATGCAAACCTTAGACTTCACACGAGGAGTAATGAGGCAAGTTCTAGCAAAACAACCATGACCGGAATCTCACATAAGTCTTCACTAGCAATGCATAACACACAAGATCAAGAATTGATTCAATTATTAAGTGGTTAACAATGCTATTGGCAAGAGAGTAGATCAATCATGAGTTACCCATTGGCTCATCAATCACAAGTTGAATTGCAACAAGTTCCACCAAAACAAACCACCAACCAACAAAGAGGGAGTAGTCACAACTTCAAGCAAGGAAAGGTAATTTACCAAACATTATGCACAATGAGTCATCCAAGCAAAGTTTCAAAAATTTTCAAGAAAATTCCCAATTTTGTCCTCTCCCCACACTTAGAAATTACATTGTCCTCGATGTGAAAAAAAAAACAAAGAACAAGGGGGGAAGGATAGCACAATAAGCACAAGGAGCACAATCTCTACTAGTTGTATTAAAACCACAACCACTAATTTGTGAAGATAAAGTGTAATGATATGTTCACACTTTTTAATGAGAGAGGGGGATTGTTCTTACATGAACCTTCTCACACACGTATATATAGCCTTTGAATCCCATAAGAACATACTTCAATGGCATGTTTGGTTCATGGAATAGGTCAGGAATGGAATAACATTCTTTGGAATAGACCTATTCCACTGTTTGGTTGAATCATTTTGTCATGGGAATAACATTACTAGGAATGAACTATTACCTTTACAAGGGTAATAGCCATTCCTGGGGGGGGGGGGGGGGGGAGGGCTTAGTATTAGCTATTCCCATGTCCTTGGGAATAACTTTTATATCAGAAATACCAAAAGTACCCCTTGCACATTATTTAATATTTATATTTATTTAATAAATATAATATATTATATAAATGTATAAATATTCAATTAATTATAATTTTTATCTATCAACCTATCAATAAATATATATTTAAATAAATTATATATATATATATATATATATATATATATGGTAGGGAATATCCCGACCGACATAAACTCCCACCACGACCGGATTGCCTTTGTCTTTGTCTTTCTGTCTTTGCAGGTAACAGGTCGGGCTTTTACGAAGAACCCGGTCGGGAAGGAACCGGGAATTGCCCGAGTGATGGTGTCGACCACCGAGCGCTAGCCCTTCGGCGGGAGAGCTGACAAAGGACACGTGGCGGCTCTTCACGACGACAGGCAGGGCACCCGGAAGGATGACACGTGGTGGCTACGTGGAAGACATGCCGAACGGTTGGAATCCTGTCCCCGGCATAGCGGCTATAAATACCCACAGTAGCTACAGTGTAGGGGACTTTTGGACGATCGATAGGTTGTTGTTAGAGAATCCCGATTGCACTCAGTCGGTACTCAGAGCAACCAAGTAGATTGTACTTAGGGCCTTTACCGTGATCAGTAAAGTCTTTTATTTGCTTTAAACGGTCTCGGGTATTTTATATTGCTTGCGTATAATTAGCAGTATCAAAATATATATATATATATATATATATATATATATATATATATATATATATATATATATATATATATATATATATATATATTAATTAATTGTATAAGGCTCCTTAATCATGAAACCATGAATCCTAAATTAAGTAGCATGCCCATTCGCATGCCTAGCGAATGGGCATTGCAATTGAAATTATGGAGTCTTGGGGCTCCTTATAGAAGCCTCCTCACTTCTCCAACCGATGTGGGATAAGTGGAGAAATAAATATAAATATGTATTTTTATAATAATAATAATAATAATAATAATAATAATAATAATTATTATTATTATTATTATTATTATTATTATTGTTGTTGTTGTTGTTGTTGTTGTTGTTGTTGTTGTTAGTCACTCTCTCACACACACATGCATATACATGTGTGTGTGTATATATATATATATATATATATATATATATATATATATATATATATATAACATTCTGTATATCATAATCATATTCATTATTATTATTATTATTATTATTATTATTATTATTATTATTATTATTATTATTATTATGTATAAGAGTATTTATGTCTTTAAAACCTATTCCATTTCTATTCCTTTAACCAACCAAACACTGGAATACAATTACTAAAGTCTATTATTTCAGCGAACCAAATAATAGAATACAATTTATATTATATTCCTTACCTATTTGATTCCTTGTGGAATAGCATTCATATTCCTTCCAAATTCATTCCGTGAACCAAACGTGCCGCAAGAGAAAACTAAGAACAAATCACATCCTTACATCTATCAAAATTCTATGGTTCTGATTATATTAAAAAAAAAAATAAAACATTGTGACATTTTTGTAATTATCATAAACTATACAAACTTAAACACTTAAATATGCAATCTTTAACAACTAAATATGCAAACCTGGTAAATTTTATAAAATCAATGAAAAAGCTAAATTTTAAATCTAAATCGTAAATGCTAGATGCTAAGCAGTAAAAGGTGAACCACTAAACGAAATAAAACTAAAAACGCAGTAATAAACTTTAAAATCAAAACCCAACGTGTAATGTACTTTCACATTTTTACAAGTGCAATCTTTTATTACTAAATGTGCAAAATGTTAGTACTAAATGTGTAAAGTTGGAAAGTTATGAAAATTGCTGATTTTAGTGTTAAAGTTTGCATATTAATGTTGATGATAATTACGAAAATGCCAGCATTTTTTTTCTAAAATCAGATCTGGTCCATTTAATTTTTCTAGATGTAAGATTGAGATTGTTTTTTTATTTTCTCCTAATAAGAACTTATTCTCATATGATCTCATACCCCTCTCTCTCTTTATATATATATATATATATATATATATATATATATATATATATATATATATATATATATATATATATAAAATTAAGTTTCAGTGTGGGTAAGTGTATCCCAGGTGGTTGTGCGGGTGATTAATGTGCGTGGGTTTTGTACTTAATGTGCGTGAGTCTTGTAATTAAGGTGCGTGAGATTTGTATTTAATTTGTGTGAGTGTGTAATGCTTAATGTGCATGAATTTTGTACTTAAGGTGCGTGTGTTTTGTGCCTAAGGTGCGTGAGTTTTGTGTCTAATGTGCGTCAGTTTTGTGTTTAATGTGCGTGAGTGTGTACTTAATGTGAGTTGTTGTTGAAACTTTAAAGTGCATGAGTTTTATGCTTAACGTGCGTGATATTTTATTATGAATATCTTTAAAACTTGAAATTGATATATTTAAAACTATTTTATTATGAATATCTTTAAAACTTGAAAATTGATATATTTAAAACTATTTTATTAAATTAATTATGTTTCATATTTTATTATGAATATCTTTTATCACATTTAAAGTGTTTTGATTTATTGTTCACAATAATTAATATTTCATGCTCTGCTATTGTCTATAAGTTTTGATAAATTTTTAATAATTATTATTTTATTATTTATTATTTTAATAATGTGATTGCGTATAAGCTTATTTGGTTTCAAATTGTTTATTTATGAAGGCACTGATGCTAGTGCTGGATTTTAGATTTTTGTGGCCATGATAAATAAATGAGGCCCTATCAAAACCATAATTTTTAAAACCAATGCATGCAAGTTTCGAACCTTTGACCTCCAAGTTAAAATGCATAAATATACATTTTTACCCTCTCTTCATAGAACCTTATTAAGATTAATTAAAAACTTTTAGCTTTTATATATAAACTATCTAGGTAAAAATTAAATATTGGGCTTCTAAAATTTGGGGCCCCTCTAAAATTGGGGGCCTTGTGCGGTAGCCCAGCTTGCACAGCCTAAAATCTGGCCCTGACTGATGCGGTTATTAATTATTTTTTATTTAGGAAAACATCTAGAATTGTTTTCATGTGTATGTAAAATTGTTAAAAAAAATTGAGTAAAAGACATTTTTGGTCCTACACTTATAGTGACACGGACAATTTTGATCCTCAATAAAAAAAATTTGCCATTTTATGGACAGACTTATTGTAACGAGGACATATTTGGTCCTCCGTCCAGAATTCTGTTAATGACCGTGTAAGTGAGGAGTAATTGCTTCATTTTAGCCTATCTCCCTTACCAGTTGCTTAGTCCACATAATTCGTCTCCATTTGTCCGGTGAATAAAACAAGCTTGTGTTCTCCGACGGTTGCGTCAACCTGTGTGACGCCGGCTCTTGGATTCGACTTTCCATGTATTTTCTATTTCATTCTGCGTTTTCCGGTGTGTGGCTGCCTTCGGTGTGTGTTATGGCCGGAAAAGGGAAGAAGATTGCCACCCAGTCACTGGAGCCGTCGGTGTCTCGTACACTCGGTTCGCAGGATTCCTTCTCCGATGCTAGCCACGGGATTGGTGGCTTTGGGGAGAAACACAATGTCCCTAAGCCGGTCAACCCCCCCTCCGGGCCCTTCATCAACTCCCGGAAACTGGAAAATGAGGAGTGCCAGCTGAGGGTGTTTGGTTCGAACAAGGTTGCTGCTGATTTGGGAGTTGATGATATCTTTGAGATTGAGGACGAGAGAGCTATCAGCCTTCTTGGCAGGTTTGCCAGTCGTTTTCTGGGTATGCTTGCTACTATTGGCTTGGCTGAGTCTTGGAGAGTGAACTGTAAACCGGAAGCCCTTCTCAACGACCATGTGATGTTCTAGTTCAAGAAGGAGGTTGATAGAAACACTATTCTTTCCGGTGGCCCTTACTCTCTCTTCGGCAAATGCTTATTTCTACGTATTCCTCCTGCTGACTTCCGGCCGGGGTACGATGAATTTCGTTTCTCGCCGGTTTGGGTGAGGTTACCTGGTTTACCTAAGCCTTGTTGGCATGTCAATGCCCTTAGTAAAATCGTTGAGTGCATTGAGGTGCCTCTGTACATGGATTGGTGCACTAAAGAAAGGAAGAAGCTTGCGTTTGCGAGGATTTTGGTGCACGTTGACTGCTCTGTTGACCAGCCTGATCATATTGACGTTAATCTTCCGAACGGGAGTTCGTTTGAGCAAGCTATCTCCTTTGAAAACCTTCCTCTGTTCTGCACTCATTGTGGGAGCATAAGACATGTAACTGTTGATTGCTCCTTGAGCTCGAAGAAACTGAAGGTTGGGACGGAGGCTTGCACCGATGGTACTGTGTTCTTCAGACTGCTTGCCCGGAAGAGAACGTCAATGCCCAGATTTCTCTCCAGGTACAATCGTTAATTATTGATATTGTTGGTGCAGGGACTTCTGATGGCACGCCGGAGGGTGTGGGTTGTTCCCGATGGCCTGCAAAAGTTTATCAACTTGGCTATGAGTTGTGTACAAGAATCTACAGCAGAGAGGCCTTCAATGGGGGAAGTGGTAAGGGAGATGGGCTGAAATGACGCAATTACCCCTCACGTACACGGTTATTTAACAGAATTCCAGACGGAGGACCAAAAATGTCCTCGTCACAATAAGTCTGTCCATAAAATGGCAAATTTTTTTTATTGAGGATCAAAATTGTCCGTGCCACTATAAGTCTAGGACCAAAAATGTCTTTTACTCAAAAAAATTTAATCTTATTTCAAGTTATTTGACATTAGTATTTTCATTATTTAATTTAAAATTAGTTATAAAAATGTACTCCCTCTTTCCCATTTTGTCTGTTCTTCTTACTATTCATTGGTCAAACCAATTCTTTATTCTTTGTTTATTTTCTTTAGTATATTTTACTTATTTTTTTTTTGTTTAATAGTACTTTTAGTGTAGCTTCTAAATATATAAATTTTGTATACTAAACTTAATATTATGAAAAATTGAATTAAAAATAATTTCAGTCAAGTCTCGTTAATCAAACCAGACACAAAATGAAATGGAAGGAATATATTAATTTCATATAAGACCCATTTTTGTTGTTACGCCCCGGGCCTATAAAATGATTGGATCGGGTCTGTGTGTAATGTGTGTGTGTGTTGAGTTGTGTACTTAAAGTGTGCCCGTGTAAAATTTAATGTGAGTCCACCTACACAACCGCATGGGGAGCACCACCCACACCTGATGTCTTCCCTATATCCCATTACACAAAAATACACGTCACCGTTCCATTACTTACAACATTGCACTCATCACTATCTATCCCAACGTGTATAACCTACTAACCCAAACTCAAGATTGACAATATTTATATTATCTAAATTAAATTTTAAAACTGAATTTTGGAGATTCGGTAATCCAAAATTGGTTATTCGAATTAGAATTTAGTTCTAATATTGAATATTAAAATTTCAATTATGTTTGTCTCGAAATTTGAAGTTGTAATTTATAAATAAACATAAATTTAATATACAATAAACATCCCTCAATTATAACGATCATTATTTGTGCGTGTATTTGAGTGATTTGGAAAAATAAAAATAATTTTTTTTTGAATTAATACCATATGGGTCTTCCGAGTATAGTAATTTTGTCACGTTTAATTTGGTATTAAACTTTTAAATTAACCATCTGTGGTCTTTCAACTTTCAAATTATTACCATTTGTAGTCCAAGTTAATTACTCATGGTCCTTCAACTTTCGAAATTTAACCAATTGTGGTCCTCCTAGAAGGATCATCAGTGATTAACTTGGACCACGAATGGTAAAACGTATAACTTTGAAATTCAAAGGACCACAAGTGGTCAATTTAAAAGTTTTAGACTAAATGTGACAAAATCAATATACTCGGAGAACTTCATATAGTATTAAATCATTTTTTTTTTTGCGCGTATGTTTAGACCTATTATATTTAGGCAATCTAATACGGAGTATATTATATCTATCCTAATTAAGCATGTTAAAATCTTGTCTCTTAATATTTTGTAAAAATATTTATATATTGATGGATGATGAATATAATGGGATACTATTTACTAAATACGCAAATAGCCTAAATATGGATTGTGATTTTACAATGTAATTAATTCTTTCTATTAATTATCACTATAATGAATAATTGCATACCATAATACATGATTACTAAAATGCTAAAAACGGGATTAATATATATTAGCATGCCCTCCATTTCATCCATTCCATTCCCCCAATTTCCTAAACCCTTGACTTTTAGCTCTCGATTTTGTTCCTTCAATTCCGATCCCTCATGGAGCTCGATAACAAGTCCAAAAATGAAACCCCATTTCTGCCATTGACAATGAATGACTTGAAGGTTGAATTCATGAGAGAAGGGGGTTTCTGCATAGACCCAAGGGAGTATTTGGATGGCTTAGAGGCATTTGATTATGATGGGCAGAGGTTTTACCTTGTTGGGGCTTCATTTAACCCTGATTTATCAATCCCTTTGCACTGCTTTGACCCTTTTGATCCCATGGCAAGTGACAACTTTTCAACGGACTTGACCCCTTTTCTTCAACAAAGGGGTCAAAATGCCTTCAACTTTGCTCCTTTTTGCGGTGAATTCAGTGCTGGGAATGGTGCAAGTGAGAGGAGGAGTTTTAGCGGTACCAATTCGAGTTCGACTTTGCAGATCTTGAGTGCCGTTAATAGGTAAAAATGAAAGTATACTCAGATCTCTATTTCGATTTAATTTTAAATTTATTTTTCTAGGGTGAGTGCCGCCGATAGGTAAAAATGAAAATATACTCAAATCTCTATTTCGGTTTAATTTTAGATTTATTTTTCTAGGGTTTCATTTGTATAGACTCGAAAGCAAATTAATTATGTTTAGATTTTCAATTCTTTTTGTTCATAGGAGTTAAATAAGTTACAGATATGTAATAATCAAAATATACACTATTTCTATTCCACTATAGTTTTAAATTTTTTTTTTTTTGTTTTGTTTTCATTTGTCTAGGCTCAAAAGCAAATTAATTAGGGTTTAGTTTTCTATTTCAAAAAAAAAAATAAAAAATTAGGGTTTAGTTTTCAATCATTTTCGTTCATAGGAGTCAAATAAGCTGCAGATGGATAATAATCAAAATATACTCAATCTCTATTCCGCTCTAATTTTAAATTAATTTATTATTTTTCTTGGTTTTCATTTGTCTAGACTTGAAAGTAATTTTTTTTTTTTGATTAATTAGGTTTAATTTCCAATTTATTTCGATCGATTGTAGATTTCAAATAAAGAAGCGACATAACTGTACTATACCAGCAAATTATATATTTGAATTAGTAGTGGTGTCCAAATAGAATATGTATAATATTACATTGATTAAGAAAATTATATATATCAGAGAAATTAGAAATAATTAAGTCGAGTCAGAGGTGATGGTGCATGGGCAATCATTATACGGTGGTCCACACAATTGTGTAGACTATGGTGATAAGTCATAAATATATATGTACATTGTCAAATGAACTTATAATAAAATTAAAATAATATTTTAATATTGTTATAATGAATATATTGTTATATAAAATGAAACTGAATAGCAAAGTTGTGTGTTTGTGTGGGGTCAGATCAACGTGTTTTGGAATTAAAATGATATTTTTGTGTTGTTATAAGGAACTTATTGTGTGTATAAAATGAAATTGGATAGTAGAGATATGAAGTGTAATTACAATGATATTTCACTGTTACGCAATACTGCAGAAGGCACTAGGCGGGCGTCTAAGGGACACCTAGCGGCTAGGCGCCTCCTAGGCGGTCGAGCATGTAGTTCGAGTATATCGTCTTTACTTTCTCACTTAGGGTTGTGAGTTGTTAAACTATTATAATCCCATAAACTAGCCAACTACATATGTTAGATGGTTAGTTGAGTACATGGCTAGACTGCTGAAGGAATATAGGATAGGACTAGGAGCAACCGAGTAGGCAAAAATACCACTCAACTGAGTTGGACACCGACTCAGCCTAGTTGCGCGCCAACTAGGCGGAGTTAGGCGCCCAACTCAACGCCTTGTTGGCCAGCCAACTAAAAGCCGTCTAGGCAGCCGCCTAGAACGATTTTTACAATACTAGTGTTACATAAAAAATAAAATTAAAATAGAATTCATACCATAGTTCATACTGCTACATAGATCATGGTTGATAGTAAAATTTGTGGTACGTGGGAATGCAACGAGGTAGGCTTAGAGGTGGGTACGGTTCTCCCAAAAGATAAATTAGTACAGTCCATAGCATTTCTTATATAATTACATGAAACAAAAACATATATATATATATATATATATATATATATATATATATATATATATATATACATGTATCAAAAAAAAATTGTCATCTTTTGAAAATGATTTTAAAAACAAAAGTATTAATATTTTTTTTATTGTATTACAAAATACTCCATATGTATATGAAGATGAAAATAAAACAAAAGTAATACTATAATCTAACACCATACCAACTCAAAATGAATGATATACTATACAGAAGGATCAATATGTAGTAAATTAATAATCAAGAGCAACTAATATATATTATGTTGTCTGACGATATTTCTATTATCATTCTAAATGAATGGGGATAGTTACACACTCAAATATAATGTGTATTTAAAAAAAAAAATAAACATATATTACTTTGTGTCCATGATCGTTTTGCTTTGTGTTGGATAACTTTTCAATATTCAAAGGCGCTTTTTATGATTTTATTTATTTTCAATTTTTTTTTCTATTTTTGGGATTCTCCTTCTCACATGTATGTGCTTGTGTGCGCAGGATAAGGATCCAACATGGGAATAATGGTACGATGATTGATAAGAGAGCCTATCATCTGAGGTCCGCTACCAAGGTACTGTTTTACTCCGTAATTGATTATATTTATGTTGATAATTAATATTCCGTATTATTTTTGTCTTTCCCATTTTTAATTTATTTCAAATCTTTCAAATAATGCACATTGTTTAATTCATCAACTATTTTTTTTTTTTGAAGGATAATTCATGAACTATTACTTAGCTTCTATTTTATAAACTTTTAATCTCTAATTTCAAGAACGATCAAAATTGATACTTGATATTTAAAACTCGTCACCTTTAGTTTGAATAAAAAAAAAATCAAATATGGCACTTTATTTGATCTTGATCTCTTAGAGGATTAAAAGTTTCAATTTTTAAACTTTTTTTTTATACATATAAGAGAATTTATAAGAGAATTGAGAATCGAATCTTTGACATCCTAACTTGAAGTTTACATTTTTTAAGTTTAAAAAAAAAAAAATCAAAAGTCAGGGGTTTACCCGGTACATGCACTCAGGTAGTTGTTGCGGATTTCACTTAGTTAAAAAATTTTAAAGTTAAATATCAAATTTGGTCGATTTTGAAATTAAGAATAAAAATAACCTCAATATTGAAGATACTAAAATTAGAACTAAGCATAATGTTTTTTAGAAATATTCTTTAGGGATCTGGATCCCTTGCTAAATTGAAGATATTTATGATGCTTGTTTTTTCCCCCTATTTTCTCCATTATTGTATAAATGCATATGTATGTGAAATAGGGTTTTGGTGACAAACTTAGATTGGAAAGGGGGACAATATATAATAAGAAACAAATATCCGAAGTTTGTGCAAATATGAATAGATCATAGATTTGGTTGACATTTTAGGTCAATCAATAAATAAAAATTACAAAGAAAAATGTATATATATATATATATATATATATATATATATATATATATATATATATATATATATATCTAGCAATATCACTTGCACATTTTGTAACTTATTAGTTGCATTGGTTAAATTTTGCTGATATCCATCATGTAGTTGAGCCCTGCTCATATTGATTGTAGATATGTGTTATTTTTAGTTTTGTAATCTCATCATTTTAAATTATATTAATAGAAAGGAAAATTCAATTCTCTTATGGGATGGTTTCATGAATCTACATTGGTATAACGGATCGAATTTTTCAAAAGTATTACAATTTTCCTTATAAGTAACTCTTTAACCTCGAATATTATATTTTGATTTTAAAGTATTATATTTTTTTTAAAATCAAAAGTAACATATTTTTTCTCATAAGTATTATAATACTTTCTCTTATAAGTAACAATTAATCAATTTATCCATGATTAGTATTACCTTTTTTTTTTAATAACTGTTCAACCCCTAAATATTATATTTTAATTTAAAAGTATTATATTTTTCCTGATAAGTATTATACTAGTAACAAACAATGTATAGTATTCCTGTTTTAGTATTAGTGTATTACTATGTATATTTTTTAGCTTAAGTATTACATTTTCATCTTGACCCGATTTGTCTTACAGATATATATGTGAGACGGTCTCATTGAAAATTCATCCTAATAGAAATTAGTGAGCATATATATATATATATATATATATATATATATATATATATATATACACAGATTGCATGTATACTTACACACACATACACATAGTGTAAGAGTAGTTAACATACATCAATAACATGTGGAATGAAAATTAAGATGCTAATTTTAAAAGAAATTGCGTGGATGCATGCAGAAACAAAAAGATTCATGGAAGGAGGAGGGAGAAAGGATTATCACCAGATATTGGGAGGCAAAAGCAAAGGAACAACATTTAGCGCATAGCAGTACCTCTCTTCTGAATGACTATACCAGAAATCTCAACTAATTAATTAAAGACAATTGTCATGTATTGTATGTCATCTATCCATCCATGTGGCTGGCTGGACAAATGAAATTCATCTATGATATTCAATTCCAACATTGATGCATGCATCCATATATTAATATAATGGACATATACTCAACCTTAGCTTGTGAATATTAATTTTCACCCATTATGATTAAGGTTCTTCTGAGGGGCCTGAAATTTTATTTCGAGATATACCTGCTAAATTATATTATTCTCTGGTTCTTATGAATGATTGTGGAAGATATACTTGCTAAATTATATATATATATATATATATATATATATATATATATATATATATGAAAATAATCTTCCACATGATCGAGAATTATGGACAAATATGGGCTGTCCATCTTGGGTGTGTGTATGATTGTGAAATTTTCTTATTTATTTAGGTGCTTTGGTAATTTTGATTTGTGTTTTGAATGTTGGAATGATTGTTGTTAGGAATAAGTGTTAATAAATAATTTTGATGATGTTGTAAATGATGTTACGATGTATAGGTACAATAGACCCCTATCCTCATTCTTTGTTGTAAGGGCATATATCCTCAATAGTTGAGGATTTTACCCCAAATTTTTGTGGACCCCAACATCCACCTCATCATCCACTATCTCACTCAATCACAAAATCTCTTCTTCCCATTAGTTTTAAAATTTTCACAACTTTTTATGGACCCACCATTTTATCTCCCTATTTTAATTATTTCTTTATTTATGATAATTCTAAAAATTATAATTATAAATTTGGTAAAAATATTATTAATAATTATAAATTTAATAATATTATTATTGATAATAAAAATTTGTAATTTAATTAATAAATATAAAATTAATAACAATAATAACTTAAAAATTAAATAAAATAAAATTAATAACTAAAAAATAAAAACAAAAATATTAACAAGTTAAATTAAAAATTAAAAATTAAAAAAAAAAACAAAAAACAAAAAAACAAAAGCTGGTCGTTGCAAATGCAACGGCCAGCAAAATAAAACAAAAAGACTTCAATTGAGAGTGGCCGCCAGCTGGCGGCCACTCTCAAATCTCAATGGCCCATGCGGGCCACTAGACAACCTTTTTTTTTTTTTTTTTAATTCTGACACATGGCTGACAAAATGGGAGGGTGTTGCAGGAGAAAATTTTCTCCAAAATGCAACACCCCCATTTGTTAAAAGTTTGTTAGACAAGACTTTATTATTCCAAAATTTAGTAAAATCCCCCTATTGGGGATGCCCTAAGTCTAGATAGGCTTCGTCGTCCACCAAACTGAAAGGAAGGGCTTCAGAAGGAAACTAGTACATAATAGCCCATCTGCTATAGTACTTGTATACAAGCTAAGTGTAGCGGGTGTGAGTGACGCGGAAAGCATAAGATTCTATTTTTTTAAAAAAATAAAAAATTAAAGACTTTCCACGACACTAGGTATGAAAGAAATCTTTGAAAAAAGGGTAAACCCGATAGATGAAACCCTAGCTTTTCAAGCTTTCTAAAGCTTTGACAGAAACCTCTGAGCTTGGTGCGGCGCCAATAGTGACGCTTGGCGAATAGTACTGTCGGTGCGCATGCGGATCCAAATAGGGGATTGGCCTGTTCTGCCCCCACTTCTTCTCTAGCTTCTTCATGCTTGAAAACTCTCCGATTAGGGCTATGAGGAGTGGCGGAAACAGAAGAGCACCGGAGAAATGAAAAAGAAGCGAGAAAGAAGAAAGAAAAAGGAATGTGAAATGAAGAGAGAAAAAAGAGGCGGGCTATCTAGGTGATTTTTTTTATAATAAAATCACTTTGAAAACTCATATATTTTTTTAAAAAAATTATTTTTCTTTCCGTGACACCTCCAGGTGGCGCCAGAGGTGGCCACGAGCCGGTTCATAACTGAACCAGTCCTGAATCGGCTCGGAATAAGTTGGACCTGGGTTTCACCGGGCTTAGTTCGGGCCTAGCCCGGACCAAGACCGACTAGTAAAGGGCCGGTTCAGATCCTATTAAAAAAAGCCCGGGGCCCAACTCAAATCGGCCCAGGATCGCGTCCAGGCACATATTAGGCCCGGACGCTGGCCCGGACTTTGGCACGGATGAGTTTGAATTGATAAATAAAGTGTTTTTAATTTTTTTTAGATAATGCTTCTTTCAATACAAGATCTATAGAGCATTAATTGAAACCTTACATTTACTTGTTAATGGTCAATTATTACACTCATGTTCTAAATTTATGTGTTTGATAAGGACATCAAATTGATCATAGTTTGAAAATTTACTAAATGACTTAGATATAATAGAAAAAAAATTAATTTTAAAATAGTGTGTGTACATGGTTTAAATACACCCACTCATTGAAATTTTATATGTAAATTTTTATGTGAAAATTGCTCTATATCATGAGGAAATAACTTCTTTGTATAATAGTAATCAAACAAGTGACGCTAGCATAATTACAACTATGTGAGTTTTGATTCCTCTAAATTATTGATAATGATACGTATGAATCTTAATTGAATATATATATATATATATATATATATATATATATATATATATATATATATACATACATACATACATACATACATACATACATACATACATACATACATATATATATATATATTAGCATTATTGAATGAAGTGCCATCAATTAGATATAACATTGATTTTTAACGATAATGTTAATAAGTCAAATCTTTCTCCTTTTTAAAAAAAAATTAATTATTTTATATAAAAAAATAATAATAAAAATTCCGGGCCTAGCCCATGATCGGCCCACGAGAGGCACGAGCCCAGACCCGGGGTAAGCCCGACACGGGACCGGCCCAGGTAATTCAGGGCCGGTCCCAGTCCGTGCTAATCTAGGCCCAGGATCGGCTCGGAATCGGCCTAGGTCCGGACTTTGGCCACCTCTAGGTGGTGGGTGTCGCGGAAAGTATGCTTATTTTTTAAAAATTTATTTCACTTTCCGCGACATCTCTAGGTGGCGGGTGTCACAAAGAGTGTGTATATTATTTTAGTTATTTTAAAAAAATTTGAGGACTTACTACAACACCCCTAGATGGCGGGTGTCGCGAAAAGTAATCCCGTTATTTAAAGAAATCGCTACACCTTGTAGACACAAGTGTAGCATTTTTTAAAGTATTTAATTTATTTTACACTTTTGTCACTACACTATTTTTTTTTAACGTTACATTACACTTTTATTGAAAAAAAATGTAATGTAAAGTCACACTTATATATTCATTTTTGTACTAGTGCGACTGAAAGAAAGTGCTTCTGATCTGAAGGAAGCATCTAGAAGGAGAATAGCCTAGAAGAAGATATGTGGAATCTTAATGGAGGAATAAATTAAGGGCATTTAAGACTATCTTCCACGTTCATAGGAGTTTTATTGAAGACCTTTTAAGGATGGTATCCTCAAAAGAAGTTTATATGAGGAAGAACAAAAAGAGCTATTAGACCGATGCAACTTGTTTGACATCTAGAAGTCTACATGCAAGACAAATTGGTCATAAACAGGAGCAGTTCGTTTTTACCTTGGTGTGCTTATACACTGATAGGGAAGCAATCACTACCCTATAGATTTCAAGTAGCACAAGTTCATAGATAAGGCGGCAACAGATTGCGAATTGTGACCGCTTTTGGACGGCTATGACTAGCTGAGTGACAACAGTCAAATTCAAATTTCAAAGTTGGTGCTCACCCCTCATCTATAAAAGGAAAACCCAAGCTTAGAAGAAGTGTTGGATCCGTTGTTGAAAGTTAATTGAGAGAATACATTTTATGCCTACATCAACTCTTCTAAACTAATAATAAGGAATCACTTTGATTCTATCAAATCCAACACTCAGCCTACAACTATTTTTCTATTTGAAGGAAATTGGAGGGTCAACCTAGCAAGGCAATTTGGTGATTATCCCGGTTTTATCTAGTTTTGATCAGGCAGTGATGAAGACAATGCAACCTTTTGATTAACCCTTGTCTCAAGAACTATCAATCGATAGATGTTGAAGGCTTCATTCCGCTTTGTATCTGTGTAACCAAATACTTACAGCACGTTTGGTTCACGGAATGAATTTTGAGGTAATAGGAATGCTATTCCATAAGGAATGGAATAGGCAAGGAATAGAATAGAAATTGTATTCTATTGTTTGGTTCGCGGAAGGAATAGACTTTAGGAATTATATTACAGTGTTTGGTTGATTTAAGGAATAGAAATGAAATATGTTTTAAAAGACATAAATACCTTTATAAAAATATGTGATGTTGGCGATGGTGGTGGTGGTGGTGGCGGTGGCGGTGGTGGTGATGGTGGTTGTGATCGTGGCAATGGTGGGGGGCGACGGTGGTGGTGGTGACGGTGACGGTTGTGGCAGTGGTGGTGGGGGCGGCGACGGTTGTGGCGGTGGTGGTGGTGGTGGCGGTGGTGGTTCTAGTGGCGGCGGTGATGGTGGTGCTGGGGTGGTAGTGGTGGCGGCGGCGGCGATGGTAGTGGCGGTGGTGGTGGCGATGGTGGTGCTGGGGTGGTAGTGGTGGTGGTAGCGGTGGCAGTGGTGGGGGCGGCGACGGTTGTGGCGATGGTGGTGGTGGCGGCGGCGGCGGCGATGTTGGTGGTGGTGGTGGTGGCGGTGATGGTGGTGGTGGCAACGACGGTGGTGAAATAGGATAAATTTATATATATGATAAAAAAAAATTAGGTTAAAGAAAGGGGTAAAAAAGGAAATAGATTCTAAAATCTATTCCTGAGCGTTCAGTAATAGGCTAATACCAGGGGGGGCCCTAGTAATAGCTATTACCTCATTTGAGGTAATAGGCTATTACCAGGAATATTATTCCTGGTAATAGAAATGGTTACCAAACAAAGGAATAGGCCTATTACTGGGAATGCTATGTCATTCACAGCCTATTCCGTGAACCAAACGGGTCATTAGTGAAATCTTCCTTGAGCTTAGGGAGAATAGTGGAATAGGAAAGTACTTCCAAACCACTATACAAATTCTTTGTCTCTCTTTCTCATTCATTTTCATTACTTTTACTATTAACTAACCTCATTCTTTACACACACTACCACATCGAAATCACAAAACTTAACTACATCATTTTAATGGCAAGCTTTAAGATTTTCGATGCAAGGAGACAAATTTCCTAGCTTTAATTTTATAAACTCAAGCTCTCTTAGAGCTATTTCGAAAAAGATTTTAATTAAATTGTTTAAAATTCTATTTAACCCCAATCTTCTCCCCTTCTAGACTTTTTGTTTGTAGGGACCAACAAATAGTATCAAAATAGTTATTTTAAACGATCAATCAGTTTGGTCATCTTGAGCTTATCTAAAAAAAAAAAAAAAAAAAAAAAAAAAAAAAAAAATCAAATTTTTTGTGTTGTAGCTTAACTTTTAAAATGCACAAAAGTATGGATCGTATTTCGAATTATTGTCAAAGAAGATTTAGAGGAATGAAAGACAAGACTCCAAACACACCTAGGAAAATTATTTTGTCTGAGGTTTATTTTATTGGGAATGAATTTATCTATAGTCTATTGCTAGGAAAATATATTTTTGTTCTCTGAATTGTGCACAGTTAATGTTTCAAATTCATGCTAGCTTGTTTATTTTTGTAAAATGTTATCCTCAATCGTAGTACATACAATATTATACTTTAATTTGTAGCCATTGACGCTGCATTTAATTAGTCATTATATTCAAGGAAAAAGGTACGCGATTAAACTATTTAGGAGATAGTAATTAAGACACCAAATTCAAATAAGCTCCAAATTCATTTACGAACCCAGGAAAAAAATAATAATAATTAGCATTTTTAGCAGGTTAACTGGCTTTCACTGATTGAAATGCCACATGTATTTAAATTTTTTTTTCTTATTATCCTACTTGAACTACATGTAAGCTAAATATTTGACCATTTGAAGTCAAAATTTAAAGCCCTAATAATTTCCTTAATCCTCTATTTTCTTCTCCGATTCTTCATTCGCATATGCAACTATTGCTTCTCTATTTTGCACTTTTTCTATCTTTCGCGATTATTTACGATATTTTTAAATTTAAAAAAATACTATTTACATATAATTTCTTAAACTGAAGTTTTCCTCCAATTAGAAAAAATAATCGCTTGAATAATAGTATACACTCATATATAGCTACTATGGGAATGTAGACGTGCTGATTTTATTATTACTTAGAAGTTGACATGTTTTCATTATTTTATATTTAACGATAATTAAATTTTTGAATAGAAATTAGTTTATATATATATATATATATATATATATATATATATATATATATATATATATATAGGGACGCACTCAGGTGCGAATAAGTGCCCAGGAAGGAAATGCGAACGAATCAGTGCGTGACACGTGTCTAGATCTAATAACTTAAAAAAAACGCGGTGGCATTTTCGTAAATAATTGAACATCGAAGTGCAAGTAAAATCTCTTATAAGTGCACATATTTTCACCTATAAGTGCATGTAATTTTGCCTTGTTAACATTCACTTTCCCGCAACCATTCATGCACCTGGGTGTGCTTATAACTATATGTGCAACTATTTATAACTATAGGTGCAACTACTTATAACTATATGTGCACCTACTCTCACCTATAAGTGCATGTAATTTTGTCTTGTTAACATTCATTGATCTGAATTCAGCGGGTAGTAATACTCCTGAAAGCCACTCGCAAACATTCATACACATAAATGCAACTACTTATACCTATGTGTGCAACTACTTAGAATTATAGGTGCAACTACTTAGAACTATAAGTGCAACTAAGTATTGATGCTCAGTGTAAATTTTTACTTGCACCTATAATACATTTTACATGCACTTGTAATACATTTTACTTGCACTTCGATGTTCAATTATTTACGAAAATGCCACCGCGTTTTTTAAAAAAATCAGTGTTTCTCATCCATTAGATCTGGACACGTGGACGAACAAAATTCATTCCTATTTCGCGCCTGGGCGAGCCATTCGCACCCGAGTGCAACTCTATATATATATATATATATATATATATATATATATATATATATATATATATATATATATATATATATATATATATATATATATATATTTATTTATGGGGGTGGTGAAAGATGAGGGGCCAACTACCCACATTGTAGATCCGCCTTAATATGTATCAATGCAATTTCTTTTGGTATATTATTACTACTAACTATACATATTGCAAAATTTACAATTTTTAATTTGGGTCTCAAGTGTATAATACACGATTGAAGTCGTCCCTGAGCATTTTATTGATTGTATGTTTTATTTTTGTTGAACACACAGATGCACACAGAAAATTCATATGTTGTATGTGCTTAATAATTAAATAAATAATTGGTCAAACCGAAAATTAGGCCAAAGGAAAGAGGAAATGATTATTAAACACGTACCATATTATTTTTTTATGTATAGAAATGAATATTACAAACGTATCAGATTATTTTTATGACTATAAATGAATATTAATTTTTTTATAAAGAAATATGAATTGAAATAAATATTAATCGACCATTATATTATTATAATTTTATTAATTATATTAACTATTTATGAAGGAAAAAGGAAATGAATATATTAATATTTCTCGAAAGAAAATCAGCAATTATATTTTCATAATTATATTACATTTTAATTATATAGAAATAAATATTAATTCTTTTTATGAACGAAAAAACGAAATGAATTTTACACGGGAATCTATTATAATATTCAGTTACTAATATGCATGAAAATCAGGCCAAATGAAAAAGTGAATTAATATTAAAAATTCATTGAAATATAACACATCTTTCCCTACGAAAAAATTAGTAACCACAAATGAAATATTAGAAAATAATTAGGAAGGAAAAACAAATGGAAATGAATATTAACTTTTTTTTTATGAAGGAAAAAGGAAATGAATATATCATATTCCACTGAAAATATAATTGACAGTTATATTAGTGTAATTATATTAATTATTTATGAAGGAAAGAAGAAATGAATATATTAACATTTTACTAGAAATATAAGCGGTAATTATATTTTTATAATTATATTACTTTTTAATTATATGAAAATGAATATCAATTCTTTTTATGGACGAGAAAGGAAATGAATATTAATATTTCACTAGAAGGCCGAGCGATCACCGCACCGACTTTAGATGTCATTGATCAAATTAATCAGTACATATGTGACATTAACACTGCAGAAGGTCGAACATATTTAAGTTGTGACTCTTTGTGTAAGGTAGAATCAGACGGTGAAAATCTATTATATTAGAAGTAAATACTCCTGAATTCTTAAATAGTTTGAGATTGTCTGGATTTCCAAATCATTCATTGACGTTAAAGGTTGGTGCACCTATTATGTTGTTGTAGAACATAGACCACTCTCTTGGTCTTTGCAACGGTACGCCCATCATGTTCCAAGATTGGTAGATCACATTGTCGAAGTAATAATAGCTAATGGGACATATCAAGGAACCAAAGTTCTTATCCCCCGAATGTCTCTCACCCCTTCCGATACGAGATTGCCCTTCACGTTACAACGTAAACAATTTTGTTGATGCTCGCATATGTTATGACTATCAACAAAAGCCAGAGCCAAACACTAACACACGTTGGGTTATTGCTAAAAAAAAATATGTCTTTAATCACAATCAATTGTGCGTGGCTTTTCCCGAGTCACCTATCTTGATGGTTGAAGGTGTTAGCTCCAGACGAGGGTTGACAAAATCCTGTTGCTACTACCAATGTCGTCTACAAAGAGGTTTTAAATAATGTGTAATTCAAACCACCGATATTATGTTTTCTTTTTATGCAAAGATGACAAAATTGGTATATATCTACGTAGAAAATATATCTTCCATACAAATAATTTCTATAACTGAGTTGCTAGATAGGAGCTAATTAGACCAATTAATACAAATCCTAAACACTGATATATAAAATATCTAAAGTTTCAACACCAGATGCGTACATCTACACGTTGACTATTAATTGGACAATTATTTGCTCAAATTCAAGCAGTATATAATATTCGATGTCATAATACAATTGTATATCATTCTAAATATTCTTCAAATATTATAATAAATTCATTCCGTGCATCGCACGGGTGAAAATACTAGTTAATGACTAAAAAAAATAAATCATATTCAACACAAACCAATTCAAGGAGTAATGGAAAAAAGGTGTTAAGTCAAATATAGAGAAAAGTTACAAATATGCATTGAATTATTTGGGAGATAGCAATTAAGTCACCGAATTCGAATAAGTTCCAAACTTATTAATGAAATCGCAAAAAATAGCAATTAACATTTTTAGCAGGTTATCAAACATGTTTGCGCTGATTGAGATGTCATGTGTATTTATATTTTTTTACTTATTATCGAACTATATATATATAAACATTTGACCCTTTAAAGTCAAAATTTTGAAGTCCTAATTTCCTCTATTTTTTCTATCTCCAATTTTTCATTGCATCTACAACTATTGTTTCTCTATTACTTGATCCTGATAAATTTCATATTTTTTTTATATCATCAATTGTGAATTGAAAGGATACATCAGGTCATCGGACCAAAGAGCCAACAGAACTCCACATAACACTTCCCCTAACTTGGCTCATTTTCTCTTGAAAATGGACACATAAACAGACAACAATTTACATTTCAATTTTTAAATTTTTCTGAACATAAATTCATACTAACTATTTTAACATTCAATTATAGGTATATGACAAAATTTTATTGTTACTATACTCGTAGGCTAGCACTCTTTTATTCATACTAACTATTTTAACATTAAATTATAGCCATACAATGATTTTTACGGTCCCTTAATACTACACACACATATGGTCAAATTTTCATGCAGTGACTCACCATAATTAGGTACACATAAATACACTATAAAATGTTCGAATATGTACCATTAGATGTATTGTGGTATGATGCATTTGGTGGTGTATTGGTGCATTTCCGAACACTATGTGATGTATTTTTGCATACCTAATGATGAATCCGAACCAGCCGCACAAAAAGCAATGTCCTCATTTAAACCATATATATAGTGAAGGGTTCAGGTGCAGTAAAAGCTTCCCGTGCGGTTGTGCGGTTGACGGCTCAAATCAATGAAAATTATTATAAAAAAAAAAAACGCGTGTCTGGAAGAAATGAGCTGAAAATGGCACATATTATGTGATAGAAACACGCACTTAAGTATTAGAACAACGCACCTTAAGTGTTATAACAACGCACCTTAAGTGTTAAAATGACGCACATTAAGTTTTGTTCAAAAGTTTTGTTCTTGAGGGTCTGAACCACCCCTCATTTCAAAAGTTTTGTTCTTCTTGAGGGTCTGAATTACCCGTGACTTACAGAAAATGGTGTGCGAAGAAGAAACATGACGCACCCTAAGCACAAACTCACGCACCATAAACACAAAACCTACGCACCTTAAGCACAAAACTAACGCATTTAAGTTTCAACAACTACTCACATTAAGCACAATCACACGCACCTTAAGCACCAAACCCACGCACCTTAAGCATCAAACCCGCACACTTTAAATATGATCTAGTTGCAAAAATTACCAAATTACCACCGCGTTTTTTTTTTTTTAAATTTTGATAATCCTGAACGTTGATTTAAACAAAATTAATCGCTCTCCTCTCCTTGCACAACCGCACCTGGAATTACCACCTACACCAGAACCTATATATATGTATATATATATATATATATATATATATATATATATATATATATATATATATATATATATATATATATATATATATATATATATATGCTATTTTTCTTGTGCGAACCATTATTAACATGTGAACTTGTGGAACAATACGGTGCGCTGATGTACTAGATCATAGGGCTCAAGATGACTTGCGCACACCAACCCCCTGCACCACGTAACATGGGATACACAGTGTCCATACGTAACCACACTTCTCCCTCCCATTCCACGGGCATTTGGATAGAGTTTGACATTGCATCTTCCGCCTGTGTTGCGAGATTTGCGGTTCGGACACCTCATCCGTAAAACAACCGTGCGCGAACAACGAAAGATGACGACAAGCAACCCCGATGCCGGCGGCGTAAAAGGTTTGTGAGTAATTATTCCCAAGTGCATGGCTACCGGCACTGTTTTTCTTCCCCCTGTAACATTCGTCCCGTGTTTGTGCAGAAGGCGTAGCGATGATACCGGAAACAGCGTCCGAACCAGGCTTTGCTATGGGTTCAACAACGACCGACCAACAACAATGGACCCCCACCGTGAGCGCTTCCATCAGGCCGACGCCGGGGCGTGTATTTAAAACACTCAACGAAGGTATCAACTGCTATATCAACTACGCTCGAATATACGAGTTTGATGTCCGCCAGAGTTCCGTGAAGCGCGACCGAGACGGAGAAATCTACTCAGGCTATTTGGTGTGTAGTCGGCAAGGGGTGAAAGGTGGTGGTAATAAACCTCACGGTTATGAGCGGGTACTAGGTGGGAGAGAGAAGCGGGAGCGGCGCTGCCGTCTTTCTAATAGAGTTAATTGCGGAGCCAGGATTGGCTTTACGAAAAAAAGCTCCGGCGAGTTCGAAGTGTCCGTTTTGGTTGAGGAACACACCCACAAGCTATGCTCGGAGCCATCCAAAGTTTTTATGCGAATTAACCGACGACTCGGTGTGGTCCAACAAGCTTTTTTAAGTAATTGTGTTAAGGCTAACATCGGTGCTTCAACAGGATTGCGGTTCTGCAAAGAGAAGACCGGATCGTATGCAAATATCGGTGCAACCGACGTTGAATTCCACAATTTTAAACGAGACGTCCAAACATACATCAATGTAGCTGATGGCGAGATGATTATTGCAACATTCAAGGCAAAGCACGAAGCTTGTAGTGACTTCTTCTTTGAATACGATCTGGATGAAGAGCACCGGGTATCACGACTATTCTGGACTGACCCCCTCAGTAGGCGGAAATTTTCTTGCTATGGTGACAACATTTCTTTCGATGCAACCTATGGCACGAACAGGTACGGTGCTACAATTTGATTTTCAATCCCCCTTGTTTTAATTGGTGTTTGTACTGACCTCCCGGTAATTATATGAGTTGATATACAAACACACTAGCAACTAAATGCATAGCTTTATACGATTTTATGCACTGCACAGAAATTGGTATAAAATGACGCCCATTGTCAATTATATAGCTTATGTTAGTGGTGTTGTTTTCCCAAATCTAATTTTGAATAGCAGGCACAAATTATCATAAACTACTATTAACTAATTAAATAGAATAGTTTATAATTTGTAATCCAAATTATATAAAATAGAGTATTAACTAACTGCTTTGCCATTGTCAACTGTGTTGTTTAGAGGTTAGTTTTAATATGATGCAATGGCAAGGCAGTACTTGATAAATAAAGTAGTGAACTTGCTCAATTGTGATGTTCAGAGGTTAGTTTTAATATGACGCACCGGCAAGGCAGTACTGGTATGCGCAATGGCGTTAATGGAAATTTCTATTTTTTAGTTGGTTTCTTTTTTTTTTTTTTTTTGGGGGGGGGGGGGGGGGGGGGGATGGAAATTTCACAGCTATTAGCACTGTATATATGAAACTGTTGTGTTTTGTTTTTTGAAAATTTCACAGCTATTAGCACAGGTACAGCATGGTGTTTGTGCCGTTCACTGGTGTGGACAACCACAAACGATGCATCACTTTCGGGGCCGGTCTATTGATTAAAGAAGATGCTGACTCATACAGCTGGTTGTTGGAGCAATTTATATGTGCAATGGGCAAGAGGCCAGTGTGCGTTGTGACCGACCAAGACCCCGCTATGCGAATTGCTATCGAACGAGTATTACCAGAATGCCATCATCGCTACTGTATGTGGCACATCATGACAAACGTTAATGAAAAGCTCGTCAGTGAGTTAGCTAAGGACAATGAGTTCCGCAAGAAACTAAATGCTATCATTTGGAACGATACAATCGACCGTGTGGAGTTTGAGGCCCAATGGCAACTACTAATGGATGAATACAATCTATCCACCTACCGATGGTTTTGCAAAATGTATGCGGAACGGGAAAGTTAGATCCCGGCTTTTTTTCTCAGATTTGCCCATGAGTGGGTTGTTGCATACCACATCACGGTCAGAAGCAGAGAATGGCGTATACGGTAAATTCACACGCCCACATTCTAGTTTGGTAGAGTTCTACATGCAATTCGAGAGCGTGTTGGGAACACAGCGCTACCGGCAAGATAAATTGAACGCACAGTGCGAGGGATACCTGCCAGAGTTTAAAACACCTTTAGCACTCGAGCGACATATTGCACAGCTGTTCACGATCACTATGTTTTACGAGTTACAGAAAGAAATAGAAGCTGCTTGTTTTTATTGTTCTGTGGTCGGTGTACGACAAGACGGGGACAGCACTTATTACGACATTGATGGTGAGTACACCATTATTTCGACCGTGCACTACAAGGTAAGCGGTCTTGGAACGTCATGTAGCTGCAACTTGTTCCGAAGAATGGGCCTATTCTGTCGACATATGTTTGTGGTTTTCAGGGGTGCCCAGTTGGAACAATTACCGCCCGAATACATTGTGAGCCGTTGGTGCAAACACCTAAACTGTGGTGCATGCAAGGGTCTCCCGTCTGATGGTGATAAACCCACACCCGCAGCAACCCAACTATGGATTGAGATAAACACGTGTGTTGGGTTAGTAGGTAATAGCATAGAACGACAAACACGGATGGTGGCGGTACTTCAGGGTCTTACCGCTAAATTTGCTAGTGACGGTATATCTGTGAACCCGGTTAAGGGTAACCGTGCTGCAATCCAGGCATTATGTGGCGTGGAGCCACCACAATCCATAACAATCCAAGCCCCTGCCCAAGCAGAAAACAAAGGCACCGGGAAGCGCATTAAAAGCAGTAGGGAGTTAGCCATCGAGAAAAATGTGAAACCCGACCGAAAGTGCGGGATTTGTGGCAAATACGCCTGGCATAACGCTCGTAGTTGTCCCTCAAAGTAGCTTGCTGGTAAATTTGGAGTCTGTTTGCATTTTTTTTATTCCGTTTTAGATTAGCTACAAAGTTCTGTATGTAATTCGTTTACCTAATTTAAATAGCATTGGTATTTTTAACCCCTTATGTTTTTTTTTTTTTTTGTTAGTTTTTTTTCCCCAGCAAATATTTGTGATTTTTTATTGAAGCATTGAATTCTGCTAAGTTCAACTTGCATAACAATTCACGATTAATGTTGAATATTCACGATTAATGTTGAATTTGAAAGCACAACTTTTTGGGTGGATGGTTGAAACTGTTTCCCAGTGTGTAGCTGCTTGTCTAGTAATCACATTTTCCTATAGAATTGTTAGTAGGGGTTGTTTAGTATAGTGCATTTGTGGGGCTGATGGTGCACAAACAATAGTATACCCATGCTACCGGTAGAATGCATCTGCATGGCTGCACTGCCTTTGGATTGGTGGTGCACCTCTGGTTTGTTAGGGGTGCGCTGCTATTGGTTTATGACCAGATCAATATATAACAAAGAGCAACAAGGCATTGATAATTACTGGGAAAAGCACCTTATTTCTCAAAAAATTCAATTAAAAATTTATTGATCACTGATGCACTGCCCCAACCGTACTACTAGACTAAGTATTCAAAGTCTACCACTGACTACGATAATTTAATCAAAACATCCAAGCATACCCTGCCTGCGCTACTCAATACCTGCTGTACCAAAAAAAAAAAAAAAAAACCCACCCAGATTGGAGGTGTACCTACTAGCAAAAATGTATTTACTCCAGCACCCTGTAACGATCACCGATGCATCTCTGCCAACCTTTTACCTTCAAACCCCGCGACGCGCGCTGCAATGTTGTTTGTATGAGTGTTAACCACACTGAGCAAGATATTATGCATGTAGTTCTTCCGTAAGTTTAGTAGTTGCATAGCATTCCCCCGCTGCAGGCCAGAATCCCAGCTCGCACAACCCTGCCCGGCGTATGACTCCATGTGCCGCATCGTGAAGACCCCAGACTCCGACGTTGACGTGGTATCCCTCCATGCCATCTGCATCCTCTTCGGTTTCATCATTTGGAGGCATGCACTGCGTAGTCCCTGCAGCTTAGAGTCCAGGTACGCACCCAGACACATGATTTGCACCACACTGATCATTAATAATGATGATAGTAATTTAAGTTAAGGGGGGCATAAACCATCCCATTAATATATAATTAGGCATATAATTAGACACATGACTAATTACATTGGACTCCAAAAAAATATTAGAAATGTGAGTGCAAACTGTTGCCCCAAAATGTTGAACTACATAAGCAGAATATGTGTCTTTATAATGTTTTTGCAAAAGTAAATATGTAGAATATGAGAAACATAAATAGGCAGAATGTTAATGTTACCAACACTCATCATACTCCCACTACCCCCTAAATTCCACTCCCTTTCTTCCTCAACCCCAAGACCACAGTTAACGAAACTACCACGGGTTTGGCACTAATGAAAAACTGAGAAATATATATAGCACTGTGGTGATCTATCAATTTTATTAGCCCCGTAGTTATTAGCATAAACCTAGAGCTTCAAATCACCCTTATGCCCCCTTAGTACTTGTTACTCTGACCTGAATTACAGCTGTTTTTAACAGTTCTACTAACCTACAAGTAAAGCTAACACTCATAGACATTGTACCCCCGTTAATGCTTTAGGTTCACTACTGCAACCTCAAAATTGCACAGCATGACAAAGCCACATACCAGATCCTCCGGTGCCCCCCCATACATATCTTTGTTAGTCTTCTTCGCAGACGAACTGTCAATGATGTCAAATCGGGGATGCTTGAAATTGATAGCCATCATGTAATAGGTGTCATTGTTGAAAATTGGAAAAACAAACTGCATTGGGATTAAAAAGGAGGATTAGTGGATTGAGGTTATGTGTTGTTGCAATTATATTAGCGACTAGGGTACATCACCAAATCCACATCGTCGGTATGCCCGCAGCCCATCCTCCCCAACTCCACATCCATGCGCCTCTCAAACCAAGCGATCCTGGCATTCCTCGCTAGCTGATGTTGCATCAACGGTCCCAATCTGCATATTACAAATGCTAATTAGAAGGGCTTAGAGCTCGCAATGCACCACACCGTTCACCTAGTGCACAGGCAGAAGATATGGTATACAGGCAAAAAATATGGTATACTACCATACCGTCGTGCTAGTGGTAGAAACAGTCGGGTCACGCCGCCAGTTGTGCTCACCTTCTCCCGGGCATTCATGACATAGCACCAGGCATCAACAATAGTCCTGGACACATTCGACCCCTCCTTTAGGGTTTGGAATTGTGCCACTTTACAGTCTGCTCAGCATATTGGAACAACACCTCATCGCTACGGGATCAAAACAATAATTAGAAGAGAACCCAATCATAGTTACCAATCGTAATTACTATACGACCAAAACCCAAACTCAACTACATTAATGCCACTTACCGTCCACCCTGGGGCACCTAAATACCCACATCCACAGAACATACACGTGCGGCAGCAGAGAAGATGGGGTAACTAAACGTGGTGCTGAAGTAAATCCCCGGCGACAGGCCATGCTGAACAAGTGGCTCCTGCACGTGGTGCCAAGCTACTGCCCCCGGAACTGTGCGCTCTGCCACAGGATGAGATGCACCACTCTCGGTGATAGGTTCCTGCAACTGTTAGCCCAAAATTTAGCCTCTAAAATTTTCAGAAAACAGCGCCTATATGCATTAGTATACCTGTGGAGTTGGTGGCAGTGGTGACGGCTGTTGACCCGTGTTGCTCATCTGGTTGTGTGTCGCAAATCTTCTGCGTCAACCCCAAGCTAAATTTGGCACATCGGACACACCATAAGTCTCGGTTGCCCCAGAAACTGTGCGCTCTGCAGCAGGATGAGATACAACACTTGCGGTGATAGGTTCCTGCAACCGTTAGCCTAAAATTTAGCCTCTAAAAAATTCAGAAGCAAAGCCTATTATGCATTAGTATACCTGTGGAGGTGGTGCAGTGGTGACCGGCTGTTGGGTCGTGTTGTTCATCTGGTTGTGTGTTGCAAACTCTTGCGTTAACCCCAAGCTAAAACTTGGCACATCGGACACACCATAAGTCCCGGTTGCAGCCAACTCAGCCTGGTCCAACTCTCTTATAAAGTCTGCGTCATAGACTAACGGTCCTTCATCGCGGCAAGGCGACGGGCGGGCGACTGAGGAGCTAGCTCAGCTACCTTGGATGGCAACTTTACAATATCCCCAAACTGTTTGATTGAGTCCACCACCCACTGGAAATTGCAATCCTCCTGCACTTCATCGGGTGCTTGGAAACCAAGTCGCCACACGTGTGGTCAGCGAACGCAACTCAGCACTGATCACTGCGACCTCCTGCCTAAACCCCTGCACAACACCGAATGTTAACATGCAGATTCCAAAAAAAAAATGTTTGACAAATATTGCTCCATCGAAGAGCATACCACGTTCTCAACGCGAGCATGCCCGTGCGGCGGTTCCCCCCCCCCCCCCCCCGACCCTGTAACGATGCACCGGCCTGGAATGCACAGAGAGAGAACATCCACCAGACCCCTGCCAAATCCCCAGAATCAAGCTCACTCTGCACGCGTGCCTTGATGAAATCTGCGGTCCACCCACCACCACCGGGATCGCCCTTGGGACCTCCGCACCCCCACCACAACCCTATCTAAATACAAGAGCTGTAATAGAGACATACACAACATTATTAGCTAAGATAAAACACACAGATACTACGGAGCCAAAACCAATATTCACTTACAGCTAGAAATAGGAGTGGGCCAGTGAATTTGCGAGAGGAAACCTCAGTCCAACTCTGATGGTAGTAACCAAATGAGAGGAGCAAGTACCCACACCAGTCGAGGTCCTTAATCGTATCCACACTACTCAAGACGTGCACAGTTTTCTGGTTTGCATATCCATTGGGTGTGCTCGCAACGAGGGTGGTCATCACTACGACACTAAAATGAATTTTGAACCACGGACCACCATCAGTCAATTCCGCATCCGCGTACATAACGCCCTAACTGTAACCCTCCCCCTCCGTTGCTTCACCACGTCCCTCCAGTCCCGCAACTCTGGGCTAACCACCTGGCTATCCCGTTCAGATATCGGTATTGGCCCACACGGTAGGCCAAAAACGGCGGAGACATCCTCCTTGGTGACAGGAATGTACCGACCATTCCCCAAGTCAATCCGCATCTCAGTCGGGTCAAAATTAGTGACCAGCCAATGCCCCAACCGCAACGGTACCTCAGTAATCTTAAACCCCAGCAACGCACCAAGGCCAACTGTTATACATCCCCCCCTTGGCCTCGGTTAAGCTCCCCACAGGTTTGCAAGGTCCTTCCGTCCGTTGTTGGATTGCCTGTGTT
>NW_017618044.1:0-13713 GCF_001879475.1 Ipomoea nil | reverse complement strand
ACTTGATATGTACGGAAAGATTGTTCGGGTTGGTGTTACTACGTTGTACCACTTCTCCAGGACCAGGGCGGTGGGTTGGACCTAGCTTCCACTGGTAGTCAGAGTTGCCCAGAAAGTGTGGTTCAAGACGATCCTTACTGGTGGGAAAACACGATGCAGTTCTACCCAGTTGATCCGAAGAAAGCTGTGGTTCGTGAATGGAGTGATCTCAACATTGAATTCCCGGACGCATACACTATGGGATGTCCAGAGAATAATGTTTGGACGATAGTTGGTGATCTCTCGGTGTATGATGATTCTCATTACATAACAGCAGGTGGAAAAAAGGAAATCCTCAATACTACTGAATTCACCTATAACGTCGGGCCTTTAAAGTCGGTTATATATTATAACCGACGTTAAAACATATAACGTCGGCTATTTGTAAATAGCCAACATTATAGATAAAAAAATTTAAAAAAAATAAATAAATATAATACGACCGTCGTAGGTGTTTTAAATTAGGCCCCAAACATTCGCATTACAGATACGGCGGCTTTCTTCACATTCGCCATTTCATTTCTCACCATCGCCGCTCAGACGACGACTCACCACCGCCGCTCAGACGACTCATCGCGCACAGCCACCGGTCTGCTCGCCGCCACCATTTTGCTCAGCCACGCCCACCGCCCCAACAGCCACGCCTTGCAGTTCGACGCATTTTTCTTCGCCGCACATCCTCCGCTGCCCTGCTTTGCCGCACCGGCCCACTGCCGCTCCGTGCTGCCCAGCCTCTTCCGCACCGCCAGCTACATTGTAAGTTTTTCTTAAAACATTATTGGTTCAATTTCTGGAATTATTATAATTTGGAATTATTTATTAATGGATTTCGAATTTTAGGAATTATTAGGTTATATATTTTTTCTGTGAATTTTGATGCTATTGAAGCCGGAACCCTAGTGATTATTGCTGATTAGAGCTCTAAATGGAGTTCTTTTGTCAATTGTTCCCTCAATCACATTGAGTTGATCTTTGGATGTGGTTGTGATAGATTAGATTCATCAAATTCTTTTGGATAGCTTTTTTGGTAATGGAAAGTTCAATTCATTCTATCCAAGCCTTCAGGTATATATTTTGTGTGTTATCTATCTTTGCATGGGTACCAGGTTTTTGGGTATTGAAAGATGAGATTATATGTTCTGTATATGGTTTGGACATAACTGTGCGCCAGGTATTATTGAAGTCAATAGTTTACACTCGCTTCAATGGAACCTTGTAATTAATGAACTAAACTAACTCTTATTTTTCAGGCTGCATTGCTGTGTGGTAAACTATAGTTGCAAACACTCCTAAAACTCTAAAGGAAATTATGCCAGTTTTGATGAGCACATTAATTAGTTCTCTTGCTTCCTCATCTTCTGATGCTGCTTTATTGATATTAGCATTAGGAAACCAGAATGCTCTCCATGGTTTTTTTTTGGATAGACACATCCTTGGGTTTTTTTCCCCTGATGATTTGACATTCCTAGTGGCTTATGAGTAGCCTTCTTTATTCTAGTAAAGTTGATTTTCTTTTTTTTTTACTAAATGATTGTGACTTATCTTCTTTATCCAATTATTCCAAAACCCCTTAAATCATATTCCAGTAGAACAGATCACTACTTAGGTTTGCAGTTCTTCATTATTGGTCTACAGTTTCATAAATTTTGTTATGTTTTAATTTTGAATTGTTTAGCAACTATGGTCTATGGTGTACCTCTGCATTTGATTCGGGAGCTTTATGAGACATTTCGCAACTTCAAAATTCGTATTGCTGATTACATGCGCTATCGGAAGATCACTTCAAACATGAATGATCGTTTTCCAGATGCTACACCAGAAGAACTCAATGCGTGAGTTGTTTGAAATAAACTTTTCTGTGCATTCTTTCTTCATAATCATTTTCATCACATTTTGTGATCCTACAGAAGTGATGCTACCTGCATCATTTGCCATGAGGAGGTGACTACCGCAAAGAAACTCATTTGTGGGCATCTTTTTCACGTGCATTGCCTCCGTTCATGATTGGAAAGGCAGCACACCTGTCCTACCTGCAGAGCCTCCTGAAAATGGACAAGTCAAACAGGGCCAACTGTAACACCCCTAAAAACAGGCTAATTAAAACCTTAAAACATGCAGATAACACAACTAAACAACAAACACAGCGGAAGACTAAAATATAACTCTATAAATATAAATCCAAGTCATGGGGTGTTATGCCACGTTCACTAACAAAGATGCGGCAAAATCTGCATTGTTTACAACTATCCAAAAGTTACCAAAGTCTATAACTAAAGCGGCACACAGGCCATAAAACCAACGGGGAGCTATGCTAACAGGCACTAGACTGCGCACTCGCCTAGACATCACCTGAAAGAACACAATAAAACATGGACGATGCCCGGTCAGCGAATAATGCTGGTAACCCACCAATACATGTGAAATATCATACATAGATAAGATATACATCTGTAAAACCATTTTCGAAACGGAATACATATATATAAGTACAAAACCAAGAGCAATAGTCAACACAAGACTCACCACTCTCAACAATAACACGGGAACACATCCAAGATCACAAGGAACAACATGACTCACAAGAAGAGTCAAGGCATGATCTATCATCACTCAATAGATCAAAACCCGACAAGCACAACGCAAAGGAATAAGACTCACCCAACGGCAACACATGCCTTTGTGACTACACACGTCACAAGAGAAGAACTCACCACAATGGCTACACAAGCCCGTGACATCACCCATCACGAGTTGATATGCCTTCCTTATGCCCGGTTCCAACCTTATGGCTACCCCCAACCTTGTATCTTCTTTCCAACCATTACCTCCAGGACCCCTGTACAACCAAGTCCAACCTTTTCCCTCCTGGGACCGTCGTCCCCCACCAACGACCACCAACGAGACCACCGATTTCATAGTACACGAGGGTACCGTACACACACACGGCAACACATGCACCAAGAATCACGTGAACCTTACACAAAGGTCACAACTCCATAATCACGTCACGGCCACCACGAGGACCGCTGCAATACCTTGGTGACTAGTGTCCCATTCCACTAATCGTGTAATCCAGGTAAAGCCACACATTCACATTCACACCACAACAGGAATCAATCAACGGATCACAACGAAGATATGAAACCATACTCAATCAAGGAATGGGTCACAGCCCAAAAAACAACAACGATGAATAACACAAGTTATCATCAACCAAACGGAATGTACAAACAACACACACGCTAGCACTTAAACAACGAACTAGCATGCTTATCAAACGGGTAAACCAAAGATAGTTCCGAAGAACACACAAGACTCATCACGGTTCAACGAAACACAATGTTGAACACTTAGCATGATTCAAGACACCAAAACTTACATGGATACCTACCACATAGTTCTAGACGTACGGAACATCAAAAAGACACTCAAATAGTTCCACAAAAGAACATCGGGAAGTCAAAAGACTGAATACCGAGTCAAAAGATCACGGGGAACAAATTCCCAAACAACCCACATTACGTACCCGCGGGTGGGCCACGGGTAGGCCCCTACCTGTGGTCCTGCCGCGGGTACAGGCTGTGACACCCCAAAAATCTACATTCAATCCATGGATTAATTGAGTAATTAATCCTATTTTATTTGAAGAATTAATTCCTAAAATCCTGATTTTTAATACTCGAGGACTAGTATTTGACTAGTCAACTTCAAAGCTATGTTGTACCTTGAGCTTTGAGGGGAGTTCCCTTGTTCCTTACACTTTCTAAAGTTAGTAAGGGTATCCTTGGACTTTTCACCAAGAGTTAGTATTGTAACATAACCTAGAAGACTTCTTCATTTCATTCCTTACATTTCCTAGAAATTAGCTCTACCTTCTCTCTAGAAAGGTGAGTAGCTTATTCTCCAAGCTAAGTTGAGACCTTGTCAAGATCCCAAGATTTGCTTCCAAGATTCAACCTTTCACCTATTTGGGCATCTAGGAGGGTAAGATCTAAGTCCATCTTGTGTTTTTGGTTTCATCTTAGTTGTCTTTTTCTTAAAGGTAGGATCTTTATGATCTTTTGGTTTAATCTTGAAGTGGGTTTGGAAAGTAAGCCTTGTGGGGAGCTTGTTGTGGTGTAAAGTGAAGTCTTTTGGTCTACAAGAGGTAACCCATGCTCTACAAAAACCTATTTTGCTTACCTATATGTGATTTCTTGGATTCTACTTGTGTTTTGCTATAAAATATGAGTGTTTATGCATTTGTCTTGTGAAAATGCATATCTAGAGCTTGTGTTTAGGGTTCTTTTGTGCCATTGCTTGGCATTTCCTATGATTCAAGTCATTTTGTTGTATTTGGTGAGATTTGGCATGTTTGGAGAAGAAAATCCTCGAAGGGATTATTTTGCACAAGGTGTATGTACCCGCGGGCGGAACGACGGGTCGAGCTCACCCGCCGCCCACCCGCGGGAAACATGTAGCCTCGTGGTAGTGTACCCGCGGGCAGAACCACGGGTGGGAGCCTACCCTTGGGTCCACCCGCGGGGACACAATGGAGACGAATCGGGATTTGTTCCCCGTGATTCGTTTGACTCGGTATTTGGTCTTTTGACTTCCCGATATTCTTTTGTGGAACTATTTGAGTGTCTCCTTGATGTTTCGTATGTCTAGAACTATATGGTAGGTATCCATGTAGGACTTTGGTGTCTTGAATCGTGCTAAGTGTTCAACATTGTGTTCGTTGGACCGTGAAGTGTCTTGTGTGTTCTCGGAACTATCTTTGGTTTCCCCGTTGATAAGCATGCTAGTTTGGTATCTAAATGCTAGCGTGTGTGTTGTTTGTACCTTCCGATTGGTTGATGATAACTTGTGTTATTCATCGTTGTTGTTGTTGGGCTGTGATCCATTCCTTGATTGAGTGTGTTTATACCTTTGTTGCAATCTGTTGATTGATTCCTGTTGAGGTGTGATGTGTGAGTGGCTTTACCTGGATTGCACGATTAGTGATATGGGACACAAGTCACCAAGGTATTGCAGCGGTCCTCGTGGTGGCCGTGACGTGAATATGGAGCTGTGACCTGTGTGTCAGGTTCACGTATTTCTTGGGAAGGCGTTGTGTCGCCGTGTGTGTGTACGTACCTTGTGTACTATAAAATCGGTGGCTTTGTCGGAGGTTTGTTGGAGGGGGAACGACGGTTCCCGGGGGAATAAGGTTGGACTTGGTGTACAGGGGTCCTGGAGGTAAAGGTTGGAACTAGATATAAGGTTGGGGGTAGCCATAAGGTTCGAACAGGGCATAAGGAAGGCATATTAACTCGTGATGGGTGATGTCACGAGGGCTTGTGTAGCCGTTGTTGTGAGTTCTCATTCATGTGACGTGTGTAGTCACAAGGGCATGTGTTGCCATCGGTCTTGTCTTTATCCTTTGTGTTGTGGTTATCCTTTGTGGTTTGGGATGTGTTCCCGTGTTATCTTTGTGAGTGTTGAGTCTTGTGTTGACTGTTGATCTTGGTTTCTGACTTATATATTATGTATTTCATTTCAAAAATGGCTTTACAACTTATATCTATCTATGTATGATATTTCACATGTATTGGTGGGTTACCAGCATTATTCGCTGACCGGGCGTCGTCCCATGTTTATCTTTGTGATCTTTCAGGTGATGTTTAGACGAGCGCGATGTCTAGTGCCTGGTAGTTTAGTGCATTTCCCTTGTTTTGGCCTGTGAGCCGATGTAGTGATAGACTTATGGATTTTGGGATTGTTGTGTACACAATGCAGATTTGACCGCCGTAGCGTTTATCATTGTTTGTAAACGTGGCATAACACCCATGTTTGGATTCGCTTTTATCCAGTTACCTTGTTATCTTCTGATGTGCTAGTGTTTTGTCGTGTTATCTGCATGTGTTAATGCTGCTGTTTTAGCTTGTTTTAGAGGGGTGTTACAATTGGTATCAGAGCCTAGGTTTTGAGCCTAGGAAGAGTTAAGTCTAGACGTTCTAAGTGGTTAAGTGTGTTTTGAGACCTCTATGCGACCTTAAGAAGCTAAGTGTTAGGCTTAGGACTCTAGGTTGCGCGGTGAGCTGTGTGTTGCTTTCTGTTCTTACTTGTTTGCTCTCTTTTGTAACCTCGTTGTTGTTGTAGAAGTTTGCGATGCCTCCTCGTCCCCGAGCTCGCACCCGGAGAACCCGACAACGAGCAGCTCGCTCAGAATCTCCATCAGCTGACGCAGACGATGCAGACGCTCAGTGAAGCCTTGCTGAACAACAACCAAGCTGTGCCGCCTCCTCCCCCTGCTAGGCACCGTGATGTAGGTCGTTTGGTGTCGGGACATCGGCCGCCAACCTTCGCTGGCGAAGAAGACCCGGTAGTCTTGGAAGAGTGGCTACGGGTGTTTGATAAGATCTTCACCGTTGTGGGTTGCCCGAGGAGAGAAGAGTAGAATTGGCAACGTTCTACTTCTGTCAAGAAGCGAATCTGTGGTGGGTCCATGAAGGTCCGGTGTGACACCCCAAAAAATCCACACTCCAATCCATGAATTAATTGAGTAATTAATTCTATTTCTTTGAGGAATTGATTCCTAAAATCCTGATTTTTGATACTCAATGAATAGTATTTAACTAGTCAATCTTTTAAGTGGTGTTGTACCTTGTGCTTTAAGAGGAGTTTCCCTTGTTCCTTACACTTTCTAAGAGTTAGTAAGGGTATCCTTGTCTTTTCACCAAGAGTTAGTTTTGTAACCTAAACCTAGAAGACTTCTTCATTTTTCATCCCTTACAATTCCTAGAAAATATCTCTACCTTTTCTCTAGAAAAGAAGAGTAGCTTGTTCTTCAAGCCTAGTGAGACCTTTTTCAAGATTCCACGTTTTGCTTGCAAGATTCAATCTTTCCTCTATTTGGGCATCTAGAAGGGTAAGATCTAACCTTGTCTAGTCTTTTTGGTTCCATCTTAGTTGTCTTTTTCTTAAAGGTGGGATCTTTATGATCTTTTGGTTTGATCTTGAAGTGGGTTTGACTAGTGAACTTAGTGGAGAGCTTGTTGTGGTGTAAGAAGAGTCTTTTGGTCTTCAAGAGGTAACCCATGCTCTACAAAACCTATTTTGCTTACCTATATATGATTTCTTGGCTTCTATTTCTGTTTTGCTATGAAATGTGAGAGTTTATGCATTTATCTTGTGATATTGCATATCTAGAGCTTGTGTTTAGGATTCCTTTGTGCCATTGCTTGGCATTTTCCATGGTTCAAGTCATTTTGTTGTGTTTGGTGAGATTTGGCATGTTTTGGACTTGAATTTGTGTTTGGAGGAGAAAATCCCGAAGGGATTTATTGTGGTACAGGGACGTACCCGCGGGCGGGGCACCACCCGCCAGCCTACCCGCGGGGAACGTGTTGCCTTGTGGGTGTTGTACCCGCGGGCGGGACCACGGGTGGGGCACTACCTGTAGGTCACCCGCGGGGAACACGGTGGAGTTGGTTCGGGATTTGTTCCCCATGATTCGTTTATCTTGGTGTTGATCTTTTGGCTTCCCGTTGTTCTTTGTGGAACTATTTGAGCGTCTTCTTGATGTTTCGTAGGTCTAGAACTATTTGGTAGGTATCCATGTAGGATCTTTGGTGTTTTGAATCGTGCTAAGTGTTCAACTTTGTGTTTCGTTGAACCGAGTGGTGTCTTGTGTGTTCCTCGGAACTATCTTGAGTTTCCCCGTTGTTAAGCATGCTAGTTCATTGTCTTAATACTAGCGTGTGTGTTGTTCGTACCTTCCGTTTGGTTGATGATAACTTGTGTTATTCATCGTTGTTGTTGTTGGGCTGTGACCCGTTCCTTGTTGAGTGTGTTTCATACCTTCTTTGCAATCCGTTGATTGTTTCGTGTGAGTGGTGGTGCGTGTGTGGCTCTACCTGGATTGCACGATTAGTGGTATGGGACGCTAGTCACCAAGGTATTGCAGCGGTCCTCGTGGTGGCTGTGACGTGATTATGGAGCTGTGGCTGAGTCCACGTGATTGGGGGATAACATTGTGTTATCCGGGCATGTGTTGCTGTGATTGGTGGGTTTTCGTTGGTGGTTATAGGTGGGGACGACGGTCCCGGTGGAATAAGGTTGGACTTGGCTGTACAAGGGATTTCTGGAGGTAATGGTTGGCTTTGAAGGTACAAGGATGGGGGTAGCCATAAGGTTGGAACAGGGCATAAGGAAGGCATATCAACTCGTGATGGGTGATGTCACGAGGGCTTGTGTAGCCGTTGTGGCGAGTTCTCTTCTCTCGTGACGTGTGTAGTCACGGAGCCTTGTGGTGTTTTGGCATGTGTTGTCGTTGGGTGAGTCTTTATCCTTGTGTGTGGTTAACCTTTGTGGTTGGGATGTGTTCTCGGTGTTATCCTTGCGAGTGGTGAGTCTTGTGTTGTCTTTTGATCTTGGCTTTTGACTTATATATATATGTGTTGGTCCCAAAAGAGGTAAGGTGAAAGTCTATAGGGGGGGGGGGGGGGGGGGGGAGGGTAAATAGACTTTCAAACTTTTTCGCACAATATAACAAAAGGTAAGCCAGAGATAAACCAAGACTCTTAACTAGATTGTTAGAGTCAGGTGCACAGCGGAATTAAATAAACGATACCGTGTGTGTGTAGATCGTGTCAAGATTATTGACGTGAGAAGCAAGCAAGAGCGGTAAGTAAAGAAAGCAGTAAAGAACACAAGACAATTTATAGTGGTTCGCGAGGTGATGTAATCCTCCTACTCCACTTGCTCTTTTCTCCAAGAGCTAATTCACTATATCCACCACTTCTAGGTTCCAAGATACAATGAATTCCGTGATCTAGTGCTTTGATCACCAAGCCCAGACTAATCACGCCCAGTGCCTCCAACACTGCTGCTTCGGGTTTCACGTCGCCGCGTTACTTTCCCAGGATTTCACAACTCCGTGCTACTTTCCCCCCGTCTTCTACGATCTGGTAGAAACGTATCTTCCGTGATCTGGTGCTTTGATCACCAAGCCCACACCAATCACGTCCAATGTCTTCCCGACACTGCTGCTTCGGATCTCACAGCTCCGTGTGACAATCCAGGATTTCACAACTCCATGTTACTTTCCTCCTTTCCCTTGTTTTGCTCCAAAACAAGTTTTGCCTTGCTTCCAACTTTGAGATTCTGTAGATGATCTTCGTTGATGCACTTAATCTCTTGAAGTTGATGAAGATTTCAACACTCTTGGATATTTCTTTTCTAAGCTCTGTATCACTCTGAGTGTTTATCTCACAAAAGATATATCAATTTAAGCTCCTGAGATGGAAAGCTTTCTTTGAATTTTGTATGCTCTGTTTAGCTCTGTATTCTTGCTCTATTGCTTCTTGCTTCTTGCTTATGCTATTTGCTTCTTGCTTCTGCTTTCCTCATCTTCAATCTTCATCTATTTATAGCTGGTAATGAGAATCCGTCCGTTGGAAAGAAACGGTCTCATTTTCGAATTTTGCTTAGCTGTATAGCCTTTTGTCAGAAGATAAGATAACGTTGCAGATCTTGTCAGATATTTCAAATTGAGCTTGAGGTTTCAGCAAAAATGGCGTCCCATGAATCTCCATCTGGTGTAGATCACGCCTCTTGGGATTTTTATCTTCAAAATATATTCTCCAATATAATCCCTTACTAGTTAGACTAGTATTTTTGCTTCTGCAACTTCTTCTAATATCTTCCTCTGTTTTTCGTGTATCTGGGTTTGTATACTGCTTCCAGACTTCATCTCTTCAATTGACTTGGAAATCTCTTCCCTGATGAAATTGCATCCCTATTTCAATTTCGGGGTTCCAATTTGTTTGGGATACCAATTTGAGAAACTGCATCCCTACAGACTTCATCTCTTCAATTGACTTGGAAATCTCTTCCCTGATGAAATTGCATCCCTATTTCAATTTCGGGGTTCCCTGATGAAATTGCATCCCTATTTCAATTTCGGGGTTCCAATTTGTTTGGGATACCAATTTGAGAAACTGCATCCCTTCGCTTTTAAACTTTTGCAAATTGCATCCCTTGAAATCTCATCCCATAGACTTGCAAATTGTATCCCTTCGGCCAAATCATCGCCTCTAACTTGATCAGATGGAATTTTAACTTGGCTTCTTTAAAATATGTGGGATGTGAGATTTGAACCTGTGACCTTGCACATAATATTTCAAGCTTCTACCATCTCGTCCATACAACCTATTGGTTATCTTCTTGTTCCACTTGGTGTACTCCTTTCTTTCCATAGATGCTTGATCTTCAAGATAGCTTCATGCAAACTTCTAGTCACGTTCTTTCTTCTTCGGGATTTCTTGAGGGATTTTCTCAAATTTCATACGCATACATCTTCCTCTTCTGTTTGCCATTTTCTCTTGACAAATTCTTGATTTTTGGCTTGATATCTTCTTCATCCATTTCCTCAACTAATGAATTTATTTTTCCCTTTCTTGGTCTAAGACTCGACTAGTCTAATAAAATAAAATTGGGGATCTACGAATTACAATATGGCTTATCAAAATCTATTACAATTTATTCCTAACAATTTCCCCCCTTTTGATAATGCCATAACCTATACTCAAACATTGGCTTTAAGTCTTTGAAAAATATTTTTATTTTTACTCAATTTTATTTCGACAAAGCCAAGATGAGTTTGACAAAAATAATTCTAGGGAAAATAAAACTTTGTGAATTAATTTAGACAAGTCCTATACGCATCCTTGATTAAATTTTTAATCATTTTTTTTATCTTTATCAAAATTTTGCATGCGTTTAACAACTCTTGTCTTTTGATTCACCAACAAATTACATGATAGCCAAAAAATAAATCAAAACAGACTTAGATCAGACCATGGGAAATTTTTATTCATATTAGTCGATTTGAGGAAATATTATTGTAGCCAAAATCATAGAAATTCAAAACATCATATTCTTGAGGAATTTATGCTTGATTACCTTCTGGGTTTCTTGACTCCCATGTCAGCTTTCAATATATCCTTGATATGTTCTCTCATCTTGCAGATATCATTCTTGAACTTCTCACATTCAAATTTCTTAGTCACATTCCCAGCCATGTAGTGTCCAAAGGCCTCTTTAATGTTGGTGCCCGGAAGAGCTCCGGCTTCCCACCAAATTATGCATTCTTCAAAGCTTCTTTGGAATCCCAGACTTTCACCATTATTCTTGGTATAGTCTCTGAGCTCATACCACATTTCGGTTTGCTTTCGTTTCGCTTCTTCTTCTTTATTCTTGTCCGAAATCCATTGAGCTTGATCAGCTTTTGGCCATCTTTTCACCATACTCGGCACATTCTCGGATGTCCAGACTTTCTGCGGTGTTAAGGTTCCTTTGAGCATTCGAACCAATCTCGAGTTTCGGCCACTTTTGATGAACTTGATCCAAGACTCGGATTTGCAAATTGAGCGAAACCAACTTGGGATTGTTGACCACGTCCTCGTCCACGGCCTTTCGTAGGTGCGGCGGTCTGAGCTGGTTGTTGTGACTGATTTCCAATGATGAATTCATGTTGTTGTAAAGCCAGATGATTGAGAATTTCTTCCCCCTTATGGCATTATCAATCAAAAAGCCAAGGGATTTGGAATCTTGCTCTTGATTGGCTTTAACAATCTTAACTCCATCATGTGTTTTGAGAGAAACATCCTGCTAAACAGACAATTTATTAGCCATGGAGGATAATTCCACCTCAAGGTGATTTATCCTTGTTTCTTGATCTTGTATGGCTTTGATTTGTCTCAGGTGTCTTTCACTGTTGATTTTCTCTGTGGCTTCTCGTTCCTTCTTCATCAGCTGGATGATCTCCAATAAACCTTCAGTGAGATCTCCTTTCAAATGTCGTTCGGCTCTTTCAATTTTTGTCTGCAAAGTGTTTTGATACTCCAACAACTCCTTCAAATTTGTTCGTGTGTTCTCAAAATGTTGTAGAGAGAGATGTCCTTGCTCGGTGAGAGTACTTCCGATTTTCTGACACACCATATCACTTGATTCAGTGACTTTTGCAAACAAAGAAACCAATAAATCATCTTCATCTTCTTCTCGGGTTCGGCCTCCTTGCATATTCAAAGAGTGTAAACTCTTGAATAAATTCCTTCTTGAATATCCAAGAACCGGATTTTCGGTGAGTTGCAAATTCTCTTCTGGTGATTCGGCTTCTTCAAGATGATTTTCCACTTCTTCTTCAATTACCTCTGTTCTTGAAATAAGCTCTGCATTTAAAGTAGCTTCCAGAGAGGTATTTTGAAGTGACAATATAGGGGTGTTATCGTGTACTGGCACTTCATGTGAATATTCCCCCCCAATTGATGGTCTGATTTCACCATCAATTTGGTCTCTAAATTCATCCCTTGTAGGGTCCATAGCATTTATATCAATGTTGGTGGGGGTCACATTTGATATCAAAAGTTCAGCACAGTGAACTCTGACAGGAATAGACTCATGCGTTTCAGAAGCTGAAATTGGTACCTCAACAAGTGTACTTCCTTCATTCGCCCTTTCTCCCAAAATTTTCAAGAAAATCATTGGCTATATTAATTGAAGTATCACCTGGATGTCCATGAGTGTCAGTCAACGATCTGTGTAGAGCAATCTGTAGCCTCATTTCATTCTCTTTTTCAATATCATTTGGAGAGACTTGATTGGCATCTTCTTGAGTTGCTGCGGCCACTCGTTTTCCTTTACTGTTCTTTTCTTGAAGCTTCAGCCTATAAACTTGATTTGCATCCATGTTTAGTGCTTCAAGCATTGAGTTGGTTCCTAGCCATTCAAAGGCTAATTCTTCACTTTGTATCAACTCTGAATCAACTTTGGAGATAAAAGAGTGATATCTTTCAAGTCTCCATTCCTTCCATGCTTGAACTCGGTTTAATTCCTTCATCAGTTCCGGATCATCTCGAGTTTGTGTTTTGTCGAACACAATGGGTTCAACACCAGCATCAACTGCAGATTGATTCGAGATTCTCCTTTGCAAGTCATTGGAAACTTGCCACTTCAACTCCTGCAAACTCCATTTGGGTGGTATCTTCTTCAGTTGGCATCACGGGTATTGTCCACTTCATGAGCTTCAGACTCTACCACTTCCTGAAATGGAATAAGTGCTATAGCCGAGCTTACGGCTTCTTGATCTCTGTTGCTTGGGTTGCTCGAACCCATGTGTGCACTTCCTGCAGATGGAGTTTTACTGTTTCTTTTTCGAGAGCTCTGAGGTGTGCTTGTAGAACCACCTCCTTCTGATCCTTTCCTTCGATTTGTTTTCTTGCCATAGTCAGGTCCAAATTTTCTGAAAGATTCTGTAGATTCCAACATTTTTGTGTCTTCTGAGAGGCACATTCTTCTTTCTCAGAATTTCTCCAACAATAAGTCCATACCCAACTTTATGCAAAAAAGTGATTTCCTTCAAGTGGTCTGCCATGAGGTTTTGCATTGTTTACAAAGAATAAATAGGCGATTGAAGATGTATTTTGCCCAGTTGAATTTTATTCCTTGCATGATTCCGTTCATCAGACTCACGGATGTTCCAGATAAATCATCCACACTTCCAAGCTTATTGTCCAGAATCTTGTACATCATCTCTATGAGCATATCATATTCTGGTTTCAGCACGTTCTTTGGCTTGGTTGAGTCATGAATCACAGGTGCTTTTGGACCCGCGAATTTCGTTCCAGAAGGATTGAGTATCATAATGGT
>NW_017618043.1:0-28499 GCF_001879475.1 Ipomoea nil | reverse complement strand
GATTGAGTACGTTTGTTTTGTGGCTAAAAAAGAATTTCAAAAGTATTCATTTATGTTATCATTCTCGCATGGCTCTTATTTTGGTGTGTATATAAAATTTCCATTATTTAATGTCATATATAGGAAAAAAATGCGTAGAAGATATGTCATAAGAGATTATTAAAAAATCACTTCTACTTTTTACAAAAGTCTAAAATGTAGTATAATAAGATAAAATTTCTTTATTTTGGTCTGTTTTTTTTTTCTTTTTTGCATTTTTATCTTCTTGCACTCTTGATGATAGACATTCTTCTCTATTTTCTTTTGTCACACCTTTTGATAATAACTTGTCACTGATCTTTGGCTTAATATGATTTTATCTATTTAAATAATTTGCTGTAAAACTTGATTATGTTGATCATTCATCTGTAGTCATTTGATTAATACGATGGTAATTCTCCACAATTTCTTGATAGGACATGTTTATCTTGACAATATTTTGATAGTGTATTGATTTAGAGAACTTTTGGTAATACGCCACTATGAAGTATAAGTAATTCAGTGGTTCAAAAAAGAAGCACCAGTAGTCTAGTGGTAGAATAGTACCTGCCACAGTATAGACCCGGGTTCGATTCTCGACTGGTGCATTAAATTAATTGACGACTCCTGGCTAGTGCACTCAAGTAATTGACGACAAAATTGCCCATTCATACTTGATTAGGGACACACTGACTGTAGAGCCGGGTACGTCACCTACTTGATAAGTGTCTTTTTGCAGTCAGAACCGACTACCTTTGTTCTTCCAGGCCGAGTGCCGGATGGGGGTATCTATCGCCTGATATACAAACTTGTGTTCGATTTCATTTGTTTGTTCATTTTATCTAGTACGTTTGTTTTGTGCCTAAAAAGAATTTCAAAAGTATTCATTTATGTTATCATTCTCGCATGGCTCTTATTTTGGTTTGTATATAAAATTTCCATTATTTAATATCATATATAGGAAAAAAATGCGTAGAAGATATGTCATAAGAGATTATTAAAAAATCACTTCTACTTTTTACAAAAGTCTAAAATGTAGTATAATAAGATAAAATTTCTTTATTTTGGTCTGTTTTTTTTTTTTTTTTTTTTTTTTCATTTTTGCATTTTTATCTTCTTGCACTCTTGACGATAAGACATTCTTCTCTATTTTCTTTTGTCACACCTTTTGAAATAACTTGTCATTGATCTTTGGCTTAATATGATTTTATCTATTTAAATATTTTACTGTAAAATTCGATTATTTTGATCATTCATCTGTAGTCATTTGAATAATACGATGGTAATTCTCCTAAATTTCTGATAGGACAGGTTTATCTTGACAATACTTTGATAGTCTATTGATTTTGAGAACTTTTGGTAATACGCCACTACGAAGAATAAGTAATTCAGTGGTTCAAAAAAGAAGCACCAGTGGTCTAGTGGTAGAATAGTACCGTCCACGATATAGACCTGGGTTCGATTCTTGGCTGGTGCACTCAATTAATTGATGACAAAAGTTGTGCGGTTTAGCTGAGTACCTACTTAGGGACACTCACCTACTTGCTAAGTGTCTTTTAGCAATCAGAACCGACTACCTCCGTTCTTCCAGGCCGAGTGTCGGATGGGGGTATCTATCACATGATATACAAACTTGTGTTCGATTTCATTTGTTTGTTCATTTTGATTGAGTACGTTTGTTTTGTGCCTAAAAAAGAATTTCAAAAGTATTCATTTATGTTATCATTCTCGCATGGCTCTTATTTTGGTGTGTATATAAAATTTCCATTATTTAATGTCATATATAGGAAAAAAATGCGTAGAAGATATGTCATAAGAGATTATTAAAAAATCACTTCTACTTTTTACAAAAGTCTAAAATGTAGTATAATAAGATAAAATTTCTTTATTTTGGTCTGTTTTTTTTTTTTTTTTTTGCATTTTTATCTTCTTGCACTCTTGATGATAAGACATTCTTCTCTATTTTCTTTTGTCACACCTTTTGATAATAACTTGTCACTGATCTTTGGCTTAATATGATTTTATCTATTTAAATAATTTGCTGTAAACTTGATTATGTTGATCATTCATCTGTAGTCATTTGATTAATACGATGGTAATTCTCCACAATTTCTTGATAGGACATGTTTATCTTGACAATATTTTGATAGTGTATTGATTTAGAGAACTTTTGGTAATACGCCACTATGAAGTATAAGTAATTCAGTGGTTCAAAAAAGAAGCACCAGTAGTCTAGTGTAGAATAGTACCCTGCACAGTATAGACCCGGGTTCGATTCTCGACTGGTGCATTAAATTAATTGACGACTCCTGGCTAGTGCACTCAATTAATTGACGACAAAAATTGCCCATTCATACTTGATTAGGGACACACTGACTGTAGAGCCCGGGTACCCGTCACCTACTTGATAAGTGTCTTTTTGCAGTCAGAACCGACTACCTTGTTCTTCCAGGCCGAGTGCCGGATGGGGGTATCTATCGCCTGATATACAAACTTGTGTTCGATTTCATTTGTTTGTTCATTTTTATCTAGTACGTTTGTTTTGTGCCTAAAAAGAATTTCAAAAGTATTCATTTATGTTATCATTCTCGCATGGCTTTATTTTGGTTTGTATATAAAATTTCCATTATTTAATATCATATATAGGAAAAAATGCGTAGAAGATATGTCATAAGAGATTATTAAAAAATCACTTCTACTTTTTACAAAAGTCTAAAATGTAGTATAATAAGATAAAATTTCTTTATTTTGGTCTGTTTTTTTTTTTTTTTTTTTTTTTTTTCATTTTTGCATTTTTATCTTCTTGCACTCTTGACGATAAGACATTCTTCTCTATTTTCTTTTGTCACACCTTTTGAAAATAACTTGTCATTGATCTTTGGCTTAATATGATTTTATCTATTTAAATATTTTACTGTAAAATTCGATTATTTTGATCATCATCTGTAGTCATTTGAATAATACGATGGTAATTCTCCTAAATTTCTTGATAGGACAGGTTTATCTTGACAATACTTTGATAGTCTATTGATTTTGAGAACTTTTGGTAATACGCCACTACGAAGAATAAGTAATTCAGTGGTTCAAAAAAGAAGCACCAGTGGTCTAGTGGTAGAATAGTACCCTGTCATGGTATAGACCAGGGTTCGATTTCTGGTTCCTGGCTACAATTCGAATTAATTTGTGCCTCAATTAATTGTTGTGCTAGCTGAGTAACCTGCACTCTGACCCCATTCGTACTCGATCAGGGACACACTGATTAGAGCCCGGGTGCCCGTCACCTACTTGATAAGTGTCTTTTTGTAGTCAGAACCGACTACCTTCGTTCTTCCAGCCGAGTGCCGGATGGGGGTATCTATCGCCTGATATACAAACTTGTGTTCGATTTCATTTGTTTGTTCATTTTGATTGAGTACGTTTGTTTTGTGCCTAAAAAAGAATTTCAAAAGTATTCATTTATGTTATCATTCTCGCATGGCTCTTATTTTGGTGTGTATATAAAATCCATTATTTAATGTCATATATAGGAAAAAAATGCGTAGAAGATATGTCATAAGAGATTATTAAAAAATCACTTCTATTTTTACAAAAGTCTAAAAAGTAGTATAATAAGATAAAATTTCTTTATTTTGGTCTGTTTTTTTTTTTTTTTTTTTTTTTTTTTTTTTTTTTTTTTTTTTAATTTTTGCATTTTTATCTTCTTGCACTCTTGATGATAAGACATTCTTCTCTATTTTCTTTTTCAAACCTTTTGATAATAACTTGTCACTGATCTTTGGCTTAATATGATTTTATCTATTTAAATATTTTACTATAAAATTGATTATGTTGATCATTCATCTGTAGTCATTTGAATAATACATGGTAATTCTCCTAAATTTCTTGATAGGACAGGTTTATCTTGACAATATTTTGATAGTCTATTGATTTAGTGAACTTTTGGTAATACGCCACTACGAAGTATAAGTAATTCAGTGGTTCAAAAAAAGAAGCACCAGTGGTCTAGTGGTAGAATAGTACCCGTCCACGATATAGACCTGGGTTCGATTCTTGGCTGGTGCACTCAATTAATTGATGACAAAAGTTGTGCGGTTTAGCTGAGTACCTACTTAGGGACACTCACCTACTTGCTAAGTGTCTTTTAGCAATCAGAACCGACTACCTCCGTTCTTCCAGGCCGAGTGTCGGATGGGGGTATCTATCACATGATATACAAACTTGTGTTCGATTTCATTTGTTTGTTCATTTTGATTGAGTACGTTTGTTTTGTGCCTAAAAAAGAATTTCAAAAGTATTCATTTATGTTATCATTCTCGCATGGCTCTTATTTTGGTGTGTATATAAAATTTCCATTATTTAATGTCATATATAGGAAAAAATGCGTAGAAGATATGTCATAAGAGATTATTAAAAAATCACTTCTACTTTTTACAAAAGTCTAAAATGTAGTATAATAAGATAAAATTTCTTTATTTTGGTCTGTTTTTTTTTTTCTTTTTTTGCATTTTTATCTTCTTGCACTCTTGATGATAAGACATTCTTCTCTATTTTCTTTGTCACACCTTTTGATAATAACTTGTCACTGATCTTTGGCTTAATATGATTTTATCTATTTAAATATTTTACTGTAAAACTTGATTATGTTGATCATTCATCTGTAGTCATTTGATAATACGATGGTAATTCTCCAAATTTCTTGATAGGACAGGTTTATCTTGACAATATTTTGATAGTGTATTGATTTAGAGAACTTTTGATAATACGCCACTACGAAGTATAAGTAATTCAGTGGTTCAAAAAAGAAGCACCAGTGGTCTAGTGGTAGAATAGTACCCTGCCACAGTACAGACCGGGTTCGATTCTCGCTGGTGCATTAAATTAATTGACGACTCCTGGCTAGTGCACTCAATTAATTGACGACAAAAATTGCCCATTCATACTTGATTAGGGACACACTGACTGTAGAGCCGGGTGCCGTCACTACTTGATAAGTGTCTTTTTGCAGTCAGAACCGACTACCTTTGTTCTTCCAGGCCGAGTGCCGGATGGGGGTATCTATCGCATGATATACAAACTTGTGTTCGATTTCATTTGTTTGTTCATTTTATTAGTACGTTTGTTTTGTGCCTAAAAAAGAATTTCAAAAGTATTCATTTATGTTATCATTCTCGCATGGCTCTTATTTTGGTGTGTATATAAAATTTCCATTATTTAATATCATATATAGAAAAAAATGCGTAGAAGATATGTCATAAGAGATTATTAAAAAATCACTTCTACTTTTTACAAAAGTCTAAAAATGTAGTATAAAAGATAAAATTTCTTTATTTTGGTCTGTTTTTTTTTTTTTTTTTTTTTTTTCATTTTTTTTATCTTCTTGCACTCTTGATGATAAGACATTCTTCTCTATTTTCTTTTGTCACACCTTTTGATAATAACTTGTCACTGATCTTTGGCTTAATATGATTTTATCTATTTAAATATTTTACTGTAAAACTTGATTATTTGATCATTCATCTGTAGTCATTTGAATAATACGATGGTAATTCTCCTAAATTTCTTGATAGGACAGGTTTATCTTGACAATATTTGATAGTCTATTGATTTGAGAACTTTTGGTAATACGCCACTACGAAGTATAAGTAATTCAGTGGTTCAAAAAAAGAAGCACCAGTGGTCTAGTGGTAGAATAGTACCCTGCCACGATATAGACCTGGGTTCGATTCTTGGCTGGTGCACTCAATTAATTGATGACAAAAGTTGTGCGGTTTAGCTGAGTACCTACTTAGGGACACTCACCTACTTGCTAAGTGTCTTTTAGCAATCAGAACCGACTACCTCCGTTCTTCCAGGCCGAGTGTCGGATGGGGTATCTATCACATGATATACAAACTTGTGTTCGATTTCATTTGTTTGTTCATTTTGATTGAGTACGTTTGTTTTGTGCCTAAAAAAGAATTTCAAAAGTATTCATTTATGTTATCATTCTCGCATGGCTCTTATTTTGGTGTGTATATAAAATTTCCATTATTTAATGTCATATATAGGAAAAAAATGCGTAGAAGATATGTCATAAGAGATTATTAAAAAATCACTTCTACTTTTTACAAAAGTCTAAAATGTAGTATAATAAGATAAAATTTCTTTATTTTGGTCTTTTTTTTTTTTTTTTTTTTTGCATTTTTATCTTCTTGCACTCTTGATGATAAGACATTCTTCTCTATTTTCTTTTGTCACACCTTTTGATAATAACTTGTCACTGATCTTTGGCTTAATATGATTTTATCTATTTAAATAATTTGCTGTAAAACTTGATTATGTTGATCATTCATCTGTAGTCATTTGATTAATACGATGGTAATTCTCCACAATTTCTTGATAGGACATGTTTATCTTGACAATATTTTGATAGTGTATTGATTTAGAGAACTTTTGGTAATACGCCACTATGAAGTATAAGTAATTCAGTGGTTCAAAAAAAAGAAGCACCAGTGGTCTAGTGGTAGAATAGTACCCTGCCACAGTATAGACCCGGTTCGATTCTCTGGTGCATTAAATTAATTGACGACTCCTGGCTAGTGCACTCAAGTAATTGACGACAAAAAATTGCCCATTCATACTTGATTAGGGACACACTGACTGTAGAGCCCGGGTACCCGTCACCTACTTGATAAGTGTCTTTTTGCAGTCAGAACCGACTACCTTCGTTCTTCCAGGCGAGTGCCGATGGGGGTATCTATCGCCTGATATACAAACTTGTGTTCGATTTCATTTGTTTTTCATTTTATTAGTACGTTTGTTTTGTGCCTAAAAAAGAATTTCAAAAGTATTCATTTATGTTATCATTCTCGCATGGCTCTTATTTTGGTTGTATATAAAATTTCCATTATTTAATATCATATATAGAAAAAAATGCGTAGAAGATATGTCATAAGAGATTATTAAAAAATCACTTCTACTTTTTACAAAAGTCTAAAAGTAGTATAATAAGATAAAATTTCTTTATTTTGGTCTGTTTTTTTTTTTTTTTTTTTTTTTTCATTTTTGCATTTTTATCTTCTTGCACTCTTGATGATAAGACATTCTTCTCTATTTTCTTTTGTCACACCTTTTGATAATAACTTGTCACTGATCTTTGGCTTAATATGATTTTATCTATTTAAATATTTTACTGTAAAACTTGATTATTTTGATCATCATCTGTAGTCATTTGAATAATACGATGGTAATTCTCCTAAATTTCTTGATAGGACAGGTTTATCTTGACAATATTTGATAGTCTATTGATTTTGAGAACTTTTGGTAATACGCCACTACGAAGTATAAGTAATTCAGTGGTTCAAAAAAGAAGCACCAGTGGTCTAGTGGTAGAATAGTACCCCTCCACGGTATAGACCTGGGTTCGATTCTTGGCTGGTGCACTCAATTAATTGATGACAAAAGTTGTGCGGTTTAGCTGAGTACCTACTTAAGGACACTCACCTACTTGCTAAGTGTCTTTTAGCATCAGAAACCGACTACCTCGTTCTTCCAGGCCGAGTGCCTGATGGGGTATCTATCGCATGATATACAAACTTGTGTTCGATTTCATTTGTTTGTTCATTTTGATTGAGTACGTTTGTTTTGTGCCTAAAAAAGAATTTCAAAAGTATTCATTTATGTTATCATTCTCGCATGGCTCTTATTTTGGTGTGTATATAAAATTTCCATTATTTAATGTCATATATAGTAAAAAAATGCGTAGAAGATATGTCATAAGAGATTATTAAAAAATCACTTCTACTTTTACAAAAGTCTAAAAAGTAGTATAACAAGATAAAATTTCTTTATTTTGGTCTGTTTTTTTTTTTTTCATTTTTGCATTTTTATCTTCTTGCACTCTTTGATGATAAGACATTCTTCTCTATTTCTTTTGTCACACCTTTTGATAATAACTTGTCACTGATCTTTGGCTTAATATGATTTTATCTATTTAAATATTTTACTGTAAAACTTGATTATGTTGATCATTCATCTGTAGTCATTTGAATAATACGATGGTAATTCTCCTAAATTTCTTGATAGGACATGTTTATCTTGACAATATTTTGATAGTTGTTTGATTTAGAGAACTTTTGATAATACGCCACTATGAAGTATAAGTAATTCAGTGGTTCAAAAAAAGAAGCACCAGTGTCTAGTGTAGAATAGTACCCTGCACGGTACAGACCGGTTTAGAATCCCGGCTGGTGCATTCAATAATTGACGACTCCGGCTGTGCACTTCAATTAATTGACTGACAAATTGTGCTGGCTAGTGCAGTCCGGTTAAGGACACTCTGACTATAGAAGATTGCCCATTCATACTTCGATCAGGGACACACTGACTGTAGAGGCCGGGTGCCCGTCACCTACTTGATAAAGGTCTTTTTGCAGTCAGAACCGACTACCTTCGTTCTTCCAGGCCGAGTGCCTGATGGGGGTATCTATCGCCATGATATACAAACTTGTGTTCGATTTCATTTGTTTGTTCATTTTGATTGAGTACGTTTGTTTTGTGCCTAAAAAAAGAATTTCAAAAGTATTCATTTATGTTATCATTCTCGCATGGCTCTTATTTTGGTGTGTATATAAAATTCCATTATTTAATGTCATATATAGTAAAAAAATGCGTAGAAGATATGTCATAAGAGATTATTAAAAAATCACTTCTACTTTTTACAAAAGTCTAAAAAGTAGTATAAAAAGATAAAATTTCTTTATTTTGGTCTGTTTTTTTTTTTTTTTTTTTTTTTTTTTTTCATTTTGCATTTTTATCTTCTTGCACTCTTGATGATAAGACATTCTTCTCTATTTCTTTTGTCACACCTTTTGATAATAACTTGTCACTGATCTTTGGCTTAATATGATTTATCTATTTAAATATTTTACTGTAAAACTTCGATTATGTTGATCATACATCTGTAGTCATTTGAATAATACGATGGTAATTCTCCTAAATTTCTTGATAGGACAGGTTTATCTTGACAATACTTTGATAGTCTGTTGATTTTAGAGAAACTTTTGATAATACGCCACTACGAAGTATAAGTAATTCAGTGGTTCAAAAAAAGAAGCACCAGTGGTCTAGTGGTAGAAATAGTACCCTGCCACGGTATCAGATTCCGCGTGTTTGATATCCCTGGCTAGTGCATATTTTTCAATTACCTTGAGTCAATTTGACGGAGTGTGCATCCTCAATTAATGACAGAAAAGTTGTGCGGGCTAGTTGAGTACCTGGTTAAGGACACTCTGACAATAGAGACTGATTGCCCATTTTACTCGATCAGGACACACTGATTAAGAGTCCCGGTGCCCGTCACCTACTTGATAAGTGTCTTTTTGTAGTCAGAACCGACTACCTTCGTTCTTCCAGCCGAGTGCCGGATGGGGGTATCTATCGCATGATATACAAACTTGTGTTCGATTTCATTTGTTTGTTCATTTTGACGAGTACGTTTGTTTTGTGCCTAAAAAAGAATTTCAAAAGTATTCATTTATGTTATCATTCTCGCATGGCTCTTATTTTTGGTGTGTATATAAAATCCATTATTAATGTCATATATAGGAAAAAAATGCGTAGAAGATATATGTCATAAGAGATTATTAAAAAATCACTTCTACTTTTTACAAAAGTCTAAAAAGTAGTATAACAAGATAAAATTTCTTTATTTTGGTCTGTTTTTTTTTTTTTTTTTTTTTTTTTTTTTTTTTTTTTTTTTTTTCATTTTTGCATTTTTATCTTCTTGCACTCTTGATAGATAAGACATTCTTCTCTATTTTCTTTTGTCACACCTTTTGATAATAACTTGTCACTGATCTTTGGCTTAATATGATTTTATCTATTTAAATATTTTACTGATAAAACTTGATTATGTTGATCATTCATCTGTAGTCATTTGAATAATACAGATGGTAATTCTCCTAAATTTCTATGATAGGACAGGTTATCTTGACAATATTTTGATAGTCTATTGATTTAGTGAACTTTTGATAATACGCCACTACGAAGTATAAGTAATTCAGTGGTTCAAAAAAAGAAGCACCAGTGGTCTAGTGGTAGAATATACCCTGCCACTACGACTCGGTAGACCGCTGGGCATTCAATTAATGACGACTCCGGCTGGTGCACTCAATTAATTGATGACAAAAGTTGTGCTGGCTAGCTGAGTACCTGACGTTAGGACACTGCACGTACGGGTGCTAAGTGTCTTTTAGCAGTCAGAACCGACTACCTTCGTTCTTCCAGGCCGAGTGCTGATGGGGGTATCTATCGCATGATATACAAACTTGTGTTCGATTTCATTTGTTTGTTCATTTTGATTGAGTACGTTTGTTTTGTGCCTAAAAAAGAATTTCAAAAGTATTCATTTATGTTATCATTCTCGCATGGCTCTTATTTTGGTGTGTATATAAAATTTCCATTATTTAATGTCATATATAGTAAAAAAATGCGTAGAAGATATGTCATAAGAGATTATTAAAAAATCACTTCTACTTTTTACAAAAGTCTAAAATGTAGTATAACTAAGATAAAATTTCTTTATTTTGGTCTGTTTTTTTTTTTTCTTTTCATTTTTGCATTTTTATCTTCTTGCACTCTTGATGATAAGACATTCTTCTCTATTTTCTTTTGTCACACCTTTTGATAATAACTTGTCACTGATCTTTGGCTTAATATGATTTTATCTATTTAAATATTTTAGCTGTAAAACTTGATTATGTTGATCATTCATCTGTAGTCATTTGAATAATACGATGGTAATTCTCCACAATTTCTTGATAGGACAGGTTTATCTTGACAATATTTTGATAGTGTATTGATTTAGAGAAACTTTTGATAATACGCCACTACGAAGTATAAGTAATTCAGTGGTTTCAAAAAAAGAAGCACCCAGTGGACTAGTGGTAGAATAGTACCCTGCCACAGGTAAAAGACCCGGTTCGATTCTCGGCTAGTGCATTCAATTAATTGACGACTCCTGGCTAGTGCACTATTCAATGCGGTTAAGTTTGACATAGACATAGACTGATTGCCCATTCATACTTCGATCAGGGACACACTGACTGTAGAGTCCGGGTGCCCGTCACCTACTTGATAAGTGTCTTTTGCAGTCAGAACCGACTACCTCGTTCTTCAGCAAACCAACTTCGTTCTTCCAGGCCGAGTGCCTGATGGGGGTATCTATCGCTGATATAACAAACTTGTGTTCGATTTCATTGTTTGTTCATTTTGATTGAGTACGTTTGTTTTGTGCCTAAAAAAGAATTTCAAAAGTATTCATTTATGTTATCATTCTCGCATGGCTCTTATTTTGGTTGTGTATATAAAATTTCCATTATTTAATGTCATATATAGTAAAAAAATGCGTAGAAGATATGTCATAAGAGATTATTAAAAAATCACTTCTACTTTTTACAAAAGTCTAAAAAGTAGTATAACAAGATAAAATTTCTTTATTTTGGTCTGTTTTTTTTTTTTTTTTTTTCATTTTTGCATTTTTATCTTCTTGCACTCTTGATGATAAGACATTCTTCTCTATTTTCTTTTGTCACACCTTTTGATAAATAACTTGTCACTGATCTTTGCTTAATATGATTTTATCTATTAAATATTTTACTGTAAAACTTGATTATGTTGATCATTCATCTGTAGTCATTTGAATAATACGATGGTAATTCTCCTAAATTTCTGATAGGACAGGTTTATCTTGACAATATTTTGATAGTCTATTGATTTTAGAGAACTTTTGGTAATACGCCACTACGAAGTATAAGTAATTCAGTGGTTCAAAAAAAGAAGCACCAGTGGTCTAGTGGTAGAATAGTACCCGTGCCACGATATAGACCTGGGTTCGATTCTTTGGCTGGCTGTGCACTCAATTAATTGATGACAAAAGTTTGTGCGGTTTAGCTGAAGTACCCTACTTAGGGACACTCACCGTAACTATGCTAAGTGTCTTCTTTAGGCAATCAGAACCGACTACCTCCGTTCTTCCAGGCCGAGTGTCGGATGGGGGTATCTATCACATGATATACAAACTTGTGTTCGATTTCATTTGTTTGTTCATTTTGATTGAGTACGTTTGTTTTGTGCCTAAAAAAGAATTTCAAAAGTATTCATTTATGTTATCATTCTCGCATGGCTCTTATTTTGGTGTGTATATAAAATTTCCATTATTTAATGTCATATATAGGAAAAAAATGCGTAGAAGATATGTCATAAGAGATTATTAAAAAATCACTTCTACTTTTTACAAAAGTCTAAAATGTAGTATAATAAGATAAAATTTCTTTATTTTGGTCTGTTTTTTTTTTTCTTTTTTTTGCATTTTTATCTTCTTGCACTCTTGATGATAAGACATTCTTCTCTATTTTCTTTTGTCACACCTTTTGATAATAACTTGTCACTGATCTTTGGCTTAATATGATTTTATCTATTTAAATAATTTGCTGTAAAACTTGATTATGTTGATCATTCATCTGTAGTCATTTGATTAATACGATGGTAATTCTCCACAATTTCTTGATAGGACATGTTTATCTTGACAATATTTTGATAGTGTATTGATTTAGAGAACTTTTGGTAATACGCCACTATGAAGTATAAGTAATTCAGTGGTTCAAAAAAAGAAGCACCAGTAGTCTAGTGGTAGAATAGTACCCCTGCCACAGTATAGACCCGGGTTCGATTCTCGACTGGTGCATTAAATTAATTGACGACTCCTGGCTAGTGCACTCAATTAATTGACGACAAAAATTGCCCATTCATACTTGATTAGGGACACACTGACTGTAGAGCCCGGGTACCGTCACCTACTTGATAAGTGTCTTTTTGCAGTCAGAACGAACTTGACGACTACCTTTGTTCTTCCAGGCCGAGTGCCGGATGGGGGTATCTATCGCCTGATATACAAACTTGTGTTCGATTTCATTTGTTTGTTCATTTTATCTAGTACGTTTGTTTTGTGCCTAAAAAAGAATTTCAAAAGTATTCATTTATGTTATCATTCTCGCATGGCTCTTATTTTGGTTTGTATATAAAATTTCCATTATTTAATATCATATATAGGAAAAAAATGCGTAGAAGATATGTCATAAGAGATTATTAAAAAATCACTTCTACTTTTTACAAAAGTCTAAAAATGTAGTATAATAAGATAAAATTTCTTTATTTTGGTCTGTTTTTTTTTTTTTTTTTTTTTTTTTTTTCATTTTTGCATTTTTATCTTCTTGCACTCTTGACGATAAGACATTCTTCTCTATTTTCTTTTGTCACACCCTTTTGAAAATAACTTGTCATTGATCTTTGGCTTAATATGATTTTATCTATTTAAATATTTTACTGTAAAATTCGATTATTTTGATCATTCATCTGTAGTCATTTGAATAATACGATGGTAATTCTCCTAAATTTCTTGATAGGACAGGTTTATCTTGACAATACTTTGATAGTCTATTGATTTTGAGAACTTTTGGTAATACGCCACTACGAAGAATAAGTAATTCAGTGGTTCAAAAAAAGAAGCACCAGTGGTCTAGTGGTAGAATAGTACCCGTCCCACGATATAGACCTGGGTTCGATTCTTGGCTGGTGCACTCAATTAATTGATGACAAAAGTTGTGCGGTTTAGCTGAGTACCTACTTAGGGACACTCACCTACTTGCTAAGTGTCTTTTAGCAATCAGAACCGACTACCTCCGTTCTTCCAGGCCGAGTGTCGGATGGGGGTATCTATCACATGATATACAAACTTGTGTTCGATTTCATTTGTTTGTTCATTTTGATTGAGTACGTTTGTTTTGTGCCTAAAAAAGAATTTCAAAAGTATTCATTTATGTTATCATTCTCGCATGGCTCTTATTTTGGTGTGTATATAAAATTTCCATTATTTAATGTCATATATAGGAAAAAAATGCGTAGAAGATATGTCATAAGAGATTATTAAAAAATCACTTCTACTTTTTACAAAAGTCTAAAATGTAGTATAATAAGATAAAATTTCTTTATTTTGGTCTGTTTTTTTTTTTTCTTTTTTGCATTTTTATCTTCTTGCACTCTTGATGATAAGACATTCTTCTCTATTTTCTTTTGTCACACCTTTTGATAATAACTTGTCACTGATCTTTGGCTTAATATGATTTTATCTATTTAAATAATTTGCTGTAAAACTTGATTATGTTGATCATTCATCTGTAGTCATTTGATTAATACGATGGTAATTCTCCACAATTTCTTGATAGGACATGTTTATCTTGACAATATTTTGATAGTGTATTGATTTAGAGAACTTTTGGTAATACGCCACTATGAAGTATAAGTAATTCAGTGGTTCAAAAAAAAGAAGCACCAGTAGTTCTAGTGGTAGAATAGTACCCTGCCACAGTATAGACCCCGGGTTCGATTCTCGACTGGTGCAATTAAATTAATTGACACTCCTGGCTAGTGCACTCAAGTAATTGACGACAAAAATTGCCCATTCATACTTGATTAGGGACACACCTGACTGTAGAGCCCGGGTACCCGTCACCTACTTGATAAGTGTCTTTTTGCAGTCAGAACCGACTACCTTTGTTCTTCCAGGCCGAGTGCCGGATGGGGGTATCTATCGCCTGATATACAAACTTGTGTTCGATTTCATTTGTTTGTTCATTTTTATCTAGTACGTTTGTTTTGTGCCTAAAAAAGAATTTCAAAAGTATTCATTTATGTTATCATTCTCGCATGGCTCTTATTTTGGTTTGTATATAAAAATTTCCATTATTTAATATCATATATAGGAAAAAAATGCGTAGAAGATATGTCATAAGAGATTATTAAAAAATCACTTCTACTTTTTACAAAAGTCTAAAATGTAGTATAAATAAGATAAAATTTCTTTATTTTGGTCTGTTTTTTTTTTTTTTTTTTTTTTTTTTTTTTTTTTTTTCATTTTTGCATTTTATCTTCTTGCACTCTTTGACGATAAGACATTCTTCTCTAGTTTTCTTTTGTCACAACCTTTGAAATAACTTGTCATTGATCTTTGGCTTAATATGATTTTATCTATTTAAATATTTTACTGTAAAATTCGATTATTTTGATCACACATCTGTAGTCATTTGAATAATACGATGGTAATTCCTCCTAAATTTCTTGATAGGACAGGTTTATCTTGACAATACTTTGATAGTCTATTGATTTTGAGAACTTTTGGTAATACGCCACTACGAAGAATAAGTAATTCAGTGGTTCAAAAAAAGAAGCACCAGTGGTCTAGTGGTAGAATAGTACCCGTCCCACGATATAGAACCTGGGTTCGATTCTTGGCTGGTGCACTCAATTAATTGATGACAAAAGTTGTGCGGTTTAGCTGAGTACCTACTTAGGGACACTCACCTACTTGCTAAGTGTCTTTTAGCAATCAGAACCGACTACCTCCGTTCTTCCAGGCCGAGTGTCGGATGGGGGTATCTATCACATGATATACAAACTTGTGTTCGATTTCATTTGTTTGTTCATTTTGATTGAGTACGTTTGTTTTGTGCCTAAAAAAAGAATTTCAAAAGTATTCATTTATGTTATCATTCTCCGCATGGCTCTTATTTTGGTGTGTATATAAAATTTCCATTATTTAATGTCATATATAGGAAAAAAATGCGTAGAAGATATTCATAAGAGATTATTAAAAAATCACTTCTACTTTTTTACAAAAGTCTAAAATGTAGTATAATAAGATAAAATTTCTTTATTTTGGTCCTGTTTTTTTTTTTTTCTTTTTTGCATTTTATCTTCTTGCACTCTTGATGATAAGACATTCTTCTCTATTTTCTTTTGTCACACCTTTTGATAATAAACTTGTCACTGATCTTTGGCTTAATATGATTTATCTATTTAAATAATTTTGCTGTATAACTTGATTATGTTGATCATTCATCTGTAGTCATTGATTAATACGATGGTAATTCTCCACAATTTCTTGATAGGACATGTTTATCTTGACAAATATTTTGATAGTGTATTGATTTAGAGAACTTTTGGTAATACGCCACTATGAAGTATAAGTAATTCAGTGGTTCAAAAAAAAGAAGCACCAGTAGTCTAGTGGTAGAATAGTACCCTGCCACAGTATAGACCCGGGTTCGATTCTCGACTGGTGCATTAAATTAATTGACGACTCCTGGCTAGTGCACTCAATTAATTGACAGACAAAAATTGCCCATTCATACTTGATTAGGGGACACACTGACTGTAGAGCCCGGGTACCGTCACCTACTTGATAAGTGTCTTTTGCAGTCAGAACCGACTACCTTTGTTCTTCCAGGCCGAGTGCCGGATGGGGGTATCTATCGCCTGATATACAAACTTGTGTTCGATTTCATTTGTTTGTTCATTTTATTAGTACGTTTGTTTTGTGCCTAAAAAAGAATTTCAAAAGTATTCATTTATGTTATCATTCTCGCATGGCTCTTATTTTGGTTTGTATATAAAATTTCCATTATTTAATATCATATATAGAAAAAATGCGTAGAAGATATGTCATAAGAGATTATTAAAAAATCACTTCTACTTTTTACAAAAGTCTAAAATGTAGTATAATAAGATAAAATTTCTTTATTTGGTCTGTTTTTTTTTTTTTTTTTTTTTTTTTTTTCATTTTTGCATTTTTATCTTCTTGCACTCTTGACGATAAGACATTCTTCTCTATTTTCTTTTGTCACACCTTTTGAAAATAACTTGTCATTGATCTTTGGCTTAATATGATTTTATCTATTTAAATATTTTACTGTAAAATTCGATATTTTTTGATCATACATCTGTAGTCATTTGAATAATACGATGGTAATTCTCCTAAATTTCTTGATAGGACAGGTTTATCTTGACAATATTTGATAGTCTATTGATTTTGAGAACTTTTGGTAATACGCCACTACGAAGATAAGTAATTCAGTGGTTCAAAAAAGAAGCACCAGTGGTCTAGTGGTAGAATAGTACCACCCGATTTCTGGCTTGTGTATTTAATTAATTGACTCCTGGCTAGTGCCGGCTTGCAGTCAATTAATTGACGACATTCAATTAATTGCGGGCTAGCTGAGTAACCTGGTTAAGGACACTCTGACAATAGAGACTGATTGCCCATTCGTACTCGATCAGGGACACACTGACCGACCTACTTGATAAGTGTCTTTTTGTAGTCAGAACCGACTACCTTCCCAGGCCGAGTGCCGGATGGGGGTATCTATCGCCTGATATACAAACTTGTGTTCGATTTCATTTGTTTGTTCATTTTGAACGAGTACGTTTGTTTTGTGCCTAAAAAAGAATTTCAAAAGTATTCATTTATGTTATCATTCTCGCATGGCTCTTATTTTGGTGTGTATATAAAATCCATTATTTAATATCATATATAGGAAAAAATGCGTAGAAGATATGTCATAAGAGATTATTAAAAAATCACTTCTATTTTTACAAAAGTCTAAAAAGTAGTATAATAAGATAAAATTTCTTTATTTTGGTCTGTTTTTTTTTTTTTTTTTTTTTTTTTTTTTAATTTTTGCATTTTTATCTTCTTGCACTCTTGAAGATAAGACATTCTTCTCTATTTTCTTTTTCAAACCTTTTGATAATAACTTGTCACTGATCTTGGCTTAATATGATTTTATCTATTTTAAATATTTTACTATAAAACTTGATTATGTTGATCATTCATCTGTAGTCATTTGAATAATACAATGGTAATTCTCCTAAATTTCTAGATAGGACAGGTTCATCTTGACAATATTTTGATAGTCTATTGATTTAGTGAACTTTTGGTAATACGCCACTACGAAGTATAAGTAATTCAGTGGTTTCAAAAAAAGAAGCACCAGTGGTCTAGTGGTAGAATAGTACCCGTCCCACGATATAGACCTGGGTTCGATTCTTGGCTGGTGCACTCAATTAATTGATGACAAAAGTTGTGCGGTTTAGCTGAGTACCTACTTAGGGACACTCACCTACTTGCTAAGTGTCTTTTAGCAATCAGAACCGACTACCTCCGTTCTTCCAGGCCGAGTGTCGGATGGGGGTATCTATCACATGATATACAAACTTGTGTTCGATTTCATTTGTTTGTTCATTTTGATTGAGTACGTTTGTTTTGTGCCTAAAAAAGAATTTCAAAAGTATTCATTTATGTTATCATTCTCGCATGGCTCTTATTTTGGTGTGTATATAAAATTTCCATTATTTAATGTCATATATAGGAAAAAAATGCGTAGAAGATATGTATAAGAGATTATTAAAAAATCACTTCTACTTTTTACAAAGTCTAAAATGTAGTATAATAAGATAAAATTTCTTTATTTTGGTCTGTTTTTTTTTTTCTTTTTTTGCATTTTTATCTTCTTGCACTCTTGATGATAAGACATTCTTCTCTATTTTCTTTTGTCACACCTTTTGATAATAACTTGTCACTGATCTTTGGCTTAATATGATTTTATCTATTTAAATAATTTGCTGTAAAACTTGATTATGTTGATCATTCATCTGTAGTCATTTGATTAATACGATGGTAATTCTCCACAATTTCTTGATAGACATGTTTATCTTGACAATATTTTGATAGTGTATTGATTTAGAGAACTTTTGGTAATACGCCACTATGAAGTATAAGTAATTCAGTGGTTCAAAAAAAGAAGCACCAGTAGTCTAGTGGTAGAATAGTACCCTGCCACAGTATAGACCCGGGTTCGATTCTCGACTGGTGCATTAAATTAATTGACGACTCCTGGCTAGTGCACTCAATTAATTGACGACAAAAATTGCCCATTCATACTTGATTAGGGACACACTGACTGTAGAGCCCGGGTACCCGTCACCTACTTGATAAGTGTCTTTTTGCAGTCAGAACCGACTACTTTGTTCTTCCAGGCCGAGTGCCTGATGGGGTATCTATCGCCTGATATACAAACTTGTGTTCGATTTCATTTGTTTGTTCATTTTTATCTAGTACGTTTGTTTTGTGCCTAAAAAAAATTTCAAAAGTATTCATTTATGTTATCATTCTCGCATGCTCTTATTTGGTTTGTATATAAAATTTCCATTATTTAATATCATATATAGGAAAAAAATGCGTAGAAGATATGTCATAAAGAGATTATTAAAAAATCACTTCTACTTTTTACAAAAGTCTAAAAATGTAGTATAATAAGATAAAATTCTTTATTTTGGTCTGTTTTTTTTTTTTTTTTTTTTTTTTTCATTTTTGCATTTTTATCTTCTTGCACTCTTGACGATAAGACATTCTTCTCTATTTTCTTTTGTCACACCTTTTGAAAATAACTTGTCATTGATCTTTGGCTTAATATGATTTTATCTATTTAAATATTTTACTGTAAAATTCGATTATTTTGATCATTCATCTGTAGTCATTTGAAAATACGATGGTAATTCTCCTAAATTTCTTGATAGGACAGGTTTATCTTGACAATACTTTGATAGTCTATTGATTTTGAGAACTTTTGGTAATACGCCACTACGAAGAATAAGTAATTCAGTGCGTTCAAAAAAAGAAGCACCAGTGGTCTAGTGGTAGAATAGTACCCGTCCACGATATAGACCTGGGTTCGATTCTTGGCTGGTGCACTCAATTAATTGATGACAAAAGTTGTGCGGTTTAGCTGAGTACCTACTTAGGGACAACTCACCTACTTGCTAAGTGTCTTTTAGCAATCCAGAACCGACTACCTCCGTTCTTCCAGGCCGAGTGTCGGATGGGGGTATCTATCACATGATATACAAACTTGTGTTCGATTTCATTTGTTTGTTCATTTTGATTGAGTACGTTTGTTTTGTGCCTAAAAAAGAATTTCAAAAAGTATTCATTTATGTTATCATTCTCGCATGGCTCTTATTTTGGTGTGTATATAAAATTTCCATTATTTAATGTCATATATAGGAAAAAAATGCGTAGAAGATATGTCATAAGAGATTATTAAAAAATCACTTCTACTTTTTACAAAAGTCTAAAATGTAGTATAATAAGATAAAATTTCTTTATTTTGGTCTGTTTTTTTTTTTTCTTTTTTTGCATTTTTATCTTCTTGCACTCTTGATGATAAGACATTCTTCTCTATTTTCTTTTGTCACACCTTTTGATAATAACTTGTCACTGATCTTTGGCTTAATATGATTTTATCTATTTAAATAATTTGCTGTAAAACTTGATTATGTTGATCATTCATCTGTAGTCATTTGATTAATACGATGGTAATTCTCCACAATTTCTTGATAGGACATGTTTATCTTGACAATATTTTGATAGTGTATTGATTTAGAGAACTTTTGGTAATACGCCACTATGAAGTATAAGTAATTCAGTGGTTCAAAAAAAGAAGCACCAGTAGTCTAGTGGTAGAATAGTACCCTGCCACAGTATAGACCCGGGTTCGATTCTCGACTGGTGCATTAAATTAATTGACGACTCCTGGCTAGTGCACTCAAGTAATTGACGACAAAAATTGCCCATTCATAACTTGATTAGGGACACACTGACTGTAGAGCCCGGGTACCCGTCACCTACTTGATAAGTGTCTTTTTGCAGTCAGAACCGACTACCTTTGTTCTTTTGTTCTTCCAGGCCGAGTGCCGGATGGGGGTATCTATCGCCTGATATACAAACTTGTGTTCGATTTCATTTGTTTGTTCATTTTTATCTAGTACGTTTGTTTTGTGCCTAAAAAAGAATTTCAAAAGTATTCATTTATGTTATCATTCTCGCATGGCTCTTATTTTGGTTTGTATATAAAATTTCCATTATTTAATATCATATATAGGAAAAAAATGCGTAGAAGATATGTCATAAGAGATTATTAAAAAATCACTTCTACTTTTTACAAAAGTCTAAAATGTAGTATAATAAGATAAAATTTCTTTATTTTGGTCTGTTTTTTTTTTTTTTTTTTTTTTTTTTTTCATTTTTTGCATTTTTATCTTCTTGGCACTCTTGACGATAAGACATTCTTCTCTATTTTCTTTTGTCACACCTTTTGAAAATAACTTGTCATTGATCTTTGGCTTAATATGATTTTATCTATTTAAATATTTTACTGTAAAATTCGATTATTTTGATCATACATCTGTAGTCATTTGAATAATACGATGGTAATTCTCCTAAATTTCTTGATAGGACAGGTTTATCTTGACAATACTTTGATAGTCTATTGATTTTGAGAACTTTTGGTAATACGCCACTACGAAGAATAAGTAATTCAGTGGTTCAAAAAAAGAAGCACCAGTGGTCTAGTGGTAGAATAGTACCCGTCCCACGATATAGACCTGGGTTCGATTCTTGGCTGGTGCACTCAATTAATTGATGACAAAAGTTGTGCGGTTTAGCTGAGTACCTACTTAGGGACACTCACCTACTTGCTAAGTGTCTTTTAGCAATCAGAACCGACTACCTCCGTTCTTCCAGGCCGAGTGTCGGATGGGGGTATCTATCACATGATATACAAACTTGTGTTCGATTTCATTTGTTTGTTCATTTTGATTGAGTACGTTTGTTTTGTGCCTAAAAAAGAATTTCAAAAGTATTCATTTATGTTATCATTCTCGCATGGCTCTTATTTTGGTGTGTATATAAAATTTCCATTATTTAATGTCATATATAGGAAAAAAATGCGTAGAAGATATGTCATAAGAGATTATTAAAAAATCACTTCTACTTTTTACAAAAGTCTAAAAATGTAGTATAATAAGATAAAATTTCTTTATTTTGGTCTGTTTTTTTTTTTCTTTTTTTGCATTTTTATCTTCTTGCACTCTTGATGATAAGACATTCTTCTCTATTTTCTTTTGTCACACCTTTTGATAATAACTTGTCACTGATCTTTGGCTTAATATGATTTTATCTATTTAAATAATTTGCTGTATAAACTTGATTATGTTGATCATTCATCTGTAGTCATTTGATTAATACGATGGTAATTCTCCACAATTTCTTGATAGGACATGTTTATCTTGACAATATTTTGATAGTGTATTGATTTAGAGAACTTTTGGTAATACGCCACTATGAAGTATAAGTAATTCAGTGGTTCAAAAAAAGAAGCACCAGTAGTCTAGTGGTAGAATAGTACCCTGCCACAGTATAGACCCGGGTTCGATTCTCGACTGGTGCATTAAATTAATTGACGACTCCTGGCTAGTGCACTCAATTAATTGACGACAAAAATTGCCCATTCATACTTGATTAGGGACACACTGACTGTAGAGCCGGGTACCCGTCACCTACTTGATAAGTGTCTTTTTGGCAGTCAGAACCGACTACCTTTGTTCTTCCAGGCCGAGTGCCGGATGGGGGTATCTATCGCCTGATATACAAACTTGTGTTCGATTTCATTTGTTTGTTCATTTTTATCTAGTACGTTTGTTTTGTGCCTAAAAAGAATTTCAAAAGTATTCATTTATGTTATCATTCTCGCATGGCTCTTATTTTGGTTTGTATATAAAATTTCCATTATTTAATATCATATATAGGAAAAAAATGCGTAGAAGATATGTCATAAGAGATTATTAAAAAATCACTTCTACTTTTTACAAAAGTCTAAAATGTAGTATAATAAGATAAAATTTCTTTATTTTGGTCTGTTTTTTTTTTTTTTTTTTTTTTTTTTTCATTTTTGCATTTTTATCTTCTTGCACTCTTGACGATAAGACATTCTTCTCTATTTTCTTTTGTCACACCTTTTGAAAATAACTTGTCATTGATCTTTGGCTTAATATGATTTTATCTATTTAAATATTTTACTGTAAATTCGATTATTTTGATCATACATCTGTAGTCATTTGAATAATACGATGGTAATTCTCCTAAATTTCTTGATAGGACAGGTTTATCTTGACAATACTTTGATAGTCTATTGATTTTGAGAACTTTTGGTAATACGCCACTACGAAGAATAAGTAATTCAGTGGTTCAAAAAAAGAAGCACCAGTGGTCTAGTGGTAGAATAGTACGCTGTCATGGTATAGACCAGGGTTCGATTTCTGGCTTGTGTATTTAATTAATTGATGACTCCTGGCTAGTGCACTGAATTTTTAATTACGGCTGGTGCAGTCAATTAATTGACGAGAAAAGTTTGTGCGGGATAGCAGTCAATTAATTGACGAGAAAAGTTGTGCGGGCTAGCTGAGTAACCTGGTTAAGGACACTCTGATAATAGAGACTGATTGCCCATTCGTACTCGATCAGGGACACACTGATTATAGAGCCCGGGTGCCCGTCACCTACTTGATAAGTGTCTTTTTGTAGTCAGAACCGACTACCTTCGTTCTTCCAGGCCGAGTGCCGGATGGGGGTATCTATCGCCTGATATACAAACTTGTGTTCGATTTCATTTGTTTGTTCATTTTGAACGAGTACGTTTGTTTTGTGCCTAAAAAAGAATTTCAAAAGTATTCATTTATGTTATCATTCTCGCATGGCTCTTATTTTGGTGTGTATATAAAAATCCATTATTTAATATCATATATAGGAAAAAAATGCGTAGAAGATATGTCATAAGAGATTATTAAAAAATCACTTCTATTTTTTACAAAAGTCTAAAAAGTAGTATAATAAGATAAAATTTCTTTATTTGGTCTGTTTTTTTTTTTTTTTTTTTTTTTTTTTTTTTTTTTTTTTTTTTTTTTTAATTTTTGCATTTTTATCTTCTTGCACTCTTGAGATAAGACATTCTTCTCTATTTTCTTTTTCAAACCTTTTGATAATAACTTGTCACTGATCTGTGGCATAATATGATTTTATCTATTTAAATATTTTACTATAATACTTGATTATGTTGATCATTCATCTGTAGTCATTTGAATAATACGATGCTAATTCTCCTAAATTTCTTGATAGGACAGATTCATCTTGACAATATTTTGATAGTCTATTGATTTAGAGAACTTTTGGTAATACGCACTATGAAGTATAAGTAATTCAGTGGTTTAAAAAAAGAAGCACCAGTGGTCTAGTGGTAGAATAGTACCCTGCCACGGTAGACCCGGGTTCAACTCCCAGTTGGTGCACACAATTAATTGACGATAAAAGCTGTGTGTTCTAGATGAGTATGGTTAAGGACACTCTGACTAGAGACATTGCCCATTCGTACTCTATCAGGGACACACTGATTGTGTCCAGGTCACCTGGTCAGAACGACTACTTCGTTAGGCCGAGGGCACATGATATACAAACTTGTGTTCGATTTCATTTGTTTGTTCATTTTGATTGAGTACATTTATTTTGTGCCTAAAAAGAATTTCAAAATATTCATTTATGTTATCATTCTCGCATGGCTCTTATTTTGGTGTGTATATAAAATCCATTATTTAATATCATATATAGGAAAAAAATGCGTAGAAGATATGTCATAAGAGATTATTAAAAAATCACTTCTACTTTTTACAAAAGTCTAAAAAGTAGTATAATAAGATAAAATTTCTTATTTTGGTCTTTTTTTTTTTTTTTTTTTTTTTTTTTATTTTTGCATTTTTATCTTCTTGCACTCTTGATGATAAGACATTCTTCTCTATTTTCTTTTGTCACACCTTTTGATAATAACTTGTCACTGATCTTTGGCTTAATATGATTTTATCTATTTAAATATTTTACTGTAAACTTGATTATTTTGATCATTCATCTGTAGTCATTTGAATAATACGATGGTAATTCTCCTAAATTTCTTGATAGGACAGGTTTATCTTGACAATATTTTGATAGTCTATTGATTTAGAGATTTTTGTAATACGCCACTACGAAGTATAAGTAATTCAGTGGTTCAAAAAAAGAAGCACCAGTGGTTTAGTGGTAGAATAGTACCTTGCCACGGTACAGACCCGGGTTTGATTTCCGGCTGGTGCACTTAATTAATTGATGACAAAAGTTTTGCGGGCAAGCTGAGTACCTTAAGGACACTCTGACTATAGAGACGATTGCCCATTCGTACTTGATCAGGGACACACTGACTGTAGAGCCCGGGTGCCCGTCACCTACTTGATAAGTGTCTTTTTGCACATTCAGAACCGACTACCTTTGTTCTTCCAGGCCGAGTGCGGATGGGGGTATCTATCGCTTGATATACAAACTTGTGTTCGATTTCATTTGTTTGTTCATTTTGATTGAGTACGTTTGTTTTGTGCCTAAAAAAGAATTTCAAAAGTATTCATTTATGTTATCATTCTCGCATGGCTCTTATTTTGGTGTGTATATAAAATTTTCATTATTTAATATCATATATAGGAAAAAAATGCGTAGAAGATATGTCATAAGAGATTATTAAAAAATCACTTCTACTTTTTACAAAAGTCTAAAAAGTAGTATAATAAGATAAAATTTCTTTATTTTGGTCTGTTTTTTTTTTTTTTTTTTTTTTTCATTTTTGCATTTTTATCTTCTTGCACTCTTGATGATAAGATTCTTCTCTATTTTCTTTTGTCACACCTTTTGATAATAAATTGTCACTGATCTTTGCTTAATATGATTTTATCTATTTAAATATTTTACTGTAAAACTTGATTATGTTGATCATTCATCTGTAGTCATTTGAATAATACAATGGTAATTCTCCTAAATTTCTTGATAGGACAGGTTCATCTTGACAATATTTTGATAGTCTATTGATTTAGAGAACTTTTGGTAATACGCCACTACGAAGTATACGTAAATCAGTGGTTCAAAAAAAGAAGCACCAGTGGTCTAGTGGTAGAATAGTACCCTGCGGTACAGACCCGGTTAAATTCCTGGGCTGTGCACAATTAATTGACGACAAAAGCTGAGCGGGCTATATGAGTACCTGGTTAAGGACACTCCGACTATAGAGACTTATTGCCCATTCGTACTTGATCAGGGACACACTGACTTAGAGAGGTCGGGTGCCCGTCACCTACTTGCTATTGTCTTTTAGCAGTCAGAAACGACTACCTCCGTTCTTCCAGGCCTAGGGCCGGATGGGGTATCTATCACATGATATACAAACTTGTGTTCGATTTCATTTGTTTGTTCATTTTGATTGAGTACGTTTTTGCTCTTATTTTGGTGTGTATATAAAAATCCATTATTTAATATCATATATAGGAAAAAATGCGTAGAAGATATGTCATAAGAGATTATTAAAAATCACTTCTACTTTTTACAAAAGTCTAAAAAGTAGTATAATAAGATAAAATTTCTTTATTTTGGTCTGTTTTTTTTTTTTCATTTTTGCATTTTTATCTTCTTGCACTCTTGATGATAAGACATTCTTCTCTATTTTCTTTTGTCACACCTTTTGATAATAAATTGTCACTGATCTTTGCTTAATATGATTTTTTCTATTTAAATATTTTTCTGTAAAACTTGATTATGTTGATCATTCATCTGTAGTCATTTGAATAATACATGGTAATTCTCCTAAATTTCTTGATAGGACAGGTTCATCTTGACAATATTTTGATAGTCTATTGATTTAGAGAACTTTTGGTAATACGCCACTACGAAGTATAAGTAATTCAGTGGTTCAAAAAAAAACACCAGTGGTCTAGTGGTAGAATAGTACCGTACCACGTACAGACCCGGGTTCGGTTCTTGCTGGTGCACTCAATTAATTGTCGACAAAAGTTGTGTTGGCTAGCTGAGTACCTGGTTAAGTAAACTCTGACTATAGATACTGATCCCCATTCGTACTTGATCAGGACAAACTGACTGTAGAGCCAGGTCACCACTTGAAGTGTCTTTTAGCATTCAGAACCGACTACCTCCGTTCTTCCAGGCCGAGTGCGGATGGGGGTATCTAGCACATGATATACAAACTTGTGTTCGATTTCATTTGTTTGTTCATTTTGATTGAGTACGTTTGTATTGTGCCTAAAAAAGAATTTCAAAAGTATTCATTTATGTTATCATTCTCGCATGGCTCTTATTTTGGTGTGTATATAAAAATTCCATTATTTAATATCATATATAGGAAAAAAATGCGTAGAAGGTATGTCATAAGAGATTATTAAAAAATCACTTCTACTTTTTACAAAAGTCTAAAAAGTAGTATAATAAGATAAAATTTCTTTATTTTGGTCTGTTTTTTTTTTTTTTTTCATTTTTGCATTTTTATCTTCTTGCACTCTTGATGATAAGACATTCTTCTCTATTTTCTTTTGTCACACCTTTTGATAATAACTTGTCACTGATCTTTGGCTTAATATGATTTTATCTATTAAATATTTTACTGTAAAACTTGATTATGTTAATCATTCATCTGTAGTCATTTGAATAATACAATGGTAATTCTCCTAAATTTCTTGATAGGACAGATTCATCTTGACAATATTTTTATAGTCTATTGATTTAGAGACTTTTGGTACTACGCCACTACGAAGTATAAGTATCAGTGGTTCAAAAAAGAAACACCAGTGGTCTAGTGGTAGAATAGTACCCTGCCACGGTACAGACCCGGGTTCAATTCCCGGCTGGTGCACACAATTAATTGACGACAAAAGCTGAGCGGGCTGGATGAGTACCTGGTTAAGGACACTTAGACTATAGAGACTTATTGCTCATTCGTACTCGATCAGGGACACACTAACTGTAGAGCCAGATCAACGGGTGCCCGTCACTACTTGCTATGTGTCCTTTAGCAGTGAGAATACCTCCGTTCTTCCAGGCGAGGGCCGGATGGGGGTATCTATCACGTGATATACAAACTTGTGTTCGATTTCATTTGTTTGTTCATTTTGATTGAGTACGTTTTGGCTTTATTTTGGTGTGTATATAAAATCCATTATTTAATATCATATATAGGAAAAAATGCGTAGAAGGTATGTCATAAGAGATTATTAAAATATCACTTCTACTTTTCACAAAAGTTTAAAAGTAGTATAATAAGATAAAATTTCTTTATTTTGGTCTGTTTTGTTTTTTTCATTTTTTCATTTTTATCTTCTTGCACTCTTGATGATAAGACATTCTTCTCTCTTTCTTTTGTCACACTTTTTGATAATAACTTGTCACTGATCTTTGGCTTAATATGATTTTATCTATTTAAATATTTTACTGTAAAACTTGATTATTTTTGATCATTCATCTGTAGTCATTTGAATAATACGATGGTAATTCTCCTAAATTTCTTGATAGGACAGGTTTATCTTGACAAAATTTTGATAGTCTATTGATTTAGAGAACTTTTGGTAATACGCCACTACGAAGTATAAGTAATTCAGTGGTTCAGAAAAAGAAGCACTAGTGGTCTAGTGGTAGATAGTACCCTGCCACGGTACAGACCCGGATTCAATTCCTGGCTGGTGCATTTAATTAATTGACGACTCCGGCTGGTGCACTCAATTAATTGACGAAAAAGTTGTGCGGGCTAGCTGAGTACTGGTTAAGGACACTCTAACTATAGAGACCGATTGCCCATTCGTAATTGATCAGGGACACACTGACTGTAGAGCCGGGTGCCCGTCACCTACTTGATAATTGTCTTTTT
>NW_017618042.1:0-3073 GCF_001879475.1 Ipomoea nil | reverse complement strand
CGCGCAAGCAGAGGAACAAAGAAGGGAGCGCCCCCACACGGAGCCGCACAACCGCACGGAGAGGACAAGAAGAAGCCAAAAGGGGCGCCACGAGGGAGGCAGCGGGGGGAAGGCAGAGGGGGAGAGAGAAAAGGCGGGGAAGGGGGGCAAAGAAAGAAAAGAAGGGCCAGAAAGCGCAAAGGGGGAACAAGGGAAAGAAAGCAGAGGACAAACCGGGAGGGGGCGAGGGAGGCGCAAAAGCAAAGAAGGGCCGGAAGCACACGGGAAGCAGGCAGGGGCGAAGGAGCGGGAAAGAGAAGCAAGGCAAGGGCGAGAGAAACAAAAGGAGGGAAGAAAGCACACAAGAGAAAGAAAGAAGACCGAAGGGGCAGGCAAGGGCGCAAAACACGCACAGGGGGAGGGCGGACGGAAGAGAGCCACGACAGAGCAAACAAGAAAGGCGAACAAACGAAGCACAAGGGGCCAAACGAGGGAGGCAAGCAGGAGGAAAGGAAAGAAGGGGGGGCAAAAGAAGACGGAGGGGCAGAAAGACGAGGAAAAGAGGGGGAAAGGGGAAAAGGGGGACAGAAGCAAACAAAGAAGAAAACGAAAGCCCGCCCCACACGGAGGAGCAACAGGGGCCCCAAGGGGGAACAAAAAAAGCACAGAAAAAAAGGGGGAGGGAAGGAGAAGGGGAAGAAAAGAAAAAGAAGGGAACAAACACACCGGAGGGGCCGCCCAAGCAGCGCCGGGGGAGCGGCGGGGGCGCGACGGAGGAGAGGGCGGGAAAGGGCCAGCGGCGGGGAGGACCGGCGAGGAGGAGGAGGAGGCAAAGAAACAGGCCCGGCAGGCAGAGGAGGACGCAAAGAGGAGGGAGGAGGGGGGCGGGGGCAGGAGAAGCAAGGGCAGCAAAGGGAACAAAGGGCAAAGAAGCAACAAAAAGGGCAAAAGGAGCAGCACGAGGAGAGGGCAGGGGAGCAGAAAGAGGAAAAGGCACAAGGGGACCAGGAGACGCCAGAGGAAGCAGACCACGAGGAAGAGCAAGGGGGGGGGCAGGGGGAAGAAGGGCCGGCCGAAAAAAGAGGGAGGAGGGGCCAGAGCAAGCACAGAAAAAGCAGCAGGAAAAACCAAGGAGGAACGGCAACAAGCAAAGCCGCAACACCCCGAGGAGAGGGAGGAGAGCCAGCAGCCAAGGGAAGGAGGAGACGAGAGGGAGGCAGGGGGCCAAGAGGGAAAGAAGCAGAAACAGAAGAGGGCAGGACAGGAAGAGAAGCGCCGAAAGCGAACAGAGCAGGGGCAAAGGGCACCCACGGAGCAGGCAGGGAAGAGGAAACAGACCGGGGCGGGGCACGGGGCAGGAAGAGGGCGGGGACGAGCCAGAGAGACAGGCGCGGGCACGGGCACGGCCGCAAGGCGGGCAGGAGGCGGGGGGAGGGGGGACCGCGGGAGAAAAGGGGCAGAGCGAGGGACGGGGGCCAGAGAAGCGAAAAGGGGGGAGGAGCGCACAGGCACGAAAGGGCGCAGACAGAGCAGGAGGGGAGGGGCCGCGGAGGGGGGCGAAAAGAGCGGGAGGAAAGGGGGGGACGGGGCAGAAGCAGAAAAAGAAGAAAGCGGACCGGGGGACGGCGCGGGAGGGGGCAAGGAGGCCGGCACGGAGGGCCGGAGGCAAAGCAACAGGCGGGGCCAGCGACAGACGGGCACAGGAAGGCACGGACAGGCGCGGGGGAGGAACAACGGGGGAGAGGGGAGGGGGCCAGAACGCGGGGCGGCCAACCGACGAACCGGAGGGCGAGGGGCCAGGGGGCGGCCAAGGGGGAAGACGAGCGGGGGCGGGAAGACGAGCCGGGGGGCGGGGGAAGAGGGGGGGCGGGGGAAACGGCAAAGGGGGAGGAGCAAGAGAGGGAACAAGAGCGGCGAGAGGCAGACCGGAGCGAGAGCGGGGGGCGGGGGGGGCGGGAAGGAAAGGGGGGCGAGACGGGGGAAAGGGGAACGAGGCGGAACAAACGGGGGCCCGGGGGAGGGCCAGAGCGAAGGGGGGGGGAGCCCGCCAGCCAGGAGGAGAGGGAGGAGAAAAGGGAGCAGACGGACCGGAGGGGGGCCAGGAAAACCGCCAGCCAGGGGGACGGGGGCAAGAGGCGCGGGAAGAGGGGGCAGGCAGCAGGGGGGGGCCCAACGACGAGCAAAGGCCACAGGCGGGGACAGGGGGCAGAGGGCCGACGGCGAAGGGACGAACAAGAGGAGGGAAACCAGAAAGGGGGGGGCAAGAGCAGAAAGAGGGACCGCAGGCACGGGCGGAGACGGGGGGGACGAGGCGAGGGCCAAACGGGGGAAGGGGCAGCCAGGGGGGCAAGGAGAGGGCGGGCAGCGGCGGGGGGCGGGGCAACGAAAGCACCCCGGGCGGCAGCAAGCAGGCGGCGAGCCAGGGGAAAAAGGCCGGCAGAAAAGGACGGAAGGAGGAAGGGAGCACGGAGGGGAGGGGGGGGGCAGCGGGCACAGAACGGGAAACGCGCCCAAGAGGCAGACAAGGACGCGCCAGGGGGGGCCGGAGACCACAGAGGGCCGGGCGAAGGGGGGCCGCCCGGGAAGCGGGGAAAGAGGGGGCAAGGAAACAGGGGCGGAAGGGAGGCCAGGGGGGGAGGCGCCAGAAGGGAGAGAAGAGAGCCAAGCCGGCGCGGAAGCGGGCAAAGAAAAGGGGAAGGCGCGCAACGGGAGGGGGCGGCAGGAACCCCGGGGGGGGGCAGACGGGAACACACCACAGGGAAGGCCGGGAAGGGGGGGGGAGGAGCGGCACCGGCAAGGCAGGAAAAGAAGGCAAAAGAGGAAGGAAGCCAGAGGGCAGGCGAAGGGGACAGGAGCAGCCAGAGCAGGGAAAGGGAGGCAGAAAGGGGGGGAGCAAAGGGGGAGCGCCAAGCGCGGGGAAAGGCCGAGGGGAGCCAGGGGGGCCGCGGCGAAAGCAGAAGGGGAGAAGCGGGAGCCAGAGCACGAAACGCCAAGGGGCGCAAAGCGGGGGCGCCACCGGCGGAGAGGGCGGGCAAGGGCGGGAGGGAGGCAAGAGGGGGGAGCAGAGCGAGGGAGAGGCAGAAACAAAAAGAAA
>NW_017618040.1:932495-1060829 GCF_001879475.1 Ipomoea nil | reverse complement strand
AAGAGTATAGCTGTGTGCAAAATACTCTAGTGAGTGTAGCTGTGTGCAAAACACTCGTAGTTGCTAAGTGTAGCTGTGTGCAAGACACTTAGTTGCGTTGATTATAGCTGTGTGCGAAATACTCGGAGTTGAGTGTAGCTGTGTGCGAGACACTCGGAGTTGGGTGTAGCTGTGTGCAAGATATCGGAAGAAGTGCTGTGTAGCACTTATTCACTATTGTAACTGTGTGGGAAAATAGTGAATTTCTCCTAGACGTGAAAGGAGAAAAGTGGACTAGGAAGATTACGCCACTTCCGAACCACTATAAATTGCCTCTCTCATTTACATACCGCACTTACATTATTTGCTATATCTATCTATCTCATCCGACTAACCCATTTACTATTCACAGTTAATCTTAATCATCCGGGTTTAGTGTGTCCTCACGTATGCATGTGTGACTCAAACTTCTCGAGCTTAAATACTAATTTATTCTAAGCAAGTTTGACGTGCTGCATGTAACATTCGTCACACGGACGACGTGACACGATATTTATTTACAATCTTGAATATTGTTATTATATATTGAGTGAACCATCTCCTTTATATATTCAAGATATCTCTGTCACTTTACATATCATTTGTATCTTATCTTACTTATACTTGTATACTTGATTTACTAGTTGGGCATAACTCTTTACTATTATTCCGCTGTGCAGTACAAACTTGCTCTATTTACATGTTACTTAGAGTTGAAGTAACCGAAGAGTTATTTAATTTGAAAAAGCTTGAAAGTCTATTCACCCCCCCCCCCTCTAGACTTTCACCACCCTATCGGGACCAACAATTGGTATCAGAGCGGTTGTCTATTTGAGTCAATTTTGACTGCTAGACAGATCTCGAAAAAATCAAGATGATGAAAAGAGATAATGCTCTTGCCCAAAATTTATTATTTTCCTTAGAAAAATTTGACTATTGGAAAATTCGCATGCAGGTACATTTATCCGCATTACATGATGAAATGTGGGAAGTGGTTACGAGTGGTCCTATGAGATTTTGCAAGTCAACACTTCATCTGAACAAACAAGTGAGACTCCGCAATACATTCCAAAACCGAAGTGGAATGGTCTCGTGAAGATAGAACAAGAAATAACTTGGACAATATTGCCAAGGATATTTGTTTATATCTATCGATGACACGATATTTCCAAAAGTTCGAAAATGTCAATCCGCGAAAGGAAGTATGGGAAACGCTCATTCAAATTGGTGAAGGAGACGAACAAGAAAAGGATAATAAACTCACTATAGCATTAAAGAAATTCGAGGATTTCAAAATGCTAACCGGCGAGAATATTACCGACATGGAAACAAGATTTGCCAAAATCTTAGGAGAGATTAATGATCTTGGAAAAGATATTAATCAAAAAGAAATCTCACTTAAAATTCTACGTGGTCTACCATCTACATGGGACATGAAGGTCACATCCATGAGAGATCATAGGGATCTAAAAACCCTATCAACCGATAAGCTCTTTAGTGATCTAAAAGCTTATGAATTTGAGATGAAATCAAGATTAGAGGAAGATCATGAAGAAAAGAACAACGCGCTTATAGCCGAGCAACCATCAACCTCAAGGTCAGTACAAAATGTTGAATTATTGCCTAATGATCAATTTGCTCTCTTTGTCAAGAAATTCAGGAAATTCATGAAGAGAAGCAACTACAAGAAAAATCCACAAGGGAATCATGGAATACAACGAAGAATTCGAAGAAAGAAATTATTGAGGAAGATTCAAATTTGTGTTACAACTGTAGAAAACCGGGACCCTTTGCAGCAAGTTGTCCATATCCCAAGGTGAGTAAAAGTCAGTACACAAATGTTACTAACCGTCAACAGGAAGAATTCAAGCCCAAAGATAAAAGATTAAAAGAAAGAAGAAAAGCACTCATCAGTGACCCACTTGAAATAAGTGAGTCAGAAGAATCTTCAAGTGATGAAAGTGACACCTCAAAGGATGACAATGCAATGTTTTGCATGAGCATCTCCAACAACACACCACACGAGGACATGTGTCTTATGGCTAATGGACATGAAGAAAATGAGGTAACATCTAAATCTTATGACTCTGTTAATTCTTCATTTTCTAGAGAGTCCCTCTTTCACTTAATGGAAGAATGTCAAACCGTAATGGACACTCACTTTTCAACTCAAAGAGCGCAATAATCATCTGATTCTTGAAAAAGATCAATTAATTGAAAATTGCAAAATGCTCTACTTGAAGTGAAAGACTTGAAAGATAAAATTATTTGTCTTCAAGAAGAGTGTAAATCAAGGGAAGTGAGAGAACACAACCTCAGAGAGGTTATAGCAACATTTACGCATTCATCCAAAATAATGGACAAAATGGTAAATATGCAAAAACCCTCAAGTGATAAAACCGGACTTGGTTATGATCCATCGTGTTCTCAAGCCTCCAAGAAATTGACCAATTCTACTACTACTTTAAGTAATAAAGTTCAAGTAGTAAAATTTGTAAAAGGTCAAGAAAGCACAGTGAGACAAGGAATTGGTTACCAAACTGATGTCAAAATTAACACTGTTGGACCAAAGCCTCAAAGAAACAATATTTCGTCCAAACAGTACACTAAAAGACAAAAGTTTGTTCCTAAATGGAAATACACCAATGAGTCTAGTGCACAAAGTCCTCATAGGAAAATGGGAAGAAATCCGAGGATTGGGGCAGGGAGACTCTATCCCTCTAAACAAGATTGGTTTGGAAATATTAAATCATGGACTAAGTCCAGATTTAATGCTTATCACAGGCCCAAACAATCTATATCCCACGTGCCAAGAAATCGAGTCAATTTTTAAAAACCGGCACAAAAAATGTTTTCAAAAATTAAATATGATTATAATGTGTTTAATGGTTACCAATCACCTAAACTTAGATCAGTGAGTACAAGGTGGATTTGGGTACCAAAAATGACTAACACCCAAGGACCCAAGTCAAGTTGGGTACCTAAAAATGTTTAATTCATTTGCAGGAAGTTTGGTACTTCGATAGTGGATGTTCTAGACACATGACTGGAAATAAATCAAGTCTTGTGAATCTTAAAAATATCGAAGGACCAAAAGTCGTATTCGGTGGAAATGAACGATACGGCATAACAAAAGGAATCGGTACAATATTTCGAAATGGTTTTGAAAATCGAAGATGTATCCTTTGTTGAAGGTCTAAAATTCAACTTGTTAAGTACAAGTCAATTTTGTGACAAAGGATATCTAGTAGAGTTCTTCAGAGAAAAGTGCCAAGTGAAAAATAATTCCACAAGAGAAGTTGTTCTCGAAGGAATAAGAAAGAAAAATATGTACGTTGTGGATTGGAACACAACAAAAGAATCAGTGTGTCTACTAGCAAACAACTCACACGCAACAAGTTGGGAATGGCACAAGAAGTTGAATCATCTAAACTTCAAGACTATCAACAAGCTAGCAAGAAACAAATTAGTTGAAGGTCTACCCGACATTGTCTACAAGAAAGATCAAATATGTGATGCTTGCCAAAGAGGAAAGCAAGTCAAGTCATCTTTCAAATCCAAAGCTCAAGAATCTACAACAAGACCGCTAAGTCTACTACACATGGATCTATTTGGTCCAGTAGGCCCAGCAAGTCTAAGTGGTAAGAAATATACATTAGTTGTTGTTGATGACTTTTCCAGGTACACATGGACAATATTTCTCAAAAAGAAAAATGAAGTGGAGCAAAAGTTGCCAGAGCTACTGAAGCTACTACAAAATGAGAAAGACTTGAAAATTGCAAAAATCCGAACGGATCGTGGAACTGAGTTCGTGAATCAAGTGATCAAAGCCTACTGCAATTCCCAAGGAATTCTACATCAACTATCTGCCGCACGTACACCTCAACAAAACGGTGTAGTCGAAAGAAGAAATAGAACGCTAAAAGAAGCCGCATGAGTGATGATTACATCAGCCGAGCTACCTCAAAGATATTGGGCTGAAGCAATCAACACCGCTTGCTACACACAAAATCGGAGCTTGATACATAAGTCTTACAATAAGACTCCGTACGAATTATGGAAAGGGAGAAAACCTAAACTCAACTATTTCCATACTTTTGGTATCAAATGTTTTATTCTTAATAATGGAAAAACATATCTAAAGACTTTTGATGAGCGTGCAGATGAAGGAATATTTTTGGGATATTCATCTACCAGTAAAGCATTTAGAGTATTGAACAAGAAATCAATGGTGGTAGAAGAATCAATTCATGTCACATTTGATGAAGCTCATATGAAGGAAACCCAAAGCAACAAAAATGATCAGGAGATTTGTCAAGTTGAAAAATCATTTAATGATGCTGACATATCTTTTAAAGATCAAATTGTACAGGGTATGGAGCAATTGGACATTGATTGCAATAGTGAAGGACACGTGGAAGCCAATGAAGATGCACATGTGGAAAATCAAAACTCTCAAGTCAATATACAAATTGGAGATCAATCTCATGAGCAAAATGTGTCTACCTCCAATTTACCTACTGAACAAGGAAACGTGGAAAGCCCATGCAACCTACAACCCGACTTGAGATGGCTCAAAAATCACCCTCCAGAGCTAGTGATTGGAGATCCACGAGAAGGAGTAAAAACAAGGTCATCAAGTATAAATTCTTTATTCTCTTGTTTCCTTTCTCAGGTAGAGCCCGCAAGCATTGAAGAAGCACTAAGTGATCCAGATTGGATCAATGCAATGCAAGAAGAGCTTGAACAGTTTAAGAGAAATGACGTATGGAAATTAGTTCCAAGACCTGAAAATTACAATGTAATTGGAACAAAATGGGTCTTTCGGAATAATGCTAATGAGGATGGAATCGTCATTCGAAATAAAGCACGTTTAGTTGCAAAAGGATATTCACAAGAAGAAGGCATAGATTTCGATGAAACGTTTGCACCCGTTGCAAGACTGGAAGCCATCAGAATATTTCTAGCTTATGCCGCATACAAGAATTTCACAGTCTATCAAATGGACGTGAAAAGTGCATTCTTAAACAGATTACTTGAAGAAGAAGTCTACGTTGAGCAACCTCCCGGTTTCGAGGTAAAAGGTGATATTAATAAGGTCTACAAATTAAAGAAGGCGTTATATGGGTTAAAACAAGCACCGAGAGCTTGGTATGACACCCTATCAACGTTCCTAATTAACTTTGGTTTCACAAAAGGCCTTGTTGATAAAACCTTATTTAGAATTCAAGAAAATGATCACATTTTATTGGTACAAATTTATGTTGATGATATTATCTTTGGAAGTACTAATAAAATTCTTTGTGAGAAATTTTCTAAGCTCATGCAAAATAAGTTTGAGATGAGCATGATGGGAGAATTGAACTACTTTCTTGGTTTACAAGTAAAGCAACTCAGCGAAGGAATATTCATCAATCAGGCCAAGTACACAAAAGATCTGATAAGGAAATTTGGTCAAGATGGAAAACCCTCAATCAAGATCCCGATGAGCACATCTTTACGATTAGATAAAGATGATGAAGGCAAGGATGTTGACGAAACAAAATATCGTGGAATGATTGGATCATTACTATACCTCACTGCAAGTCGACCAGATATATCTTATTCAGTGGGAGTATGTGCTAGGTTCCAGTCAAAGCCAAAAGAGAATCATCTTCTTGCTACCAAGAAAATCATCTGATATTTAAAAGGAACAGTCAATGTGGGATTATGGTATCCCAAAGAAGGTAATTTTACACTAACTGGTTTCTCAGGTGCAGATTTTGCAGGATGTAAAATCGATCGCAAAAGTACCTCAGGAACGTGCCAGTTCTTAGGGGGAAGGTTGGTTTCATGGTTCAGCAAAAAGCAAAACTCCATAGCTACAAGTACAGCCGAAGCTGAATATATAGCTGCTGGAAGTTGTTGTGCGCAAATTCTTTGGATGAAACAACAGCTGAAAGATTATGGCGTGAATTGTGAAAATGTCAATATATTGTGTGACAATACAAGTGCTATTTCCATAACACATAATCCTGTGTTACATTCAAGAACTAAACACATTGATGTGAGACATCATTTTATCCGGGATCATGTTGAAAAGATGGAATTATCAATCGAATATATCCCGACTGAGAATCAATTAGCTGATATTCTCACAAAGCCTCTGTGTGAATCAAGATTTTCGAAATTGAGACACGAGATGGGCATGATTGAATTGAGCTAAGTTTCTAAACTCTATTCTATTTATAAGCTCAATTTTTCATCTGATATTTCGACATTTTATCTGATTTAAATTTTCGTGCCTATGTGTCACACATGCAAAAAAATGTCACATCTTTTTAAAGTCCACCTATATCTATTAAATGGTGCTAAAGCACATAGTGCTTATATATCTTTCTAACCGTATATCTATATACATATATACAAGTAGAAATCTTTTAGATATGCCAAATTTTACCATTTAAGAGTGATAAGATGGTGTGATGATAGAATGTCTTAAATGAGAACACCTTTTTTATGGTAGTTGTGCACAATAAATAGTCTAGAAAGAATAGATTTCTCTTTCTTCCATCTACATAAAAACGTGTAGATTCATACATATTATTTTCAAACAGATTTAGTGCTCTTTGAATTTTATTTCAGGTAAAATCAGTCCGAGTATCTAAATTTTTGGCGCCACATCAGCAGACAAATTGGATGGAGAATATATAACCTAAACTAACTATCAATTAGGTCCAAGGTTGGAAGCTGTTGGAATATCAAAAATACCCCTCACTTATTAAAAGTCAACATTTAATTGTGAGGATATTTGTGTAAAGACACCTCTTTTCTACCCAATCGGTTGGAGAAGCCACCATCACACTTAAATTTTCAAAAGCCTTTCATCATCCATAGCCGAAATACAAACCTCTTCTTCCAAAAATTCTCAATCCCTCAAATCTCCTAAAAACATCAATCGCATTATGGCCACCATTGGAGATACAAGCTCACAACCGAATGAAGAACACACCACACAACTCAACCTTACAAAGCTAGCAGTGGGAATCAAGGCCGGAGGAAGTTTTGACCCTCAAGGATTCCTCAAAGAAGCCGAGAACTCTCATCTTGCACAAAGAATCATCAATGCACTTCAACAAAGCAATCTAATGAGGTTATGTTCTTACTCATATTCTGGATTTTATGATGAAGATGTAGCAGAATTTTATATGAATGCCATGGTTGTTGGATGGACCATTGAGTCCACCGTGAATGGAACTCTCATCACCATTGATGAACACGAGTTACACACAACCTTTGGACTGCACATATCTAGTCCAGAACAACCACTGTTGGACTTAGATGTTCATTTATATGATCGTACGGAAATTTGGACAGAAATTCGGAATGAGAATGCCTCTCTCGAACCAAATCTTTCTGGTCAAAAATCTGAGTTGAAGTTGGAGTATGAAATGCTTGTTAAAATTCTCTACAAATGTGTTTTGTGCAAATTAAATAGCATGGAAGATATTTCACCCGTAAGAATTGGTTATGTACATGCTATCATGAATGTTGTTAGGGGTGATTGGAGTAAGCTTGTCTTGAGCCGAATTGCACACTTTGTGAAAGGTGCAAAAATAAGGAATGGGAAGTTCAACCGTATATTAGGGTTCGGTTTGCTCATTGGTGAGATTATCAAAAGAAAAGGGTTGACTATGAGGTCAAAGAAGCCTTTTGGGAGTAATAGAATCTTGTTTAAAGATCATGAAGTGATTAGTGATCTAAATTCCAAAAGAAAGAGGAAGCCGATGGAGGTGGAGGAGGCATATCTGTTGGAAGAAATGCACCAAGAAGAGGAGGATTGGAGTATTGGTTCGGTGGTGGTGAAGCTGGCAGTCCAGGAGGATCAAGCAGTGCAAATACCACTAACCGTTCTTTTCGTGATATTATTTGTGCAGGAGGAAACATTGAGCAAATAAATTGGTACAACCGTGCAGCTCTTTATTTGGAATCCACACCGAGAGATGGTAGAGTTGAAATGCCAAAGTTGGTGACTTTGAATGATCTACCAAAAGGAATGAAGAAAAGTGGTCCTAGTGATCAAAACATGTGGGTTTCAAGTGAAAATTTCAGAAGAATTCAAAGCTATGCTAGAGCCTTGATGGTTATGGTTCTAAGGGACTACATCAAAGTCAGTGATGCCGAGCTACAAGATGGAAAAAGTCTAGAAGAGTGCATCATATGGTATGAGGAAGGTATACTGCCCGGGAGCAACATCACTGAAGCTTTCAACTACTATTCAGTTGGGCAGGTATGCAACAACTTTGCCATTAGTGACAATTTCGTTGATGTTCAGAACCATATTAACAATGTGCTCAAGGAAAAGAGAAACAAAGTGATTGGATGATTTGTATGATTGGTACAATTTTTGTGGTCCACGGGTACATGAACCCATGAAACAATTTGAAATGATTTGAATGATCTGTTTATGATGCTATTAAGTTGTTTCTTAATTTTATTATTTGTCTTGAAAGGTAACATTTTTAGCTTAGAATGTATCAAATCGCATAAATTGGAAAAATGCAAAAATTCATTATCATTAAAATTCCAAAAAATGCGAAATAGGAATAAAGTGGCTAAAAATACCTTTCCTAGAGTCAAAATCATTTGTTAAACTCATCTTGGCTATGTCTATGTTAATAAAATCTTTTGAAAAATAATTGTTTTTAAAAGACAAGTCAAATGACTGAGTATAGGTTTTGGCGTCATCAAAAAGGGAGAAAATTGATAGGAATATTTTTTGTAAGTTTTGATGAGCCAAATGTATCTTTAGATCCCCTTAGTTTTTAAGTCTTTAGTATGAGCATCATAAATCAGAATATTGAAATCAGAAGGAATCTACCATAGGAAGAACAAAATTAATTTGAGAAATTAATTTTGGTCCTACGAGTATTCATCCGTGAAAGAAGCATAAAGCAATGGCGTTGCAAGGAATGACCGGATGAGCCTAACGGCGAAATGGTAGAGGTCCTTACTCTAAATGATCATACCTGAGATCGATTCCCTCCAACGAGGCCATCCAAGGACTTATGTTTTTTTTAAGGCAGATTTCAAAAGAACACGATGTGTTCAAAAGAGCACGATGCTTACTAAAGGAGCACAATGATCAAATCTGGAAGGAGCACAATGTTGTCTAAGAAGCACAATGCTGTCAGAAGAGCACAATGCCACCTAAGAAGCACAATGTTGTCTAAGAAGCACAATGTTGTCAGAAGAGCACAATGCCACCTAAGAAGCACAATGTTGTCAGAAGAGCACAATGTATCGTAAGAAGCACAATGTTCAAAGTCAAGGAGCACGATGTTCAAGTCAAAGGAGCACAATGTGGCAAAAGAGCAAGATGATCAGAAATTGGATAAATTCGAAGGAATTTACTCCAAGCCCACCCACATGCCACAAGACTCCAAAATTGCCTGAAAGACATTTGATCAGAACGGAAAAAATATTTATGAAGGCATGAATATAAAAACTTATCCTAAAAATAAATTCTATCAGATGAATTTATTTCAAAGATTCGTTGGATATTCAAATTGACAATTAAAGTAATATTTTTATAAACAACTAGAAAATCAAAGTTTTGCTAAAAAATTACTTTGTCAGGCAAGTTGACAAATCAAATCAAAATTGAAGATCTACTACTGTCAACAATATCAGGCTATGAAGATTCAAATTTCAAATATCAAATTATCCCACTCCAACGGATATATTTGATTGACTATAAAAAGCCATGAAGACTTGAAGACAAATAGAGTGAGAAGAGATAGAGAAAAACGAGATAGAAGTGCAATACAAGTGCAAAATTCAAAAGTGCTAGTGCTCAAAATATTCTAAGAGACTTAGTCTGAATAGTCTCAAATCTAGTTGGAGAGAGGAATACAAATCCTTGTATTTGTAAATTGTAGAAAGAGTATAGCTGTGTGCAAAATACTCTAGTGAGTGTAGCTGTGTGCAAAACACTCGTAGTTGCTAACTGTAGCTGTGTGCAAGACACTTAGTTGGCGTTGAGTATAGCTGTGTGCGAAATACTCGGAGTTGAGTGTAGCTGTGTGCGAGACACTCGGAGTTGGGTGTAGCTGTGTGCAAGACATCCGGAAGAAGTGCTTGTGTAGCACTTATTCACTATTGTAACTGTGTGTGGAAAATAGTGAATTTCTCCTAGACGTGAAAGGAGAAAAGTGGACTAGGAAGATTACGCCACTTCCGAACCACTATAAATTGCCTCTCTCATTTACATACCGCACTTACATTATTTGCTATATCTATCTATCTCATCTGACTAACCCATTTACTATTCACAGTTAATCTTAATCATTCGGGTTTAGTGTGTCCTCACGTATGCATGTGACTCAAACTTCTCGAGCTTAAATACTAATTTATTCTAAGCAAGTTTGACGTGCTGCATGTAACATTCGTCACACGGACGACATGACACGATATTTATTTACAATCTTGAATATTGCTATTATATATTGAGTGAACCATCTCCTTTATATATTCAAGATATCTCTGTCACTTTACATATCATTTGTATCTATCTTACTTATACTTGCATACTTAATTTACTAGTTGGGCATAACTCTTTACTATTATTCCGCTGTGCAGTACAAACTTGCTCTATTTACTTGTTACTTAGAGTTGAAGTAACCGAAGAGTTATTTAATTTGAAAAAGCTTGAAAGTCTATTCACCCCCCCCCCCCCTCTAGACTTTCACCACCCTATCGGGACCAACAAATTACAATAATTAATTTGGAAAAGGCCCACCATAGTCCGTGGGCCCTCTTCTCTAAACCCAACCCCTAGTCCTAAAATGAATAGAGTTAGCAAGCCTATAGTATTTGGACCCTAAGTAGGACTCTTAGATATATAAATAGGGGACATAGGAGGCACCTAGAACCCCCACCACAATAATCCCTCACCACACAAAAAGTTCCAAGAATTCCCTTAGGAGAAATCAAGAAAGAAGAAAGCTTCAAGAAAGACCCTTCATAGCCAAGGAATTAATTAAGGCTAAACGGTAACCCATGTCTCAACAAAACCTATTTTCATAGCTATGATTCCCCTCTTAGGATTTCCCCATATTCTTGTGTATTGATGATTCGTTATATTGTTCTTGACGATTGGTGTTATGATTCCATGAGCGATCTTGATAATCTAGTTAATGAAAAGGGATTCTTGATGATTGTGTGATTCTTGATGGAAGCTAGTTTCTTGATGATTATGTGCTATTCTTGATTGTTCTTGATGTTTAAAGAGGAATCGTGTTCTTGTTAAATGGGATGTGTCTAGAGCCCTAGGCCGTATTGTGAAATTCATATGGTGTTGTTCTTGATGTATTGGGTGGGAATTCGCATGTTCGGGTATTAATTATGTTTAGAAAAGCATGATAGGATATGTGCCGTATATTTCTTACTTTTGATCCGTTAATTGTCTACGTGTCGTTATCAATTGCGTTTGAAAGTGTCTAAGCATGGTTCCGAGTTCCACTAAAGTTCCCGCGGCGTTTTTGTGATGAAAGAGTCAGTGGGGGGTAGGGGACCCACCACCTACCCGCGGCTAGCTTTGAAGTCGCCGGCAGCGGGCAGCCGGCGGGCAGGCGACTGCCCGCCGGGCACCCGCTGCCCGGAATCACGACGCCGGCGTGTGACCCCTCACCCACCGGCTACCCGCTGGATTTTACCCCACCTTGGGATTTCGGCTTACCCGTTTGATGTTCCCCCGACCCCCGTAGTGTCCCAATGGACTCCGTCTATCGTGCCTATGTCTAGTTTGATGTTCGGGTACCATTCGTAGGTCGAATAAGTCTTATATATCGCATGCTAGTTGAATTGGTATCCCGTTGGCCTAGGCGTAAGAAGTATGAACCCCTTAGGATTATTCTTAGTATGTGAATGATCACGCATAGGTTTCGTTATACGATTTCTTCCCCTTCCCAATGTGTCAATGTGGGTTGCATGTGCTTGCAATGTGTTATGTGTGCATGATACCCCAATTCGGTTGCGATCGAATTGGTTATTCCTGAGCTGCGGTTTTGAAGCTGGCTGTAACACCCCGTGTTACGGCCTTCAATCCCGGATTAATTATTTAATTAATCCCTTTAATAATAATTAAATATGATTTAATTCGGTTAGGTTTCCCTTTAATTAATTAATGAAGTCCACCATGAACCATGGACCCTTGCCTAAATGAGAGTCTTAGGCCTAATAGGAATAAAGGAAGTAGGCCTTTTACTATTCAGATTATGATTAGGATTATCTTTAATTAATTAATATGGTCCACTATGGACCATGGACCCTTATCCCTAAAACAAGTCCTTAGTCCTATAAGGAACAGAATTAGTAAAGCCATACCATTCAGGCCCTAATTAGGAGTCTTAAATATATAAATAGGGATATAGAAGGCACCTAGACCTTTCACCACAATAATCTCTCACCACACAATAAGTTCCAAGAATCCCCTTAGGAGAAATCAAGAAAGAAGAAAGCTTAAAGAAAGACCCTTCATAGCCAAGGAATTAATTAACGCTAAGAGGTAACCCATGTCTCAACAAAACCTATTTTCATAGCTATGATTCCCCTCTTAGGATTTCCCCATATTATTGTGTATTGATGATTTGTGATATTATTATTGGTGGGATGATTCCATGAGTGATCTTGATGATGAGAGGTTCTCAATAATTATGGTGCTCTTGATGATTATATGACGTTCTTGATGATTATATAGTGTTCTTGATGTTCTTAATGATTACGTGATGTTCTTGATATTATATGATATTTCTACTGAATCTTGATTTTAGAAGATGAATTGTGTTCTTGTTGATTTAAAAATAATTAGAACCCTAGGTTATATCGTGGAATTCGTATGGTATTATTCTTGGTATATTGGGTGGGAATTCGCATGATTGGGTGTTGATTATATTTAGAAAAGCATGATAGGTTATGTGCTGTACGTTTCTTGATTTTTATCCGTTAATTGTCTACGTGTGTTATCAATTGCGTTTGAAAGTGTCTAAGCATGGTTTCGGGTTCCACAAAGGTTCCCTGGGCGTTTTTGGTGAAAAAGAGTCAGTGGGGGGTGGGTGGGGGTAGGGGACCCGCCACCTATCCACGGCCAAAGAAGGCCTCGCCGGCAGCGGGCAGCCGGCGGGCGGGCAGCTGCCCGCCGGGCACCCGCTGCCCGGAACAGTGCCGCCGGCGGGTAGCTGGCGGGTGACCCCTCACCCACCGGCTACCCGCTGGTTTGTACCCCACCTTGGGATTTTGGCTTCCCCGTTTTATGTCCCCCGACCCCTGTGGTGTCCCAACGGACTCCGTCTATCGTGCCTATATCTAGTTTAGTATTTCGGGTACCGTTCGTAGGTTGTATGAGTCTTATATATTGCATGTTAGTTGAATTGGTATCCCGTTGACTGAGGTGAAGGAATTATGAACCCCTTAGGATTATTCTTAGTATGTGAAGGATCACGCATAGGTTTTGTTATACGTTTTCTCCCCTTTCCCAATGTGTTAATGTGGGTTGTATGTGCTTGCTATGTGTTATGTGTGCATGTACCCCGATGTGGTTGAGATCAATCGGGCTATATGGGCAGTCGGATAGGCTGAGAACCATCCCGGCTGTTAACCAGGATGGTAGAGACCGGTCAGGTATATAAATATTATATAGGACAAAGGTCCACTATACGGGCAGTTGAATGGGTTGAGAACCATCCCAACTGTTAACCAGGCTGGTAAAGACCGGTCAGGTATATAAATATTATATAGCGCTGCGGTTCATCGGTCGGTTGCGATCGACCCCTCCGTGCTGTGAGACGGGGCAGGGTGCTGCGGGGCCGTGTCAGAGCTATATGCGCTAACCCTCATGTATGGGCATGCGATTGGTCCTGTGGCGCGAACAAAGTGTGTTATATGATGAGATAAGAAGGATTGATGTTGTGACTGTTATGGAAACGTGACCATAGGATTCTTGCTAGTAAACTATACATGTTTAATTGTGATTATTGGTTGTGTTTATCTTTAACTGTGCCCTATGTCGAGAATCATATATACTTGGTTATGACTGTAGATTGTGTGTACCCCTATTTGTCGAGTCGGTTCCCTGATTTGAAAGCTAGAGTCTCTTAGGATATATCTTCATGCTTCGAAATGACTTTTCGTATATCTATGTATATAACTATATGTATTGTATTTCAACGCGTTGGAGTGGGTTACCAGCATCTCTTGCTGAACAAATATATTTGGCTTTCAGGCACTGAAGAATAAGTCACTGGAGCGCGCTAGAAGTTGGAGCGTAGAAGTAGATAGTTTCCCTTTCGGCCTGCGTGTCATGCTTATGCATTTACATTATTGAGGATATTAGTAGTTAGCCTGTGCACCTGAGTTCTCTAGCTCAGGTGTGGCATAGCACCCCGTACTCTTGTATTATGTTTTGGGATTTAATGAGATTTCACCTTTATTTTATAAGTTTTAAATGTCTTGAAAATCTGGGGTGTTACAGTTGGTATCAGAGCCTAAGTTTGACCCTAGGATAAGACTCTTAAGACCGGACTTTAGGACATTAGGCTTGAACTCTAGGTATTAAGGAACATAGGATTCAGGAATCTTAGGACGCGCGGTGAGATTGTGAAACCTACACATAACCTCCCCTCACTTTATCCCTCTCTAAAAGAACTCCCCCTACGCTTACCACACCAAGGTAAGGGTGCAGCACACTGACTCATCATTACAATAAATATTGACCCTGAAAACCAGCAGCATGGCGCCAATAAGAAGACAGTCAAGGATCCCACACTCCTCGAAGAATGAATCCGAACCTTCAACAAAATCCTCGGGTTAGGAGAATGCCCAGAGGAACGCCACGTAGAGATAGCCTCGTTCTACTTCAAGACGCGAGGTTGATCTTTGATAGGTCCACAAAGAACTTATGGGCAACAACCGGGGGTTCAACTAAGAGTACCTAGGGGCACGGCTACAAGGACGACTCCACCCCGCACCCGCCATACTCATGGACCTCATGAATCGAGTATTCCGACCCCACCTGGATGACTTCGTCATTGTATTCATTGACGACATCCTAGGCTACTCCCGAAACAAGGAAGGACATGAAAGGCACCTCCGCATAACCTTACAAACTCTAAAAGAGCACTAGCTATACGCTAAGTTCTCCAAATGCGAATCCTGGAAAGACATCGTGACCTTCCTGGGCCACGTAATAACCAAAGAAGGAATTAAGGTGGACCCCACCAAAGCCCAGGCCGTTAAGGAATGGTCCACACCGAACTCACTTTCAGAGGTCCGAAGCTTCCTGGGCTTTGCTGGCTACTACAGGAGGTTTGTACCCGACTTTACCAAGATAGCCCAACCTCTCATTAAACTCATGAAAAAGGAGACCCCTTTCCGATGGGACGACAACTGTGTCGCAGCCTTTCAGGAATTGAAGGATAAGTTAACCACGGTACCCGTACTAGCCATCCCCTCCGGGGTGGAAGGGTTCGAGGTCTTCAGTGACGCGTCCAAAAAGGGGTTGGAGTGCGTGCTAATGCAAAAAGGCAAGGTAATAGCATACGCATCTAGGCAACTCAAAACCCACGAAGAAAATACCCCACCCACGACCTCGAGCTAGCCGCCATCATATTCGCACTGAAAATTTGGAGGCATTACCTATACGGAGTGCAATGCATGATTTACACAGATGCATAGAAAGTATCATACAATTAGAGCCTCCCGGCAATAAGGGTCTTACCTTGGAACAAGGACCTTGATGGTTTTAAGGCACCGTAAGAAGTACATGTAACACACGAAATCGCCAAAACACCATGCGACGTCAAAGGGCAGTCAATCAAATGCATTCCAAGGAAGAGAAATGCATCACCAAGCACTTGGTCACCAAAGGATTGAACAAAGAACGAGCGACAAGCCGAACTCCAAGAAAAACCAAGAAGGCTTGTCATCAATCAAGCAAGGAAAAGACAAAGTTGGCTTATAACCAACTTCCCGGTAAAGGTGACGAGGTTACCGGACCCGACCTACTGAACGGAAAGAACATGCGAGAGTCTTGACTCATCTATAACTCGTACTTAAGGATCAATAGAACTATACGATGGGTCATCCTATGTATTCAAGTACCTTTTTATTGTGTACATGGGCATGGGGCTTGTCGGGACTTGAATCGGTGAATTCTTGGGATTTTTCCCGAAGACATTCACTGTTCCTAGTCACCTTCCCGTGGGTCCCCAACGGGACCTTGATGGGACCCTAACGGGTCCTGGACGGGACCTTGGCGGGATCTTGACGGGTCCCTGACAGGAGCTTGGCAGGCGGACGACCGCCCACCTCGCGCCCACTGGTACAATGTGCTGATTTCTTAACCCCTCGCTTTATTGATTCGTAGCGCACTTGTGTGCCTCGATTGATGAACTCGAGTCTTGGGTAAGGAACCATGGGTCGCCCAAACATGGTGTCATCGGTAAAAGACCTTGACATGCAAGACACCGTCGGAAAAGCACAACCAATTGCATTACACGTGGAGTTGAAGTTGGATTCTACGATGCAACCGACTAGGGATGATTGGCATAAAGGGTTGTGTAGACCAAGGAGACGAGTTGGGAACTCGTGCTAAGGACTCACAAAGGCCTTAAAAGTCAAAATACTAAGGATGGATCGGGACTCCTCCAAACCATGGATATCGTTCAAGCAAATCAGAGGACTCCTTACAAGTTGTATGGAATCAAGAACGACGTAGCCCGTGGTGCTAGGCAAAAAGTAAAGAGCACATTTGTGCCAAGATCTCAAAAGTCATTAAGGACCCACAAGGAAAGGAGATGACTCGTAAACTCACCGAGTCATTCCACAACGAGGTTAGGTAACCAACTGCGCTTCAAAAAGAAAAAGAGCATGCAAGGACACCTTCATCATTAAAAGTAACACAAAAGGGCACAACAAGCCGAACCTCGGAGAAGACATGAAGTCTTACTAAGAATTTCACTCACTAAAGAAGAGATGAAATTCAATAAGAAAAAGTCAACCCAAAGCTTATCGACTCCCAAGAGACTTTGGGAAGAATTTGGGAAGTGCGCCCTAAGAGATCGGCTTGGTTGACCAAACTTGGTCAAGACCTTGGACGCATTAACGAAGTAAGTGTTAAATCATCACGGGAGATTCCCTCAAGATAAGAGAGAAGGATGAAACTTTAGCCTGGGAAGCAAGGTCTAACAAGGGTCTTAAAGACAAGCAAGTGCTAACACCAAGGAAGAAGGATCATCAGTTCGTCAATACGTCGGGATCAAAGCATCAAACCAGAATAGTCACTTAAAATCAAGAACCCTTAACCCATCCTAGCCGAATTCCTTTCCCTCCCTCGGGAAATCGGCCCCCTCCTTATTTCAAAACCCTTACTAGCCTTCAAACCACATTCTTGATTCCCTATTTTAACGATTCCATACAAGGTGGCAACCTCACACCCTAAGTTGCAACCTTGAAAACTTTGATCCTAATTCCTAAATTCACTTTGTCCTTAGGTTTGAAACCCACTCTAATAGCCCTTTAAACCTAATCGTTCCCAAAAACCCAGCACACATAGACATACAATTATACAGCTTCCCCCGCAGAATACTTTCTCTATAGGACCACCGTACAACCTTTGACTCGTTACCCCCGCAATGATTTCGAAGCTTCGTGCTTCGGGGACGAAGCTTCTCGTAAGGGGGGGGGGGAGTGTAACACCCCGTGTTACGGCCTTCAATCCCGGATTAATTATTTAATTAATCCCGTTAATAATAATTAAATAAGATTTAATTCGGTTAGGTTTCCCTTTAATTAATTAATGAGGTCCACCATGAACCGTGGACCCTTGCCTAAATGAGAGTCTTAGGCCTAATAGGAATAAAGGAAGTAGGCCTTTTACTATTCAGATTATGATTAGGATTCTCTTTAATTAATTAATATGGTCCACTATGGACCATGGACCCTTATCCCTAAAACAAGTCCTTAGTCCTATAAGGAATAGAATTAGTAAACCCATACCATTCAGGCCCTAATTAGGAGTCTTAAATATATAAATAGGGATATAGAAGGCACCTAGACCTTTCACCACAATAATCTCTCACCGCACAAGAAGTTCCAAGAATACCCTTAGGAGAAATCAAGAAAGAAGAAAGCTTAAAGAAAGACCCTTCATAGCCAAGGAATTAATTAAGGCTAAGAGGTAACCCATGTCTCAAAAAAACCTATTTTCATAGCTATGATTCCCCTCTTAGGATTTCCCCATATTATTGTGTATTGATGATTTGTGATATTATTATTGGTGGGATGATTCCATGGGTGATCTTGATGATGAGAGGTTCTCAATAATTATGGTGTTCTTGATGATTATATGACGTTCTTGATAATTATATAGTGTTCTTGATGTTCATAATGATTATGTGATGTTCTTGATATTATATGATATTCCTACCGAATCTTGATTTTAGAAGATGAATTGTGTTCTTGTTGATTTAAAAATAATTAGAACCCTAGGTTATATCGTGGAATTCGTATGGTATTATTCTTGGTATATTGGGTGGGAATTCGCATGATTGGGTGTTGATTATATTTAGAAAAGCATGATAGGTTATGTGCCGTACGTTTCTTGATTTTGATCCGTTAATTGTCTACGTGTGTTATCAATTGCGTTTGAAAGTGTCTAAGCATGGTTTCGGGTTCCACAAAGGTTCCCGGGGTGTTTTTTTGTGAAAAAGAGTCAGTGGGAGGTGGTGGGGGTAGGGGACCCGCCACCTACCCACGGCCAAAGGAGGCCTCGCCGGCAGCGGGCAGCCGGCGGGCGGGCAGCTGCCCGCCGGGCACCCGCTGCCCGGAACAGTGCCGCCGGCAGGCAGCCGGCGTGTGACCCCTCACCCACCGGCTTCCTGCTAGTTTGTACCCCACCTTGGGATTTTGGCTTCCCCGTTTTATGTCCCCCGACCCCCGTGGTGTCCCAACGGACTCCGTCTATCGTGCCTATATCTAGTTTAGTATTTCGGGTACCGTTCGTAGGTTGTATGAGTCTTATATATTGCATGTTAGTTGAATTGGTATCCCGTTGACCTAGGTGAAGCAATATGAACCCCTTAGGATTATTCTTAGTATGTGAATGAACATGCATAGGTTTTGTTATACGTTTTCTCCCCCGTCCCAATGTGTTAATGTGGGTTGTATGTGCTTGCTATGTGTTATGTGTGCATGTACCCGATGTGGTTGAGATCAATCGGGCTATACGGGCAGTCGGATGGGCTGAGAACCATACCGGCTGTTAACCAGGCTGGTAGAGACCGGTCAGGTATATAAATATTATATAGGACAAAGGTCCACTATACGGGCAGTTGAATGGGTTGAGAACCATCCCAACTGTTAACTAGACTGGTAGAGACCGGTCAGGTATATAAATATTATATAGGACAAAGGTCCACTATACGGGCAGTTGAATGGGTTGAGAACCATCCCAACTGTTAACCAGGCTGGTAAAGACCGGTCAGGTATATAAATATTATATAGAGCTACGGTTCATCGGTCGGTTGCGATCGACCCCTCCGTGCTGTGAGACGGGGCAGGGTGCTGCGGGGCCGTGTCAGAACTATATGCGCTGACCCTCATGTATGGGCATGCGATTGGTCCTGTGGCGCCAACAAAGTGTGCTATATGATGAGATAAGAAGTATTGATGTTGTGACTGTTATGGAAACGTGACCATAGGATTCTTGCTAGTAAACTATACGTGTTTAATTGTGATTATTGGTTGTGTTTATCTATAACTGTGCCCTATGTCGAGAATCGTATATACTTGGTTATGACTGTAGATTGTGTGTACCCCTATTTGTCGAGTCGGTTCCCTGATTTGAAAGCTAGAGTCTCTTAAGATATATCTTCATGCTTCGAAATGACTTTTCGTATATCTATGTATATAACTATATGTATTGTATTTCAACGCGTTGGAGTGGGTTACCAGCATCTCTCGCTGAACAGATATATTTGGCTTTCAGGCACAGAAGAATAAGTCACTGGAGCGCGCTAGAACTTGGAGCGTAGAAGTAGATAGTTTCCCTTTCGGCCTGCATGCCATGCTTATGCATTTACATTATTGAGGATATTAGTAGTTAGCCTGTGCACCTGAGTTCTCTAGCTCAGGTGTGGCATAGCACCCGGTACTCTTGTATTATGTTTTTGGATTTAATGAGATTTCTCCTTTATTTTATAAGTTTTAAATGTCTTGAAAATCTGGGGTGTTACACTGGCTGCGGTCAGATTTACACTCTCGGGCTGCGGTCCACCGTTTGGTTGCGATCAAACGTTTTACATGAGCTGTGGTTCATATTCCTGGCTGCGGTCAGATGACTACTCTTGGGCTGCGGTCCACTGTTTGGTTGCGATCAAACTATGATGAGCTGCGGTTCATCGGTCGGTTCCGATCGACCCCTCCGTGTTGCGATACGGGGCAGGGTGCTGCGGGGCCGTGTCAGAGCTATATGCGCTGACCCTCATGTATGGGCATGCGATTGGTCCTGTGGCGCCAACAAAGTGTGCTATGTGATGAGATATGGATGATTGGATTGTTAAGAAAGCGTGACCATAGGATACATGCTAGTAATTGTATATGCTTGTTTGTGATTATTGGTTGTGTTTATCTCTACCTGTCATATCTGGTTCCTACACCTGTGAATTGTGCATGCTTGGTTATGACTGTCGATTCTGCTTATCCATATCTGTCGAGTCTATTCCCTGTTTTGAAAGCTAGAGTCTCTTAGGATATAACTTCATGCTTCGAAATGGTTTTCATATATCTACGTATATATCTATATGTATTGTATTTCAACGCGTTGGAGTGGGTTACCAGTATCTCTCGCTGAACAGATATATTTGGCTTTCAGGCACAGGCGAGTAGATCACTGGAGCGCGCTAGAGGCTTGGGGCGTAGATTAGATAGTTTTCCCTTTCGGCCTGCGTGCCATGATTTTGTATTGAGACTGATTGAGGTTTTTAGAATTTAGCCTGTGCACCTGAGTTCTCTAGCTCGGGTGTGGCATAACACCCCATATTCTTATAAACGTTTTGGGATTTATGATCATTTACCTTTGTTATATAGTCTTTAAAAGCTTTTGAAATTTCGGGGAGTTACAAACATACTCAAGAGATATGTCTTTCTTCTCGACATGATCACGAATGAAATGATATTTGATGTCAATATGCTTAGTTCGAGAGTGTAAGACGGGATTATGTGTAATGGCGATTGCACTCGTGTTATCGCATTTAATGCTCACCTCTCGTGCATTTATACCATAATCCTTCAATTGATGTTTCATCCATAAAATTTGAGCACAACAGCTTCCAGCTGCTATATATTCAGCCTCAGCCGTACTTGTAGCAATAGAGTGTTGTTTCTTGCTAAACCATGATACAATTCTTCCTCCTAGGAACTGGCAGGTTCCTGAGGTACTTTTTCGATCAATTCGACATCCTGCGAAGTCTGCATCTGAGTACCCAATCAGATCGAATGATCCTTCTTTCGGATACCAAAGTCCAACACTTTGCATTCCCTTAAGATATCTTAATATCTTTTTAGTTGCACTTAGATGACTTTCTTTCGGCTTAGCTTGAAATCGAGCACATACACCAACAGCAAACGAAATGTCAGGTCTGCTTGCTGTTAGGTATAAAAGAGAGTCAATGATGCCTCGAAAGTTTTTCTGATCAACATCTTTTCCTTCGTTATCAATATCCATTCTCAGGGATGTGCTCATAGGGATTTTGACCGAACTTTTTTCCATCAATGCCAAATTTTCGGATTAGGTCCTTGGTATATTTGGCTTGATTAATGAATATTCCATCTGGGCATTGTTTGACCTGTAATCCCAGAAAATAGTTTAGTTCTCCCATCATGCTCATCTCAAATTAACCTTTCATAAGATTGGAGAATTTTTCACACAATATTGGATTCGTGCTTCCGAAGATAATGTCATCAACGTAGATTTGGACTAATAGAATATGATCATTATCTTTTATACGAAAGAGTGTTTTGTCCACCACTCTTTTCGTGAAGCCACAGTTGATAAGAAAGTATGAAAGAGTGTCATACCAAGCTCGTGGAGCTTGTTTTAGACCATAAAGAGCCTTTTTGAGATGATAGACTTTTTCATGCTCATTCTTGATGGCGAAACCAGGTGGTTGTTCAACATACACTTCTTCTTCAAGAAGTTCATTTAAGAAAGCACTCTTGACGTCCATTTGATAAACTTTGAAGTTCTTATAGGCTGCAAATGCCAGGAATATACGTATAGCCTCCAATCTAGCTACGGGGGCGAAGGTTTCATCAAAATCAATTCCTTCTTCTTGACAATACCCCTTAGCGACAAGACGAGCTTTGTTCCTAACAATGAGCCCATCTTCACTCATTTTGTTTCTGAACACCCATTTAGTTCCAATGACGTTCTGATGAGATGGTCTCGATACAAGTTCCCATACCTCATTTCGTTCAAACTGATGGAGCTCTTCTTGCATGGCTATTACCCAGTCAGGGTCACTTAGGGCTTCTTCTATGGATTTTGGTTCCATTTGTGACAAGAAGCATGCCATCATGCTTTCGTGCAAGGAAGCTCTTGTTCTCACACCTTCATGGACATTACCAATAACCTGATTTGGTGGATGATCTCTTAACCACCTAAGGTCTGGTTCAAATGCATCTTGTTGATTTTGAGCATCCATTTCAGGAATATATGGTAGATCAATGTATATCATTGGTTCAGATGTTGTGATACTTGTAGGATCATTCTGTTGAGTTCCGACCTTTTCTTGAGACGCAGGTTCGGGTTCTGAAATCTTTAGCTGATATTTTGTGTAAGTCGAAAATATATCTTCTTCGTCTGAGATGTCTTCATCAACAGGTTGCTGAGGGCTTTGACTTGAATTGATTGATGTTTTACAACCAGATGGATTCTTCTCAGATTGTTCATCAAATTTGACATGAATGGATTCCTCAATTACCATTGTTTGTTTGTTTAGAACTCTGAATGCTTTGCTTACTTAAGAGTATCCCATGAATAATCCTTCATCGGCTCTTTCGTCAAAAGCCCTTAGATGATTCTTTCTGTTGTTGTGTATGAAATACCTGCAACCAAAGACATGAAAATAACCGATACTAGGTGTTTTACCTTTTCATAGCTCATACGGTGTTTTGTTGTGAGATTTGTTGATCAAGGATCTGTTTTGTGTATAGCATGCTGTGCTTATAGCTTCGGCCCAAAATCTCTTTGGTAGACCTGAGTGCGAGATCATTGTTCATGCAGCTTCTTTCAAGGTTCTGTTTCTCCTTTCGGCCACTCCGTTTTGCTGAGGAGTTCGTGCTGCCGAGAGTTGATGAAAGATTCCATTTTGCGCACAGAATTCCTTTATAACTTTGTTGACGAATTCAGTTCCCTGATCAGATCTTATTCGAATTATTTTGACCTCCTTTTCTGTTTGAAGTTGTCTTAAAAGATTTGGAAGAGCTGTTTCTGTTTCGTTCTTCTTCTTCAAGAAAAGCACCCATGTATATCTTGTGTAGTCGTCTACTATAACAAGAGTATACTTTCTTCCACTCAAACTTGCTGGATCAACTGGTCCAAAGAGATCCATATGTAGAAGGCTTAGAGATCGAGAGTTTGCATCCACATCTTTTGTCTTAAAAGATGATTTGAATTGCTTTCCTTTTTGACATGCTTCACATATTTTATCTTTCGTGTATGCCGCTTCGGGTAGTCCTCTCACGACTTTTCTTTTGGCAAGCTTGTTTATAGTCTTCAAGTTCAGATGGCTTAGTTTGTTATGCCATTCTTGATTGAGATCTGCATTACTTTTGGCCACAAAACAAACATTAGCGTTAGAAGAATTTAAGGATATTACATACATGTTCTTCTTTCGTTGACCCGTTAAGGCTGTCTTACCATCCTTCGTGTTCACGATTTTACATTCGCCTTTGGAGAATTCAACTTTTGTATCCTTTGTCAAAGAATTGGCTTGTGCTTAGGAGATTGAACTTCAGTCCTTCAACATACGAGACATCTTGTATTGTTATTCCCTTTTTGATAATGTCCTCTTTTCCACGAGTCTTGCCACTGTTTTCTCCTCCAAAGATAACTTTGGGTCCATCTACTTCCATAAAGTTGCTCAACATTGTTTTATCACCAGTCATATGTCTTGAGCATCCACTCTCAACATACCATATGACTTGTTTTTCCTGCATCAAAGATTATATGTTTTTAGGTACCCCTTGAGTTTCGGGTCCTTGAGGGTTAGCAGTCAACTTTGGAACCCACATCAACCTAGAGTGTCCACGACTCATCCTTGGTCCTCTGTATCCATTAGATGTGCGATAATCATAATGAATGCTGGCAAAGACTTTTATCATTATATCTTTTACGAAGATATTCCTGAGGAGGATTTTCATAATGCTTGAGATGATTGGTTTGTTTACGCAGATGAATCTTTTCAAATTCTGCTCTAGAGAGAGGTTCTGGGTAATCAAACCAATCTTCTTCTGATGGCCCAGTCCATCCATTGCCATACCCAGATCTTATGAAGGATCTTTCGGGTTGTCTGATTCGTCCAATTTTCGGGTTTCCTTGATCAGGATTCTCTCGTGTTGCTTTAGGACGATATTGCCTCTGGTCAACATTCGGCCTTTTCCTTGATTGAATATTCTTAGCAGGCTGACCTTTCTTATGGTGTAGATTCTGTCTATTTCCATTTGGTCCATTCCTTTTGACATACCTTTGTCTAGAATTGCCTTTATTAGAATTTTCATTTCGAGGATCCACAATTTGTTGTACAGCCTTTCCTTTCGGTAAGCTTGTTGATTGTGGTATGGCATCGTTGTTAACTTTCGTCTCTGGCTCAGACACCTGGGTTGGTCCTTGAACAAATGCAGCTTGAAAGCCTTCGTGTGAATATGCATTTGTGGATTTGTTCAAGCAGGTTTGTGAGGAGGAGCTGGGGTTAAAACCAATTCATGTTCTTTCCCCGGGCAGTCTGGAGTCATTTATCATTCGATCCATTAGATTGGATGAATTATTAAATCTATCCAAGACTTCAAGCAGTTCTTGCTCTCTCCTTTCTCTTGATGTGCACTGCTCCTTCAGAGTAAGAACATTTTTCTCAAGTTGCTCCTTAGCAATGGCTAGCTTAATGTTCTCAATTCGAACTTTCCTTAGCTCATTGTAGCTAATTATGAGCCGAGAGTTCTCCTCCTTAAGTTTGGAGTAGGTGCTATTTATCACTTTGAACCTACTCATCATTTCGGTAACTGATTCATTGGAGGTTTGACTCCCTACAGAACTCGACTGAGCTGAATAACAAGAAGATGAATGAGAGTTTACCTCATCTTCGTCAGCCATAAGGCATAAATCTTCTGATTCCTGACTAAAAAGACATAGGAGTCCTTTTTCTTCTTCAGAACTTTCATCGTCTGAGCTTGAGCTTGAGAAGCTAATTTCGTTCACAACTGTGTCAGAGGTTTCGTTCACCACCATTGCCTTTCTCCTTCTCTCGTTTCTGGAGGCTGAAGATTCTGGCTTGTCATTTCTTTTATATCTTTCTCCAGTCTCCTTGGATGGGCTTTTGGTGGAAGTGTTGCTATCTTGATGCTTGCTCACTATTAGATGATGACAATTGGCCTTAAAATGTCCTGGTTTATGATAATTGTAGCACAACAATTGCGAGTCTGAGGTTTCTACCTTTGAGGTTTGAGGAGAATTTTCATGTTGCTTTTGGTGACCCGAACGATGAGAGTCTTGAAAGTTGTTCTTCCTCATAAACCTTTTCATTTTTCCTGACAAAGAGTGCATATTGTTCATCAGATAGAAAATCACAGGAGTTAGATTTCGACCTGTTGGATGTTGATGCTGATTGGTTGGCCATTAGAGCGACATTTCTTGTTTCTGATTCTTCAGCATCCTTCGGTTCATGTTCGAACTCATATGCTTTGAGATCACTAAAGATCTTGGCCGTGCTCGTTGTTTTCTTGTCTCGATTGTCCCTCATTGCAATGACCTTCATTTCCCAAGATTTTGGCAGGCCGCGAAGAACTTTTAGATTCCTTTCTTTCTCGGTCAATTCCTTCCCGAGATCAGTCAGATCTCCCATGAGTCTGGTGAACCTCAGCTCCATGTCCATGATTGTCTCATTTGGAAGCATCTTGAAATCTTCAAACTTCTTCATGGCTACGGTCAGCTTGTTGTTTTTCTCCTGCTCATCCCCTTCTCCTAGTTCCATCAAGACATTCCATATCTCCATGGCATTCTTGCACTTTCGGACTCTTGGGAACAAGGAGTCATCAAGAGAGTTGTAGAGGATGTTTCTTGCTACGTTGTCCAGGTTTGCTCTTGTCCTTTCTTCTGAGGTATACGAATCCTTAGGCTTCGGTATCATTTGCTCAGCACCAGCTCCTTGAACTGCTGCTTGTGAATTTGCCATCATAACTGTAATTGGTCCAGTTGTTATGACGTCCCACATTTCGTCATGTATGGAGCAGAGAAGTGCCTGCATTCTTATCTTCCAGTCATCAAATTTAGCAAGACTAAAAACAAGCTGCTTAGAGCGATTAGCATGATCTTTTTCCATTTTACAAAAATTCGTGCAGAGCTGAAAAATATGCAGTTTTTCAGAATTTTGATAGGGGATCTACCAGGAAGTAAAAGCAAAGCCTTTACCGTTCAAGGTATTAGGCTCTGATACCACTTGTTGGTCCCGATAGAGTGTAGTGAGAGTCTAGAGGGGGGGGGGGGGGGGTGAATAGACTCTTTTCGTGAAATGCCCTAAAAGTCACCTTTCGGTGTTTTGGCGCAGCGGAAATGTCAGATTTGTTTGTTTGCTTTGCACGAGTTTGCGATATGAGTAAAGCTTTCGGTAAAGGTGATAATGAGAATAATGTGAATGCAGAAGGAAAATGCGTAAGTAAGGAGATAGAGGGGACAAGAGATTTTATAGTGGTTCGGCTAACGTTGCCTACTCCACTCTTCTTCCACAACTGATGGAAAGATTGCACTATCACTCTTTAGTACAATTACACAAAGACCTCCTTGATCACTAAGCCGGACAGCCTTCGTAGGTTTTTCAACTCCTCGAGTTTACTCCGCCTCTATCAACTTCTTCTTCAGAGTTGAGGTTGGTAGAAAATGATTTCTTGATTTCTCCAACGTGATGAAGTCTTGATTGTGAGAGATGATTGCTTCGTACAAATGGCAAGACTTCTTTAAGGTGTAAGTAAATGATCAATAACCTTCTTCAACTAACTTAACACCTTAACACTGGTTCACAAAAGCTTTTAGAGATTTGAGAGCGTTCAAGAGCTTTTGCAAGTAAATGAGTCGAGTGAAAAGAACCAGAACCTTCTTAGTTGATGAAGGTGGGTTTATATAGGTGATGAAAATTCATCCGTTGGAGGGAGATGAAATTTTCGAACCTTTTAACCATTGGATAAGGATCGGGGAGCTCCATGCATTAAATGCTCCATTAATGAGGTTGTACCATGTAGCCGTTGAAAGTATGGGAAGCATTAGGGTTTTTTCCTTTAGCTCCAGGAGATGGTACCTCTTTATTTAATGCTCCTTGGTAATCGTGTCCCCATGAGATCCTTATTGTCCTAGGATGTTGTCAAATCAGACAGATAGAACATTCTTCTCGTTGTTGAAGAGAAGTAATGCTTGGTAAGAATCGTCTTTAACAAAACTGTCCTTTCGTGGTAGTTGACAACTCCTGCTTGACTTTCGTTGTTGTTCATCATGCCTTGTGTCTTCTTTTGTCTTAGAGACCCTATCAACTATTTTTAACTCATTTTCGTTTGTTTGTCTAGCTTAACACGAATTACAAGGGAGTTATGGCAACTCTCGTCTAGGACGAAAGCAGCGATCGAAAAAGCTAATAGTTAGGGGTCTACTTTCTACATTACATTGGTATCATCAAAATCCTAATACAAGGTTCCTAACACTCTGCCACCGAGTGTGAATGACACAAATGTCGTTCTAATTCCAAAAATGAAAGTTCATGAGAAAGTCTCGGACCTACGGCCTATCGCTTTGTACAATGTGGCCTACAAAGTGATAGCTAAGGTGGTGGCGAACCGTTTAAAAGAAGTATTAGATGTTGTTATTTCATCGTCCCAGAGTGCTTTTGTACGTCCCAGATCGTTTGATCTCGGACAATATTATTGTGGCCGGGGAAATAGGCCATTACTTGAGAAGAAAATGGGGTGGGAATGTTGGTTGGGCGGCCTTGAAATTGGACATGGCAAAGGCCTACGATAGGATGGAGTGGGGCTTCCTGGAGGGTATGATATCGGCTCTAGGGTTCGCCCGATGGTGGGTTGACATTATTCTGTTATGTGTTACCTCAGTTAAATACAATGTTCTGGTCAATGGGGAATCAGCAGGTACCGTAACCCCAACTAGGGGCATTAGACAGGGAGATCTGATCTCGCCATACCTGTTTATTGTGTGAGCAAAATGTTTGTCTTTGATTTTGCATCAACAGGAGGCCGGGGGTAGCATTCATGGGGTAAGGGTGGCAAAAGGGGCACCCGCTGTTTCGCACTTGTTCTTCGCCGATGACAGTTTGTTTTTTTTTTCATGGCAAAGGACAGTGAGGCTCAGGTAGTGAAAATGTGTTTGGACCAATATTGTACAGCATCAGGTCAGTTAATAAATTATGCCAAATCTAATATAATGTTCAGGAACAATACGATGGATGATGCAAAGTCCCTTGTTGCGGGTGTTTTGGGGGTGAGACAGACCAATGATTTTGGACGGTACTTGGGCCTTCCTTCATTTTTTGGGAGGAACAAGACTGTAGTGTTTTGGTATATTGAACAGCGAGTTCGGGACAGGATCAGTTCATTGCAAAAGAAGTCTTTAACTAAAGCAGGAAAAGAGGTACTTCTGAAGAGTGTGGCACAAGCTATGCCCATTTTCGCTATATCGGTCTTTTTACTAACGATAGGTGTGTGTGAGGCCATCAAGAGGATGCTCAATAGGTTCTGGTGGGCAAGTGGAGGCTCGGAAAATAGGGGATTGCACTGGCTTAGTTGGTCTCGGCTAGCAGTCCCGAAATGCAACGGAGGGTTGGGTTTCAAGCGGTTGCATGACTTCAACATTGCTCTTCTAGCAAAACAAGGCTGGCGCATCTTGTCCAACCCCCACTCTCTGGTTACCAAACTTCTGAAGGTGAGATACTTTCCAAATTCCAAACACCGATTTCTTGAATGCCGGTTTGGGACACAATCCTAGCTTTATCTGGCATAGCGTTCTTGCCCGTCAAGACATCCTGCGGAATGGAGTGATCCGAAGAGTTGGTGACGGGAGGGACACTTTGATTTGGGGGTGGCCGTGGTTGATGGACACGGGTGACCCTACTCTTAGTACACCTCACATAGTGGAACTGAGAGATGCTAAAGTTTGCAACCTTTTAACTGCTGAAGGGATGTGGGATAATGAGGTGGTTAGAGACCTGTTCAATGAGTACGATGTTCCTAGAATTCTCAATACGCCGGTGTCCCCGGACTATAGCGATTCTTGATGCTGGAGAAGGGATATGCGAGGGGTCTACACTGTGAGGCAAGGGTATCACATGCGCACTGGACATCTTTTAACGTAGAACTCTGGACAAACATTCACCGAGTGGAAGAAGCTGTGGAAGCTGCCGATACCCCTCAAGGTGAAGTCCTTCCTCTAGCGTTGTGCCCGCAACATCTTGCCGGTCCGCGACATCCTGAGAACGAAGGGCGTTTGGGCTAGAGGTGGTTGCTCCCTGTGTTCGAATGATATTGAGTCACTCACTCACCTGTTCTGTGAGTGTCCGTATGGCGGACAAGTGTGGCGTTCTGTCACTGTAACAGATGGAGCATCAGTCGCTGAAATGATGGAGGCAAACATAAAGAGCAGTCCTCCCCATCATGCAATAACAATGGCAGCATGCATGTGGGTGATTTGGCTGGTGAGGAATGATAAAGTTTGGAACGAGGTTCTGTGGTCAGCAACGAGAATGCGCAAGGAAGTCAGTGAGCTCGTGGGAAGCTGGTTAAAGGTGTACATTGTTGGTCCAAGCTCTGCTTCGAACGTGTCGCCTGTCTCTGTGAGTGCTTGCAACGCTCAGACAAGACTTAATTTGCGTTGCAATGTTGATGCTGCAGTGTCAATGGAGGGCGTGGGATATGGGGCAATGCTACGGGATGGCGACGGGAACTTTATAGCGGCTCGCAGTGGAAGACTTACGTGTGCGCCAACACCATATCTAGCGGAGTCAATGGTGATGAAAGAAGCTATTATATGGCTACGAAGTCGTTCGATTAGAGAGGTGTTAGTAGAGTCTAATTGTCAATCATTTTGAACGAGCTATAGCTCTTGCTGTTTAGATTTGTCTTAAGTTGGGTTGGTTATTAAGCAATGTCATTTAATTGCAAGGGACATAGGGACCATTCTGGTTCGCCATGTCCGTAGGTCCGAGAACCACGTAGCTCACATTCTGGCGCGGGCGACTGTTTCTTCATATGTCCTTGGTGAGTGGAATGACCACCCACCGCTGTGTATTTCGGATCTGTTTTAATGATATGTTCTCTCTTTCTCTCAAAAAAAACATGCAATGTTTAATAGGAACTAACTTGTTCTACATTGTCCTGTGGAGCGTTGATATTCCCTAGAAACAAATAACAATGCATCAATTCAAGCAGAGTCTTACATAGCTTTTCCTCGATCGTCTTGGGGGATAGGTCGGAGGTAGAGACGAAAATAGACTCCATTAATCAACAATAGGGAGATATAGCAGAAATACCAGAGAAGAACATAAAATAATTGATGGAAGAATTGTTCACGATTAAGAGAGTATTGTAGTGCAATTTCAATATTATTATTTGTAGAAATAAGGATGCATGTTTCATGTACAATTGTATTAAGGTTAGGAAAGTATTTATGGTGTAATTTCAATCAATATTATTATTTAGTGATTTTGTAAAATAATAATTAGCTAGAATTGTATTACAAATATGAAAGTATTTATAGTGTGATTTTAATCTAAATTATTGCAATTTCAATATTATTATTTGCATAAATATTAATGCATGTTTCGTGTACAATTGTATTAAGGTGAGGAAAATATTTATAGTGTAATTTCAATCAATATTATTATTTGGAGATTCTGTAAAATAATAAGTAAAATTGTATTACGAAAACGAAAGTATTTATACTGTAACTTTTTTCTACATTATTGCAATTTCAATATTATAATTTGAAGAAATAAGGATGCATGTTTCATGTACAATTGTATTACGGTTAGAAAAGTATTTACAGTGTAATTTCAATAAATATTAATATTTGGAGATTTTGTAAAATAATAAGTAGAATTGTATTACGTGCAGGAGAGTATTTTTTTTTTTTTTTTACCGATTCTTAAGTAGGATTATTAAGTAAAATAATAAGTTGCAAAAGTAGGATTTTATTTTTATTAGTAGTATGGATAAATTAAGTTGCAGGGAAGTATATGTATTACATTGTTACGACGAGTAATTGTAATCTAGAATTGTATTAAGAATAGGAAAGTACGAAAGAATATATTGTATTTGGAATTATATTATTATATTTTAATGTACAATTGTAGTGCGAATAGGGATTGTATTACCATATTTTACAATATTACATAAATCTTAACTGCGTGTTTGGTTCATGGAATAGGTCGGGAATTAAATACCATTTTCAGGAATATACCTATTTCATTGTTTGTTTTGCCTTTTCATTCCTGTGAATAGCATTCCCGGGAATGAACTATTCCCTTTGCAGGGGGAATAGTCATTTCTATGGGAGAGCCTGGTATTAGCTATTCCCAAATCCCAAGTATTTGGGAATAACTTTTGTACTCTAATACCGAAAATACCATTTTTGTAATATATATATATATATATTGAAAATGTAATTAATTAAATTTATGCATTTATATAATAATAATAATAATAATAATAATAATAATAATAATAATAATAATAATAATAATAATAACACTTGTTTGAGATTGTCTCACGGGTCTCAATCCGCGATACGGGTCGGATCTTTAATTAATGGGTCAAATCTTTTATTAATGGGTCGGGTCTTTAACATTATTAATCAAAGATTCAACCGTCTCACATATTGAGACCCGTGGGACGACCTCACACAAGTTTTTGTCTATAATAATAATAATAATAATAATAATAATAATAATATTATTATTATTATTATTATTATTATTATTATTATTATTATTATATATATTATGTATTATATATTTTGTATTAGGGGTATTTATGTCTTTTAAACATATATTTGATTTCTATTCCTTAAGCTAACCAAACACTTGAATAACATTCTAAAGTATATTTCTTCAGTGAACCAAATAATAGAATACAATTCTTATTCTATTCCTTACCTATTCCATTCCTTATGGAATAGCATCCCTATTACCTCAAAATTCATTCCGTGAAACAAACGTGCCATAATAGTATATGAGTGTTTTGGACGAAAAGTTAAAATGAAGGATTTTATTTTTATTAATAGTATAGATTTTAAATTATAGGGGTCGTTTGGTAGGTGGCTTTCTCCGAGGATGAGCATTTTTTAAATAGAATTCCAAAACGGAGAAGATTTCAAATCAAGACAAAAGAAGGAATCACGCACTCGAAAAAACCGTGCTAGCCAAAAAAGCATAACACAGCACACTTGGGGCCGTGATATGCATTTCTAATTTCTACTCACAATGCTTTACTGCTTGGTTCGTACGTATATATAACTATTAATTAAATTATTTAATTTATTTAAAAATAATTTCAATGATTATTGAATAATTAAATTTCTTTAGAATTTGAATTTGTTATAATTATTAGTAGGGATTAGATAATAAGTGCCAAGCACTTTGTGATCAAATGGCATGTAATGACCTCTCCAATGTGAGAGGTCATGAGATCGAGTTTTAGTGGAGAAGCGTCATTAGGTTGAGAAAGTATATTTGAACATATACTACATAATAGCGTCAGTAGCATTACAGATACTACCTTGTAATATAGTCATAGTATTTGAAAAAAAGTTATTTAATATTACTTAGTAAATATTTTGTATTTTTAATATTGCATTGTGGAGCTAAAGTTTTAGAAATATAATAAAATTGGTAGAACTCTTTTTTTTTTATTAGTGGAAGGGGGGAACCCAAGTAGACGTATATTTGTTTAACTAGAACTAATAATCTCACGCCATCTTGGCACACCAACACTATCATCCTCAATAAGTCCTAGAACTTCATCAGGTGGCTTCCATATAATATGCAGACCGAGCGGGTGGCGAGTAGAGATCTTCGCAAGGTAATAGGAACTAGTACACATGGAATCCAGTAAGGATAAATAGTGGGCTCATCACAAGGCCCATAACTACATCCTTAAAGCATCAATGGTGGAAGAAACAAGAAAGTCCAATAAAAATTCCATTCGATAGAGGAAAGCATTATTAGTGGCCCGTTTCAAGTGATGTCACAGATCGAAGACAATGTTTAGAAGATTCGAGGTCGAATCATTTTTCAAGAAGGTGAGGATGATGTGGCCCAACATAATGAAGATCCATTAAGAGTACAAATTGGGCCAATCACAAGATCCAAATCAGCTTTATTATTTGTGGTCATCATTATTTTAAATTGTTTGGAATTAAAGATAAAACACTAGTTTGTATTTAGAAATGATTCCTTAAATTCCTTTCTAAATAGGACTATTTTTACTTTCTTTCTAGATTAGGTTTAGGACTCTTTTTGTATTTAGAAAAGGATTCCTTAAATCCCTTTCTAAATAGGACTATATTTACTTGCTTTCTAGATTAGGTTTAAGACTCTTTTTTCCATTGTATTTAGGATTACAATGTTGCCCTATACCTATAAATAGGACACATCCATATCAGTTTTAAAGAGACTTTAATTCAATAAAATTCTTAAGTTTTTCTTTACACTTGTGTAAGAAACCTATGGCTAATTGTGGACTCAATTAGTGGCTAGTCGTGGACTCGACTAGCAAATTGATTCGTGGACTCGAATCAATCATCCTTTCTTCAACCTTAGATTTAGGTTCGTGGACTCGTTCTTGAATCAAAGGAAACTAGATCCGACTCTAGTTGATTGAAGATTGCATCATCGAGGTACTTGAAGCTACAATGTGATTCTTCAAAGTCTTTGAGGATTCGAGACAAAGGGTTTCTCGTGAGGCTTAAGGTATTTTGATCCATCTCTATCTTAGTTTTGAGTGCATTCTTGGGACAATATTCCATCTTATTTGAACCTTGGACTAGATTCATATCAATTTGGTATCAGAGCCTAGGTTTATCTCATTATCCTTAGAAATTTGGTCTTGCATATCTTTCTTCCATACTTCTTTTTGCCTCCCTTTTTCTTTCAAATCTTGTTTAGTTTCGTTGGTTGTATAATAGAATATAAAAGGGGTTCACGTGTACCACAACCAATTAGGAATCTATCAAGAACTCCTTCCAACCTTATACTTTTCCCCTTCCTTGTCCCTCCAAAATTCTCCTACCAACCAAATTCTTTCCCCAACCTTATTCTTCTTCTTTATAGCTTTCTCTTTTTTGCTTCTTTTTTTTCAACTTTTTTTTTGATAAATAAACTCCAAAAATTACTTTAAATATCACAAAAAATTTCGGACCAAGAGGATCCACACAACCCCTTCAAAACAGAATCAAGAATTACAAGAATCACCCAGAAAAACATAAACGCTAACCTTACTTCGAAGATCAATATCTCAATGACCGTAAGGAATTAGAAATTTTATAATATATCAATATAACTCCCCAGAAGAGATCTAAAACATATCAAAATTTCGGATAAAACTAACCAGTGGATCTCTAGATATAGGTCATTCTTTGAAACTGGTCACAGAATGCGAAAATCTGGACAGGGTATGATTACGAAGTGATTGCGCGTAAATGCACTTTGGATATAGGTAAGGGTGAGATGGGGTTGTTTTCTTGACAGCATATGTGGTAATATGGTGCTTAGGAGGTGTGAGGTCTCGTTGATATTCGACGGGAAAAAGGGAAAACTCTTTTGGGATTGTTTTTCAAGAAACTAAATAACATGTATCAAGATTCAAGAAAATAATCAGGAATGCAAGGGAAAATTTTTTTGTGGTTTTTTTAATGAATAATACACGAAAAAAAGTAGTATGTAAGATAAGAACGAGATAAACCTAGGGAACCAAAGAAACCAAATTTCTAACGATAATGAGATAAACCTAGGCTCTGAATACCAAATTGATATGAACCTAGTCCAAGATTCAAATAAGATGGAGTATTGTCCCAAGATTACTCTCAAAGCAAAGATAGAGATGGATCAAAATACCTTAAGCCTCACGAGAAACCCTTTGTCTCGAATCCTCAAAGACTTGGAACGAGTCCACGAACCAAAATCTAAGGTTGAAAAAAGGATGATTGATTCGAGTCCACGAATCAATTTGCTAGTCGAGTCCACGACTAGCCACTAATTGAGTCCACAATTAGCCATAAGGTTTCTTACACAAGTGTAAAGAAAAACTTAAGAATTTTATTGAATTAAAGCCTCTTTAAAACTGATATGGATGTGTCCTATTTATAGGTATAGGGCAGCATTGTAATCCTAAATACAAGGAGAAAAAGAGTCCTAAACCTAATCTAGAAAGCAAGTAAATATAGTCCTATTTAGAAAGGGATTTAAGGAATCCTTTTCTAAATACAAAAAGAGTCCTAAACCTAATCTAGAAAGCAAGTAAACATAGTCGTATTTAGAAAGGGATTTAAGGAATCCTTTCTAAATACAAAGTAGTGTTTTATCTTTAATTCCAAACAATTTAAAATAATGATGACCACAAACAATAAAGCTGATTTGGGCCTTGGATCTTGTGATTGGCCCAATTTGTCTCTTAATGGATCTTCATTATGTTGGTCCGCATCACAAGGGCATCCGCTACTTGGTTTTGATCCCGAACTATTTGCTCAACCTGCCAAATCTCCATGTTTCGTAGTTCCTTCTTACAAGCCTCTAGGATATTGTGAGCCGCAATTCTCGGTCTATCAGCTCCATTCATGTACCTTGTGATCTCCTCTGCGTCACTTTCGAACACTGCCCTTCTAAAACCCATTGATGTTGCTACTTGGATACCTTTTAAAAGGGCCCAGGCCTCAGCTTCTAGTGGTGAGCAATTGCCAATGCTATAAGTGAAGCCCATCTGCCATTCCCCAGAGCTATCTCTAATAATACCCCCACAGCTAGCTTTTTCTGTGGATGGATTTACAGAGCCATCCACATTGACTTTCACGAGCTCCTGCGAAGGTTTAATCTAGCATAGCTGCTTCCAAGATGCCTGGTCTGGATAGGGGGAGACACCCTTCGCCCTTCGAAAGGCCTTACTAATCTCATCTAAGTGTGATTTGATCCAGGAAGTCTTGATGCTTAATGATTTCTTGGCGTTATTGAAGATTGCCTCATTTCTCCTCCTCCAAAGCCACCATGCCGTTACAGCAAAGAGTACCCTACTATCATGGGGATGTCTGCTATTCCTTCTTTCTGATATGCCTTGTTCCAGTCATCTTTCGAAAGGTATGGAGGCGCGAGTTGCGTGTGAATCTGGCTTCATTATCTTCCAAACAGCGTCTGCCTCTGGGCATGTTCTCAGAACGTGTTCCACGTCCTCTACCTTGTCCCTACAGCACCAACACCTATCATCAAGGCATATTTTCCTCTTGACTCTTTCACTGTTGGTCATTATCTTACCATAGACAGCAAGCCACATGAAAGTGCGAATGCGATTTGGCACTTTTAACTTCCAGATACTGTTCCACTTGGTTGCCTCCACTCGGCCAGTTTCTCCTATAGCTATGTCGTACGCAGAGCTGACAGAGAAACATCCTGATGACTCCATGCTCTAACTGATGGAGTCTTACTCCTCTTGGTCATCGCTCAGAATGACACCGGCTAGTCTGTTCAGGACCTCTGTCAGGAGGAGGTCATCGAACTGGTTCCATAGCCATCCTTCCTCAGGGTTCCAATAGCTGGCAACACTTCTGCTTCGCTCGGAGATCGGTACATTACTAATCGGTAATTCAATCAGTGGACTATCATGGACCCATCTATCGTTCCAAAAAGATGTATCTCTGCCACTTCTGACTTACTTCCTAGTTCCTTTGTGGAGGATAGAGTTTTGACTCTTCTCTGCCTCCAGTTTGAGCAGTCAGCGCCTGTGATCGCGTATTTGGCATTGAATACTCTGGACCATAAGCTTTCCTCATTTTGCATTAGTCTCCATCCAAGCTTGGCAAAGAAGGCTAGATTCATTTGCTCTAGTTTACGGATGTCTAATCCCCCGTATGCCTTGCTCTTTGTAACAACGTCCCATTTAACAAGATGGCACCTCCTTTCTCCATCCTTGCTTCCCCATAGGAAACTTATAATTAACTTCTCAATAGCTGAGATTACACCTGCCGGTATCAACGTTGTTTGCATGAAGTAGAAAGGGATCGAGGTCAAAACGGATTGTGCCAAAGTGATTATGCCATCCATGGAGAGCGTTCTGGATTTCCACCCCCTTTTAATCGGGATTGTATTCTTTCCAGCACACCTGCAAAGGTTTCACTCTTGATCTTTCCATGGATCGAAGGGATGCCCAGATAAATGCCCATATTGGAAACAATTGGAATTCCAGCCACCGCAGCGATCCTTTGTTGGAGACCATCCTCAGTATTCTTTGAGAAGAATAGGGTTGACTTCTGGAAGCTAAGTTTCTGACCCGAGCATGTGCAGAATGTGTCAAGACACCGTTTCATCTCCAGGGCTTGCTGCTCCGTTGCTTCGCCAAAAAACACTAAGTCGTCTACAAAAAAGAGATGGGAAATATAAGGCCCTTGCCTAGAAAGTTTTATACCTTTCCAACGCCCATTATTAACAGATGATTGAATAATATGACTTAGTCTTTCGATACATAAAACAAAGATAAGAGGTGAAATAGAGTCTCCCTGGTGGATTCCTCTTCCAGGCTTAAACCATTCAGTTTTCTGGCCATTTCATAAGACTGCCAATTTAGGGGATAAGACACATTCCATAATGCGTTTTATCCACATATTATTAAAACCAATGTCTTCAACAGTGTCCTTAATAAAGTCCCATGATAGTCTATCATAGGCTTTTTCCAAATCGATCTTCATTGTCATCCAACCCCCTTTTCCTTTCTTGTTCTTCATGGAATTGAGCACTTCTTGATAGATTAGAATGTTGTCTGAAATTTGTCTTCCTGGGACGAAGCTAGTTTGATGAGGGTCAATCAGTTTCCTTGAGATGCTTTTCAATCTAGATGACATGATCTTGGTTATCAGTTTGTTGGAGACATTGCATAGACTTATCGGACGAAATTGTTTAACACAATTCGGATTGGGAACCTTTGGTATGAGTGAAAGCAGCGTGTCGTTGCAGTCAGCCGGCAGTATCCCAATCTCGAAGAACAGCTTCACACAAACGAGGAGGCTCTCACCAACTATCCGCCAAGCTTTTTGGTAGAAACTGGCAGAGTATCCATCAGGCTCGGGAGCTTTACACGGTGCCATTTCAAACAGATTCCTCTTGATTTCTTCTAGGGTTAGGGGCAAATCAAGCTCATTCCAGTCCATGTCATTTAATGGTGGAGAACAACTAGACTGTAGAGGTTGGGGGCTCGTCCCTGCCTCTTTCGAAAGAGGCAAACAAAATAGCTGCGTACGTGGTTTAGAAGCTTATCGTGCTCCGTAATGACATGCCATCCTCGTCTGTTAAGATTTCAACTCTTGCGTGGTTACCTTTAACCGAAGTTGCTGCATGATAGAACCTTGTGTTCCTATCTTCGGATGTTATTCATTCCTCTCTAGAGCGTTGGAACCAAATGAGTTCCTCCTGGTAGAGGGTTTCATCCAGTTCCATCTGCAGTTTCCTGTCTAATCTGATTAAGTTGGACCTCGTATTCTGGGTGATCCTTCGTTGTATGCCCTCAATCCTTGTTACAAGCCTTTTTTCCTTTGGAAAACGTTACCAAAGGTGTCTTTATTCCAGCTAGAGAGAGCATCTGCTACCTTCTTCTTATTTGACTCTAAATCAAGATTTTTGTTCCAATTTGCATCCACCACCGCTTTGAATGTAGCGTGTGTTGCCCAAGCCAAGTTGAACCTAAATGACTTTAGCATGCCGATCTCCTGGTTCATCTCAGTATTGACCAAAAGATGAGAGTGATCTGACCCGATAATAGGGAGATGTCGTACGCTAGTGTTGGGGAATTGCAGTCTCTAGTTGATATTGCTAAGAGCCCTGTCCAACCTAGCCCCTTTAAAAGAATTAGAATTAATGCCCCTCATCCAAGTAAACTTGGAGCCCGTATAGCCAAGATCCACTAACCTTTCCTTGAAGATCCATTCGCTAAAGTCGGAGCACCTGGATTGGTTGAAGCTTTATGCGTTACTGACTTCTTCTCTACATGTGACAAAGTTGAAGTCTCCGACTGCCATCCAAGGCCTTTGAGAATCAAATGCATTCCCGGAAAGATCCGAAAAGAGCATCTTCCTCAACTGATGATTTGGGCTCCCGTACACCATGGAAATATACCAGGGTTCCAAGTTTCTTTCCACCACTTGAACAGAGATGAATTGAGGATGGGTGTTGATAATACTGATATTGACTGATTTCTTCCATAGCAACCAGATACCACCTGAGAATCTTACCGCTTCAACCCTGATCCACTCATCAAAGCCAAAACTTGAACAAACTTTATTAGCAGGGTTACCCGAAACTTTTTGTTCTAGTAAACATATAAAAGATGGACAATGATGAATCAAAAGCAGTTTTAGGGTGCGCATAAACGAGTTGGAGGTCGCACCCTGACAATTCCAAATGAGAAAAATCATTGGGTAGAAAAGGGAGCAACAGGCGCACACTGGCGTTGTCGACTCACGGCATCAGGATCAGACTAATCAAAATCTTTTTGCATTTCTTGCATGGCCTCAGCCGGAGGAATACCACAATTGGGTGCTCATGGTTTAAGTCCGGGGGTTCATGGCTGTAGCCTCCTTTGAGGCCAGTCATGGGGTCCGGGGGATCATGTCTATGGTCTTTCTCTAGTCCCATTCTGGGATTAGGAGGTTCATGTCTGTAATCCTTCTCTAAGCCATTTAGAGAGGAAGAGCCCAAGTAATCATCACTCTGATAAACTACCCTGCTCGAGATATTATGACCCTCATCCGAACCACAAACGAAAGTATGTTCCATTTCCGCTGCTGCTCTATTTGGGAGTCCCCTCTTCCTCCTCGTCCATGAAAAGTTCCACAACCCTTTAGTTGTCGCTGCCTATGGGTTTCGTTTTGATCTACAGTTCCTTGGACATCTATTCGTTGTACTGGTTCCTTCTATGGCCTATTGGTCCGGTAGTTAGTGCGAATCTGTGGTAACGCCACATTGGGTTGCTGGAGAGATACATTCGCAGGGTATGAGACCTGTCCTTGGTTGTTCATTTCTTCTTTTAAACCATCCAAGGCTGTAAATTTGGACTGCACAACTATATCTCTGGCCGACTGTCCTCCATTCATGGGGGACACATGTTGGTTGTCCCTAAAGGGAGCATTCACTTAACGGTTGGGATTTCTGCCATCGTTGCGTCTATCCTTCCGAGTAACGAGCATCCACATACCATACTTCTCCGCGGGTATTGTGCTAGTCCTTGCCGATTTATCTAGAATGCCTTCTTGTCCCTATGTCGTGTGCTCTACAGTCCCCCCGCATTGCTCCTGCCAGTGTCCATAGATTCCACACTTGAAGCACACCAAGTGGATCCCCTCATACTCTATGGGTCACTCAACTTCATCCAAGACAAATCTTGACAGAAGGGGCTTCGAGATGTTGACCTCCACACAAACTCTTGAAAATTTTCCTTTAGAGGCAAGGCTGGTGGTGCTGTCAATCTTTATGGGTCGCCCTATGCTTTTTGCAATCTTCTTGAGGAAGTCTTCGTCGAAGTACTCGATAGGGAGCGAGGGAAACCGAATCCATGCCAGTATCTTGTCCATCTTGTTGACTCTTGTGTCAAAATTGGGGCGCCATTCTTGGACTGTCAAATAGTGGTCGAAGATCATCCATGGCCCTCCGTATTTCGCATCTTCGTAATATTTTAGGGATTCGAATTTGGCGAGAAAGAAATCGTGGCTAAGTGAAATAAGTTCAAACGGAGATTCTGGTCTCCACATCCTCTGTAATCTCTGTGCCAGATAAGAGTAGTTCACAATTCTTCCTAAAATTTTGATGATTAAAGATCGGCGCCATGGCCGCCTCAGCCTTTCTTTCTCTTCTTTGGTGACTCGGATGACCCGATACTCACTTCTAGAGCCCTCTTCTTCCATCACGTCATCGTCCGAGACCTCATCTTCTTGTATCGGTTGCTTGCCTTCGCGACGCGACCAAGCTTGACTAGGTGTTACATCCAGCGTTCTCCACTGGCCGGAGTTAATTTGGGGTATCAGTGCCTTCTGCGGTAGTGCTTTCGTGGGCCAGTTCCTCCAGCCTTGGTGTGGCTGCCCCTTCAAGTGAATCACGCCCTCTTTTAGTCTTCTTGGTACTTCTTTCGAGAAGATCTTGGTCTTCCGGTGATCGGTTGGTCGCCGTCGGCGGGGGGGGGGGGGGGGGGGGGGGGGTGTGGGGGTGAGGGGGAGTCATTACGCTCTGCGTAAATTGTAGAACTCATTTAATGATGTCAGTATAATGCATCTGATGTTTTGTTTTTCCTTGTTTTCAACCAAAGAAATATTTTGCCACAAGTCCATGATAGTGTGTAAGGTAGAATAGATAACACGGCTTCTGTTACGTATTTCCCAAGACTAAGTATTTTCACCCGTGCGTTGCACGGAATAGATTTGTTATAATATTTTAAGAATATTTAGATCGATATAAAATTGTATAAATTATAACATCAAATATTATATAGTGCAATTGAAAAATTGAGTTGGATGGATTATGTTTTCTGATGTTATCATTGCTTGAATTGGAGCAAATAATTATTCAATTAATTGCTAACGTGTAGGTATACGCATCTGATGCTAAAACTTTAGAGAGTTTATATATCAGTGTTTAAGATTTGTATTAATTGGGCTAATTAGCTCGTTGCCTAGCAACTTAGTTGTAGAAATTATTTTGTACGAAAGATATATATTTTCTATGTAGATATATTGCAATTTTTTCATCTTTCTATTAAAAAAACATAATATCACTGGTTTGAATTACACATTATTAAAAATCTCTTTGTAGATGATATTGGTGGTAGTAACAGAATTTTGTTCATCCTTGTCTAGAGCTAAAACCTTCAGGCCATCAAGATGGGTGATTCGAGAAAAAACCACGTATACCTGAAGGGCAATCTCATATCAGAAGGGGTGAGAGACGTTCGGGGTGTAAGAACTTTGGTTCTTTTATGTGTCTCATTAACTATTTTTGTTTCGACAATGTGATCTGCCAATCTTGTAATGATGACGCGCGTACCGTTGCAAAGACCAAGAGAGTGGTTAATGTTCTGCAATAACATAACAGGTGCACCAACCTTTAATGTCAATGAATGATTAGGAAGTCCAAACAATCTCAAACTATTTAAGAATTCAGGACTGTGTACTTCAAATAGATTTTCACTGTCTTATTCTGCCTTACATAGGGGTTGCAAACTTCGGTAAATTTTTTGTTAACCGACCGAACCGAAAAAGTTAGGTTAACTGTTTTATAACCGAACTTTTTTCGGTTCGATTAATGGTTAAAAGTTTTTTAAAATTTCAGTTTACGCTTAATTTGGTTCGAAACTTCGGTTAACCAAATTAACTAAACGGTTAACCGAAATTTTAAATATATATAATTATATATATAAATAAATAAATATGTAATCTAATATGTAAAATCCCTATAAATTTGTAATGTTGTTAATGATATTGTTTTTGTATATTTTCTTATTAATTTATTATTATATGTATTATTTTAATTCGATTTATTATTATAGGTATTATTTTTAGGATTTAAAACTTTAGTTTTAAAAAGTTCAGTGTATCGGTTAACCGAAAAAAAACTTCGGTTTGGTTAATTCGACAATACAAAGTTCGGTTCGGTTAACGATTAAAGTTTTAAAAATTTTAGTTAAAACAGTTCGGTTAACCGATTGAACACCCCTAGCCTTACACAAAGAGTCACAACTTAAATATGTTCGATCTTTTGAAATGTTCATGTCGCACATGTAGTGATTAATTTGATAAACAGCATCTAAAGTCGGTGAGAGGATTGCTCGGCCTTCTAGGTGCGACTCATCAAGCATGTCATATCTCGCGCTTGGGAAGGTGTTTTCCACTATAGTTGCTATTAGATCGGGTCCACACTTCAACAAAAACCGTGCCAGAATATCGATCTTAGACAAACCGTCATTACAACCCCTGTAATCCCATTTCCAATGTCTACAAACCATTTTGAAAACCAATCAACCATTTGTCTATTTTCCTCTGAAGCTAAGCTCTGTAGTCTCAAGTTATTCGTGAGCCTCAATACCTTGCAATTTGTCCAAGGTAAGAAAAATTAATAGTGGCTCTGATAACTATTGGTCTCATTTCTTTCAGAATAACGGGAAGAATCCGTCTAAAATTGCCGCTCAAAACTACTGTCTTTCCACCAAATATCTTTTTAGCACTACCGGGTATGGTGAACCTCGATAGATCCCTCATGGTTTTTGGTGCTTTGTCCCATATTATCAATTTGCTCCTAATTATAAGCTCGGCAAGGTCATTGCCTTGCGATGTATTGCACGAGGAATCTTCGTTCAAAGAGAGTGGTATAGCAAATCTGGAATGCGTCGTCTTGCCTCCCGACAAGAGCAAAGATGTTATTCCACTCGAAGCAACGTTGAGAACAATGTCACTGCAGCTCCTTATCTTTGACGATAACATTCTCCACACGAACGTCTTGCATATTCCTCCGTAACCATTCACAAAGAACAATTCACATCCATTAGAATCAATATCATTCATCACAAATTCGTAGACATTCTTATGCTCGTCCGGCAATTGTGTTACCAACGTTTCATGCTCTGTCATCAATGATTCCTTGTCATACGCCAACTCTTCGGCTATCAGCATGTGTTCCATCAAAACCCATATATGCTACTTTCATCTGGAATTGACATTTCTGAAAAGTCCCGCAGGCTCTTCCCCCCACAAATATAACAATTCTTCAACTCCACCAAAGGCAACTATTTCATATCTGAATTCGATAACACCAACTTTTATTAATAATATAGATTAATTAATATTCATATTAGGTATGGCGAGAAAAATGAAGGGGATGATTTGACTTTTATTAATAGTATTGGTTGGTCTAAAACCAGTATTCAAATTATTATTATTAGTGTAAATAGTAATTAATAAATCATTAGTTCCTTATAAAATTACATAATAATTCATAAATCATTATTTCGTTATAAAATTATGTTATTTCGTAGAATTTCCAACGAATATTTCAAATTAATATATATTAGTTAATTTTCATATAACATTTTGTTACTAATAAGGAGCCAAAGACAAAAAACAGACTCCATTAGTCAATAATAAGGAGAAATAGCATAAATACCAGAGAAGAACATAAAATAATCAATGAAAGAATTGTTCAAGATTAAGAGAGTATTTATAGTGAAATTTCAAGATTATTATTTGTAGAAATAATGATGCATGTTTCATGTACAATTGTATTGAGGTTAGGAAAGTATTTATAGTGTAATTTCAATCAATATTATTATTTGGAGATTCAGTAAAATAATAAGTAGTTAGAATTGTATTACGGATAATAAAGTATTTATACTGTAATATTAATCTAAATTATTGCAATTTCAATATTATTATTTGTAGAAATATTGGTGCATGTTTCATGTACAATTGTATTAAGGTTAGAAAAATAATTATAGTGTAATTTCAATCAATATAATTATTTGGAGATTCTGTAAAATAATAAGTAAAATTGTATTACGGATAGGAAAGTATTTATACCATAATTTTTTTCTAAATTATTGCAATTTCTATTGGTAGGGAATATCCCGACTGACATAGCTTTACCCCGACCGCTAGGCCTTCGTCCTTTTCTTCTTGTCTTTGCAGGTAACGGTCGGGTTTCTTGTGAAAGACCCGGTCGGGATCCGACCGGGAATTACCCGAGCGGCAGTGTCGACCACCGAGCGGTAGCCCTTTGGCGAGAGAGCTGACGAAGGACACGTGGCGGCTCCACGCGTTGACAGGCAGGGCACCCGGGACGACGACACGTGGTTGCTACGTGGGAAGCATGTCGAATGGCCGGATTTGTGTCTCCGGCTCCGCAGCTATAAGTACCCGCAATAGCGACAGTATGAGGGACTTTTGGACGATCGATAGGTTGTTGTTAGAGAATCCCGACCGCAGTCAGTCGGTACTCAGAGCAGCCATTTAGATTGTACTTAGGGACTTCACAGTGATCAATAAGAGTTATTTACTTGCTTTAATTGGTCTCTTATTTTCTTAATTACCGCACCGTGTGGCAATTAACACTATCATTTTGGCGCCGTCTGTGGGGACCCGTGCAACAAAGCTAACGTCTTGACGAGCACCCGGTCCTTCATCAATCATGTATCCGTGGGCATACAACAACTTCGCTGACGACCAGGCGGATGCAGCGAGCTCATCCGACCACCCGGCGACTCACCAACAAGGTCGGAATATAGACCTCAACCTCAATCTCTCACCACCCCATCTCTCCAACACATACCCAGCCGCCCAACAGCCGGTGAACTACATCCAACCAGGATATCAAACACCCGGTCCGCAGTACCAACAACAACAGATGCCGTATCCCGGCCAGTATCCATACCCGGTCCCACCTCAACCGTACGGGTATTGGCCCGGTCAACCGATGTACTACACGTCACCGGTTGGCTACCCACCTTTTACGCCTGCGTACACGGCTCCATCCGCCGCCCCTCCAGTTTACCCGGCCGCACATGTAGAGCCGCAGCATCAGCCCACTTCCCGGGCTCGACGCTCGGCTCGTTCGCGGTTGGGGTTGGGGGGTGCTGATGCGATGGAGGCACCACGGCAGGCCCAACAAGCACCGGAGGTCCCAGCCCGAGCGGAGGACCCCGAAAAAGTTACCCGAGCGATAGCTTTTGATTGTCTTCGACCGGCGTTGCGAAAACGCTTGGGGCCCCAAGACCCAAGCCGGCAGCCGGAAGACATGCAGATGCAAGACGTCAACCAGGAGGCGTCATCCGGGCATAGTGGGTCGAGATCTCACCGTTGGCGACGCGCTCGGGACACAGCCCAAGCCGCCTAGACAGCCGAGCTCATCGAGACCCGAGGATTGCTGAACACCCTCCAGGCGGAGTTCGCGCAGTTCAGGAACGCACATCCCGCGACACCCCCGGTCGACCAATCGACCTTGCTCAGGACGCCCTTTACAGCGGCGGTAATGGCTCAGCCTTACCCGCTCGATTTGAAGGTCTCAGGGGAGAAAAGCTATGATGGCCGTACGGACCCTAAGGTCCATGTCAATGACTTCTACGGTAACATGATGTTGAAGGGCGTATCAGACGCCGTGATGTGTAGGGCCTTTTACTCCACGCTCACCGGTCGGGCAGCGGAGTGGTTCCGAACTTTGCAACCGGGCTCAATTGCTGATTTTAATTCCCTGGTGATCAAGTTCGTGAGGAAGTTCATCACCTCCAAGGTGGTGAGAAAGCCCTACATGTACTTGGAGAAGGCCAAGCAACTTGAAGGAGAGAGTTTGACCGACTTCCTTGTCAAGTGGAAGGCAGCGGTCAGGGAAGTCGAGCCAATGGATGATGCGACCGCTACCCACATGCTCCACGTTTCCCTCCGGGCAGGTTATTTGTACCAAGACTTCATTCTACACCCCCGGCCACGTATGTGGAGGCCCTTCGAAGGGTCACAGACTATGCCAACACCGGCGAGGTGAATGCCGTAAAGCGCTCGCAGGAGGTCGGGTCTTCGTCCCGTAAACCGGCCGGCCGGGCGGAACACCGATCGGGTGATGATCATCCCCGATCCCGCACCAGGCCTGGCAAGTTTACGGCCTTGAACCGATCCGCAGCGGAGGCCATGCAGTACGCTCAGTCCTACAATCTCATCAAACTCCCCCATCCCGATCAAGATGGCCCCGAAAAGAGTAAGCACTGTGCTTACCATCGATGTGCCGGGCATGACACTGAGGAGTGTACCCACTTGCGCCAACTCTTGGAAGACCTGTTCAATCTTGGGAAGTTGGACAAGTGTGTGGGGAAGAGAGAAGAAACCAAGAAGAACACCGATCGGAGAGATCACCGGCGTTCCCATCATCGTTCCGATCGCTCTGATCGTGATGGACGCTCCGATCGATCAGGTCAGGACCGAAGAGACGATCGCCGAGATGACCGACGGGACCCTGACCCCCCGTCTAGCAGCCGACCGGCGGGGAAGCCGACCATCCACGTTATCTTTGGTGGATTGGATGACGCTTCCCGACCGAGGGAGAATTGCCCGGTCGCGATAGTGGATTCCCGGGACTCTGGGAAGAGGCAAAAGATGGAACCCATAACCTTCACCCTCGAAGATCAACCCAGCAGCGGTGACCATGGCATGGAGGCGCTCGTGGTCACGATTGATGTTAAAGGGACGGATGTCCAGATGGTTATGGTGGACACTGGGAGCAATGTCAGCGTCCTTTAATTTGGACGTGTTTGAAAAGCTTGGACTTGACAGGAAGGAGCTGACTCCGGTCGGTGTACCACTGTCGGGATTTACCAGGGCGCTCATCTACCCCGAAGAGAAAATAATGCTCCCAGTTGAGATCGGCACATCCCCGAAGTCGATCAGAACAGAGTTGGAGTTTGTTGTGGTCAATTTGCACTGCGTCCACAACATTATCCTGGGCCGACCCGCGATTATGAAGATCGTTGGGATAATTTCCATGCCCAACCTGTGCATGAAATTCCCCACTCCTAATGGGGTCGGTGTGGTCCGCGGCGACGTCCAATCCGCCCAGAAGTGTTACACCCGAGCGGTCAACAGACGTGACTCCGGTCCGTCTTCCCGGGTGAACACTATAGCCAAGGAGGAGGCTAAGGATCAAAAGGAACAACCCGAGCCTTCCGAGGAAATAGAAGAAGTTCCCCTGTCCGAGGACCGACCGGACAGGAAGATTAAAATTTGCCGGGCCCTCACCCCCGAGCTCCGCGCGGAAATCTTGGCCATACTCCGGGAGTATGCCGACATCTTTGCATGGGGGCCCGAAGACATGCCCGGGATTGACCGATCGGTGATCTGTCACAAGTTGGCCGTCGATCCCGCAGCGAAGCCGGTCGTTCAGAAAACCCGACACCTTTCATCCGATCACCGCGAATTTGTCAGGGAGGAAGTCAAGAAGATGGCGGCGATCGAGCACATCCGGCCGGTAATTTATCTCGAGTGGGTGGCCAATATTGTTCTTGTTCCTAAGCCCCCAGCTTGGAGGATGTTCATTGACTTCACCGACCTCAATAAGGCCTGTCCACTCGACCCGTATCCTCTACCAAGTATCCACCAGATGGTCGACGAGACGGCCGGGGCCGAGTTGATGAGCTTCATGGATGCATTCAAAGGATATTATCAAATAATGATGCACCATGAAGATGAGAGCAAAACAGCCTTCGTGACCCCGGACGGGCTGTATTGCTACCGAGTGATGTCGTTCGGCCTCCGTAACGTGGGAGCGACCTATCAGAGGATGGTCAATATGCTCTTCGCCGATCTACTAGGCCGAATGATGGAAGCTTACATTGATGACATGTTGGTCAAGAGTCAGGACCGATCCGACCAAACTCGGGACCTTCGGGAGTGCTTCCAGATCATGAGGAAGTACCAGTTGCGGCTAAACCCGACCAAGTGCACCTTTGCAGTTCAGACCGGGAAATTCCTCGGCTACATGATGACTAAGAGGGGAATCGAGCCCAACCCGGCCAAAGTGAAAGCGATTCTGGACATGCAACCACCTTCTACCGTTCGGGAAGTCCAGCAATTGACCGGTCGGTTGGCAGCTCTCAACCGGTTCCTCTCCAAATTAGCCGAGCGCGCTTTACCTTTCTTCAAGGTATTGCGTAAAGTCAATGGATTCGTCTGGGATGAAGAGTGCCGAGCGGCTTTCGATGAGCTAAAGGAGTACCTCATGTCACCAATCGTGCTCTCGAAGCCCGAGCTCGGAGAAGAGCTAGCGTGTACCTCGCCGTGTCCGATCGTGCAGTAAGCGCAGTTTTGTGCCGAACCAATCCGGAAGGGGTCCAGCGACCGGTGTACTATGTAAGTCACGCGCAACATGGTCCCGAGCTTCGGTACTCCCAGTTGGAGAAGGTCGTCTATGCCTTGTACATTGCCGCGAAGAAGTTGGCTCCCTATTTCCAAGGTTGAGTGATTCGCGTTTTGACCGATCAGCCGATCGGACCAGTCCTCCGAACTGCTTCATCATCCGGTTGCCTAGTCAAGTGGGCGTTAATGCTGACCCAATATGCGATCGAATACCGACCGAGACCAGCCATCAAAGGTCAAGCCCTTGCTGATTTCTTGGTCGAGTGCACCGCCCGGGATACCCGACCTCCCGAGGTTGCAGATCCCGAAGCTGAGTGGTGGTCGCTGGCTACCGATGGGTTGAGTAGCATGAAAGGAGCAGGAGGAGGAGTGGTGGTCACGAGCCCGAAGCAATTCAAAGTCTATTTCGCCCTCATGTATCAGTTCCACCAAACCAATAATGAAGTCGAGTACGAAGCCTTTGTCAATGGCTTACAGTGCGCTCGGGACTTGGGGGCTGAATACATTCGAGCTCAAACGGACTCTGCGCTCGTGGTCGGGCAGGTTCTCGGAGATTATGAAGTGAACGGAGAACGTCTACAACTATACCGAGACCTGGCCATGGAGAAGCTTACTTAGTTCCGGGGGTATACCGTCCGGCACATACCCCGATTGGATAATGCCGATGCGGACATCTTGTCCAAATTGGGCTCAAGACGCCCCGGAACACATGTCGAAGATAGCCCGGATTTTGGTGATCCCGAGACACAGCATCCATCGCTTGCCGGTCAATCCAATCCAGCCGGTAGAAGACAATTGGATCACCGATCTGAAGGATTTCCTCGAGCACGGTCGACTCCCAGACGACCCCCAGCGTGCTCGGAAAGCCAAGCTTAGAGCCCCGAGGTTCTAAGTCTTGGACGGACGACTTTTGGACGATCGATAGGTTGTTGTTAGAGAATCCCGACTGCAGTCAGTCGGTACTCAGAGCAGCCATTTAGATTGTACTTAGGGACTTCACAGTGATCAATAAGAGTTATTTACTTGCTTTAATTGGTCTCTTATTTGCTTAATTACCGCACCATGTGGCAATTAACACTATCATCTATATTATAATTTGAAGAAATAATGATGCATGTTTCATGTACAATTGTACTACAGTTAGAAAAGTATTTATAGTATAATTTCAATCAATATTATTATTTAGAGATTTTGTAAAAATAATAAGTAGAATTGTAGTACGGGCAGGAGAGTATTTTTTTTTTTTACCGATTTCTTTCCATTATTCCTTATTATTATTATTAAGTGTTTAGATGGGGAGTTGCAAAAGTAGGATTTTTGTTTTTATTAGTAGTATAGATAGATTACGTTGCAGGGAAGTATATGTATTGCATTATTACGATTAGTAATTTTAATCTAGAATTGTATAACGAATAGGAAAGTAGGAAAGAATATATTGTATTACGAATTATATTATCATATTTTAATGTACAATTATAGTACGAATAGGAATTGTATTATCATATTTTACAATATTACATAAACCTTAACAGTATAAGAGTGTTTTGGGCGGAAACGGTGAAGTGGAGGATTTTACTTTGGGGAAAAGACATTTTTGGTCCTAGACTTATAGTGGCACGGACAATTTTAGTCATCTTTTAAAAAATTAGACAATTTATGGACACTCTTATTGTGACGAGGACAATTTTGGTCTTCCGTCAATATTTCCGTTAGATGGGTTGTTAGATAGGGGGTAATTTCGTCTTTTCAGACCTCCTTCCTCCTTCCCCTTCCTGTTCTCAGCAACCTAAAATTGAAAGACCTAATTTCCCTTCGCCGCCATCGACCTTGGCGCATTCCTCTGCAAATATATCGGTAACCGCGGCGGCGTTCTTGAACGACCGGGGGCCTCTTCTCATGAGCAGAGTTAAGCGTATGATCGGAAAACCTCTATCGTTCACCTCCCTCCTACCTTCTGACATGAAGCCGTAGTAATTCCTAGCCTTGCACCGCAACAAGTCGAAAGCCTTGAGCTTGTTCTCTATCCCCATTTCCCCCATGTCATGACTCATCACCACCGCCCTCTCGAAACAGTACGACCCATTATCGTCTCCTTCCTTAACCCCTCAACCTCGACTTCTCCGAATCTGTCTCCATCAGTTGTCGAACGCACGGCCCCATCTTGTACCTCAGCTCTCCCCAGTGGAAAAGCACCCATCTACGTGGCTTCACGCACCCGTTCTGCATTGTGTGCCATCTCGAATGTTGCGGCCTTTAATGCAAAGAAGGCGGCCCTGGGACACATCTGAATGGAAATACAAGTGTTCTGGTTCGTCTTTCTCGTGTGTGTCGTTCAAGGAGCTCATAAACCTATGCCAGTCATGGCGGTTTGAGCGAACCTGAGATCCTTCAATGGCATGAAAATAACAAACTCTTTGAGTTTGGTTCGTAGTGACTCGACCACCCCTGAGCTGTCTGGATCACGAGGAAACATCCATGGATGGGAAGCAGCAGGAGAAAAAGAGAGATCAAAAGGGAAAGAGGGGATGTAAAAGAGGAGAATGAAGGAGAAGAAGGAATGAAGTGAAGAGGAGTGTAATGTGCTTTGTAGTGCTTGGAATTCCCATCAGCATTCACCAGGTTCAAGATTGATAGATCTTAAATGGCTCTGCAATCGCTCTGATCTTCCGATTTGACTTTTGAAGAAAACCAAGTCAACAAAGACTCTTAGCATTATCGACATTTTCAAATACAGAATTCCGTGGACCTCTGTGCTCCCCTGAGTCGACCCGGAGAAGCAGAACAACAACAATAACAGTAAGCAACCCATTGGAGACCGAAGATCAATTTCTCAAAAAAAAAGTATATGCTTTCCCTTGAAAATACTAAACAAATCGCCAAAACACAAAGAGAGAGAGAGAGAGAGAGAGAGAGAGAGAGAGAGAGAGAGAGAGTGTGTGTGTGTGTGTGTGTGTGTGTAAGAACTAAGAAGATGAAGAAGAGGAGAAATCATGGAGGAGGTATGCGGAAAAGACGAAATTACCCCCTCCCTAACCGGCCATCTAACGGGAATATTGACGGAGGACCAAAATTGTCCTCGTCACAATATGAGTGTCCACAAATTGTCTGATTTTTTTAAAGAGGACTAAAATTGCCTGTGTCACTATAAGTCTAGGACCAAAAATGTCTTTTACTCTTTTACTTTTATTAATAGTATAGAAGTATAGATATATATTGGTGTAAAATCAGTATTCGAATTAATATTATTGGTGTAAATAAAAATTAATAAATCAGTATTTCTTTATAAATTTACGTTATTACGCGGAATTTCCAAAGACTATTACCAATTAATAAATATTAGTTAATTTCCATATAATATTTTATAATAACGTAACTTTATTAATTCTTTTATTAATAAATTAATTAATTAATTAATATTAAGAAAAGTTTAAGCGAAAAAGTTAGCAATAATTAGTAAATATTTTGTATTTTTAATATTGCATTGTGGAGCTAAAATTTTAGAAATATAATAAAATTGGTAGAACTCATTTAATGATGTCGGTATAATGCATCTGATGTGTTACTTTTCCTTGTTTTCAACCAAATAAATATTTTTGCCACAAGTCCATGATAGTGTTTAAGGTGGAATAGATAACACGGCTTCTGTTATGTATTTCCCAGGATGTGTAATGCGGCTTTTTGGAAGCCGCTATTCTCTCTTTTGTCTAATTTTAAAATTGGAACAATTTGAAATCCAATTCAAGAATTCGTCTCCAGCGAGGTTATAATTCCATTTTGGTACGCTGTGGGTGGTGGCACTGCCGTTTTTAGACTCTGCAATATGGGTTGTATACATTTGGGCACAAGGGCACGTTTTTCATCAAGACCTAAACGGGGTATTATATACTATGCAAGGTTGCATGATGTATGCTACGCCGGTCCCGGGTAATAACACAAATTATCTGTGAACTTGGATCCACCTTGCACGGTGGATCCTGGTCTCAATGTTCACAATTTACATATTAAATATTCACAATTTACCTTTTAAAAATTCACAATTTATATACTACGGACACATAATGTTAATATACATGTAATTGATTTCTAGTAGATCTAACGGTTAAAAATAAACAAAACTTTATAATATTTATGAAAATGATCCCGTTCATTTTTTTACTTGATTTCTCATCCATCAAATCTTGCATATCAATGGTTTAGATTTATCCACAAGTTTCATTCTATTTATATTGGGTCAAAGTAGATTCAGGTATTTCTCAGTAGATGGTCGTTTAATTTTATGCATTATACAATCAACACGGATAATCTCAAACGCTCAATAGGGTTAACCCCATTGAAACAAAAATGACCTCTCGATCTACAGACTGCAGTTAAATGCTCTACCACTAAGCTATAGGCATTAGTTGGTGAATAAAAAAACATAAATTACATCAGTTATTATAAAATATAAAAAATGTCAAAATCTCAAATTATATTGATCAGGGTATTTCCCAGCAAAAGCATCCATGATGCGTTGATGTAAAAGGGCAGTATTTTTATATGAATATTATTTACGGCCGTCCTGAATATTTAATAGACTCGCAATTAACGCGGGTAACTGCGTAACTCAAACATTTAGAGGCGAAGTCTAAAAACATTTTTTTTTTTTTTTACAAAGAAAATCCATAGTTACTATTTGAGAATGTGTATTAAGTAAATCTCATATTGTAATCTTAACTAGTAAATGACAATAAAAAGGTAAATCAGTCTAGATTATGTTGGGTAATATGGTTGAAAAAAATTCCAAAATAATAATTCTACAGAAAAATTATTATTCTATGGGAAAACAGAAAAACTGGGAAGGAAAAGAAGGTGGAAAACTGGGTAAGGGTTAGCACGAGTTTGAACGTAATGTTCTTTTCCTTAAAATAACCTTATTTGCTACCTCCTACAAGTGCTAGGAGCGTTGTAGCCTAGGTTTCCCAGGATAAAACGTGCTACGATTCTTTGTTTAAGCACCTAAACAAAGAACCCGGCAAACAAAGCAAAGCTTAGAACACTGCTGGGTAAAGAAGAGAGTAGAAGCAGAAGTTTTGAAGCAAAATAGTACTGGAATTACTTTGGTTTTGTGCTGTGTAAAATGCTTCTGTCCTACCTCTCTTTATATAGGGATGTTGGAGGGATAGCATTCAACATGGTCATTAAATTAGTATTAAAACCAATTGTGTAACACCTGTAACAGCCACCCACTAAGTAGGATTAAAGTCAGTTTTAAAATTGGAATTAAAACAATGTTAATTCCAGTAACATATGAGTTTAAACTTCTAAACTTTCGGGTTTCTGACCGTTGGGGTGCAAGTTCAGGACACGAGAGCAACACGAGAGTGCATCTCTCGTGCTGTGGTGCAACACGAGAGTACACCTCTCGTGCTATGGTGCAACACGAGAGTACACCTCTCGTGTTCACCGTTGCACGAGAGTTTTGCTCTCGGTGCACCACAACCTCTCCTGCTCTCTGTAGCACGAGAGTACCACTCTCGGTTTTGGCCGAGCCAAGTGACGATTTCGATTGCACGAGAGTTTTGCTCTCGGTGCACCACAACCTCTCGTGCTCTCTGTAGCACGAGAGTATCACTCTTGGTTTTGGCCGAGCCAAGTGACTATTTCGATTGGAAAATGATACCGAAGTTTGGCATAACTTAGGTTTTGGCCGAGCCAAGTGACTATTTCGATTGGAAAATGATACCGAAGTTTGGCATAACTTATGCGAGCTCGGGCTTGAATCAAGCCTTTTCGATCTCTTCTAGTACAATCAGGTATGCATAAAAGCACCACACAGTGTTCGAAAATGCACAATTAAGTATGGAAGCTATGGTGCATTATTTTGGGTGATGTGTTGTGCGTTTTTTGGTATATTTGTGCATTCCATTGTTGTGTATTTTCCTAACACTATATATATATATATATATATATATATATATATATATATATATATATATATATATATATATATTATTTTTGAAAATGAACTTATTCACCACATACAATTGTTCCAATCTTTAGAGAAACATGAGCGTTTGGTTCAAGTTATATAACATAACCAAGGGAATATGAGATTTGGAATGTCACATTCTCATGTTTGATTCAAGTTATCCTGCTTTTCCAAGGGAATATAACATTATCTAAGGAATGTGATTCCCTTACAACTCTTTGGTTTTATAAGATTCACATGCATAATTTCTATTTTTGCCCTTTTAATTCTACTTAGTATGAAATATATATTTTATGTTAGCTTATTATACGGTTAAGATTTAATTAATTTTTTTAATTATATATCTTATTTTATTTTTTATTACGTCATATTAGCTTCTAAAGTAGTAATTTTGATTATCGAGTTCAAGCTCTTAGCAAGTTATTTTTTAATCATGTACTTATACATGTTACTGTTGTCTTATTTATTTATTTTAATTTTGAAATTTACTTAAATACACAAATATATGTACTGTTTAGGGCATAAAAATTAAAAAAAAAAACATTATAAAATAAAAACATAACCATAAGCCAAACATGATTATATATATATATATATATATATATATATATATATATATATATATATATATATATATATATATATATATATATATATGGATGCACTCAGGTGTGAATAAGTGCCCAGGAAGAAAATGCGAACGAATCAGCGTGCGACACGTGTCCAGATCTAATAAATTTAAAAAAAAAAATGCGGTGACATTTTCGTAAATAATTGAACATCGAGGTGCAAGTAAAATCACTTACAAGTGCACCTACTTTCACCTATAAGTGCATGTAATTTTGCCTTGTTAGCATTCACTTCCTGCAAACATTCATCCACTTGGGTGTGTTTACAAATATAGGTGCAACTATTTATAATTATAGGTGCAACTACTTATAACTATAGGTGCACCTACTTTTACCTATAAGTGCATGTAATTTTGTCTTGTTAACATTCATTGATCTGAGTTCAGCTGGTAGTAATACCCCTGAAAACCACTCGCAAACATTCATGCACCTAGGTGCAACTACTTATAACTATGTGTGCAACTACTTAGAACTATAGGTGCAACTACTTATAACTATATGTGCACTTAGTATTGATGCTCCGTGTAAATTTTTTACTTGCACCTATAATACATTTTACATGCACTTGTAATACATTTTACTTGCACTTCGATGTTCAATTATTTACGAAAATGCCACCGCGCTTTTAAAAAAAATCAGTGTTTCTCATCCATTAGATCTGGACACGTGGACGGACAAAATCCATTCCTATTTCGCTCCTAGGCAAAGCATTCGCACCTGAGTGCGATTCTATATATATATATATATATATATATATATATATATATATATATATATATATATATATATATACATATATATTGACGGTAAATATGTTACCGGATAATATTATTAAGAAATATAATAGTTGTATTGCTAAGTGTTTCAGTATAGAAATCAGAGTGTGTTCCCTCCAGGTGAGGAGAGCACTGCTTATATTAAGTCTCTAACGGTAATAATATAATGAGACATAATGAAGAGCTGAGCCTTTATTTCGCTTTCTTCAATGGGTGCAGTAAATTACCCGTAGTAATGTTTATACCCATTGGTATTCTGTCCGTTGGAGTTCTGCCCGTTGGATTTCCACGTGGTGCTGGGTCAGGTGCCTGTTGATAACCCGGGTCAGGTGCTAGCCCTATTACTCTATCGTGTATATATATATATATATACTAATTTCAATTGGATTCATAACAGTCTTTGTACTTAAATGCATGATGATTTAAATCTGATCGAGCAAAATTTTTAAATATTGATGGCGGTAGGTTTTTGTATTCTTGGAAGACTAAAAAGTGATATTATTTAATAACCATTTTCCTATGCAGATGCAATTTGAATGCCTCTTAATTCCAGTTAAAATGCAGAACCCTTAGAGACTGGCTTGAACAGTGTCACAACGTAAAGAATTGAAGAAATAAGTATGCCATTTATAAGATTCATACACGCTCGAAGATTCATAGTTGCTGTAATAAGTATTCTGCCAAGAACTGAATCCCGCTTGCTTAATCCGTACAGATCCGTTTCTTTTTGCTGAAATAATTATTCTGTCAATATACGGCATTAAGAGTCATACACGTTATCATAATATGCAGTGTTTGAACTCACATCTTCATGTTACAAACTGAAAACACCTTCAAATTGATGGTCTACTGCGTAAATTTTGATTTGCAGTGATTCAAATGATCTCATGGTATGTAGGTAATTGTAGACACAGAAAATTTGAACTTAACAAATGGATCGATAAATGGTTATTGGACCGATATCGAAATTGATTATTGGGCCAATTTAATTAATTGGATCATATAAATTAATTAATTTAATTTGATTAGTCCAATTGAATTTGATTTGGGCTATTGAATTAATTAATTAGTTGGCCCAAGCCCATTTCATATTTGAATTTAAATTATAATTATAATTTAAATATAATATTAATTTTATTATATTTGAATTAGATAATTATAATTTAATTTGAATTTGAATTAGATTGTACAATAATGAACCTAGACTTGATTCTGGGCAAGGTTCATTTTCTAAAATAATTAATTAATTAATTAATTAATTAATTAAAGGGAGAGTTTGTTGAGGAATGTTGGTTAGGCTTCTAGTATAAATAGAGCCTTCATTTCATTCCAAAACACACTTGAAAGTTTGAAGAACTTGAATGCTTAGAGCTTGAAGGCATTGAACAACTTGAAGACTTAAGGAGTTGAGAGCATTTGAAGAACGCTTGAAGGGGCTTGGAGGCATCTTTTGAATAATTTGCAGGCAATTTGAATCCATTGCAGGTACTTTGGAGCTTTGCAGAATTGATTGTCTCGAAGATCTTGAAGTCTTTTGAAGGCATTTGAGGACCTTAAGGCGGCTTGAATCCATTGCATGTGTTTTTGAAATTTTGCAGGATTGATTACTTCTAAATCCTTGACGCTCGTTGTTGGGAGTCACGCCAATTAAATCCCTGAAGCTACGCCAATTGAATCCCGGAGGCACACGCCACTTAAATCCCGGAGGCTACGCTACTTGAATCCCGGAGGCACTTCCATAGATAACATTTTGGCACGCCCAGTGGGACCACTCTGCCTCTCATCTCTTCGCTGTTGATTCGCGAGCTCTACAAGGAAGGAATCTAAATGGCGTCAAGAAATCCCTCCTCCAAGATGACATATGCTCAGGCTACCCGCTCCAGGGCACCATCAGCGGCCGGTTCCGGTGATAGCCAAGGCGCGGGAGGAGCAATGACTCGAAGCCGAGTGAGGAACCTAGGGGTGCAACTCCACGAGGCCCAGGACATTGCCCGCCACATCGTCCGAAGGATTGACAGAAACTCCACTATGTCACGGAGAGCTGCACATGACAAAGGATCATTCTCTACAAAGGAAACTGTTGCTGACCAGAATCCTACAAGTGAGGGAGCTCCAAGCAACAAGAGACCTGCGAGTCCTATTCCCTTGAATAAAACTCCAAGCAATGGAAGTTCATCACAGTCATCACTTCTGCAGAGAACCTCACCAGAATGGAATCACATATACACGATCATGCCCGCTATGACAACGAACGCGGCTTCGGTGGAGGAACAACTCGCAAACATCACTAAATCTCTCGAGGGGATAGCTGCACTCATGCATAACCAAGAAAGGCGGATCAATGAGCTCAGCGAAAAGGTTGAAAGCGGAAGGAACGGCGAAACAAGTCGGGTTTCCGGGAAGCAGCCTCAAACCCAAGGAGATGAGATTGATGCCGAGTCCCCGCGCCATCAAAGTAGGCCAGGAATGGAAGAGACAATCTCTCGTCCACCACCCGCCGAGAAGAGTATCCCAATTTCCGAGGGCATGATACCCGTAGAGCAGTTGAATGAGTACATCATGGGAGCGATCAAGGTGAAGCTCGAGGGAGGACAATCTTCATATACTTACACTAAGCCATATACTCAAAGAATTGAAGAAATGAAAATGCCGCTGGGCTATCAACCTCCCAAGTTCCAGCAGTTTGATGGAAAAGGCAACCCGAGGCAGCACATCGCCCACTTCGTTGAAACCTGTAATGATGTAGGAACATACGGAGATCTCCTCGTCAAGCAGTTCGTCCGCTCTCTGAAGGGCACTGCCTTTGATTGGTACACTGACCTGGAGCATGGTTGCATTGATAGCTGGAATGATATGGAGCGCGAGTTTTTGACCCGCTTCTACAGCACTAGGAGGACTGTCAGCTTCTTGGAACTCACCACTACCCACCAATGGAAGGGTGAGCGTGCGGGCACTTACATCGAGAGATGGAGGGAATTGTGCCTTAACTGTAAAGAGAGGATATCACAAAGCTCCGCAATTGAAATGTGCATCCAAGGGATGCACTTCGAGCTCTCTTATATCTTGCAGGGAATCAAGCCTAGAACATTTGAAGAACTATCCAGTCGTGCTCACAACATGGAATTGAGTATTGAAGCCAATGGAGGGCTCGGCATGTCAAGTATCCCTAGCTCATCCAAGGCACCTGTAAAACAAGAATTCAAGAAAGGGGGCAAACCCTTCCCGAAACAAGAAAAGAAGGAGGCCATGAACGTAAAAACAGCACCAATGCGGGTTTTCGCCAAAGTAACTGAAAATCCCAGGCTAAGGCCATTTTCCCGCCCATCTCGGGGTACTAGAATCATTGAAGAGATGCAGCAAAAACAGTATCCGTTCTTGGACTCTGATGTGTCACCCATGTTTGATGAATTGTTAAAGCTTAAGTTGATTGAATTACCGGAGATGAAGCGTCCTGAAAAAGCTTCTAAGGCGGACGACCCCAACTATTGCAAGTATCATCGTCTCCTCGGACACCCGATTCAAAAATGCTTCGTCTTTAAAGATAAGGTGATGAGACTTGCTCGTGATGGAAAGATTGAGCTGGCTGATGCAACTGCCAGCACCAACCAAATTTCATGCGGAAGGTTCGCTCCGTTAGTTGAGGAGAGTGATGAAGAGGATGGGGGCAAGCAATACAAACGCCCGCTTCCATTTATTGTGAAACAGGCTACTAAGCAACAGCCGGAGTTACCACAGGTCAATCCGGTATGCGAGAAGGATTGGGTAATTGTTACCCGTAAAAAACAAAGGAACAATGCTGGACATGTTAGATCTTTGAAGAGAATAACGAAGCAATGGGTTGAGAGAAAGCCAGCAAGGAACCTCGCCTATGACACAAAGATGCGAGGACGTCCCGGCACGTCTCGAACACCAGTTGCCCTGGCTCAATTCATGCCGAATGCGCTTCCTCCGCACGGGACAAATATTCCTGGAACTCGCTTGAATATTAAAGAGAGACATGTTGAAGAGGAGGAATGTTCATTCCCCGTGATTGAAGGAGGTGACGAGGTTCAAATCCACAAAGCCGCGTCTTATACCGCCGAGATAACTTTTAAAGATGAGGATCTGTTGCTTGGTGGTACACCACATAATCGTCCGTTGTTTGTTGAAGGTTATGCCCGCGAGCAAAAGATTAAAAGGATTTTGATTGATCAAGGGTCGGCTGTGAACATTCTATCACTCCGAGCTATGAAAGAACTTGGCATCTCCACCGACGAGCTCTCTCAAAGCCGCTTAATGATTCAAGGATTCAATCAAGGCGGACAAAGAGCACTCGGTACCGTCAGACTCGACCTCAGGATCGGAACACTAAACTCGAGTACACTATGTTATGTGATAGATGCAAGGACATCCTACAACTTGCTGCTGGGCCGGCCTTGGATACATGAGAATGGAGTAGTCGCTGATAGAAAAGGCGGGGTGATAGAAAAAGGCGGGGTGATAGAAAAGGTAGTCGCTGATGAAACTCCCTTCATTGAAGCAGAATAATACTTTGCAGATGCAAAGTTTTATTTGAAGAAACAAGTTGTAGAGGAGGCTGAGCAAAGCAATGTTGACACACCTCTTGATCCAAAGTGGAAAGGCAAGCAAGTTGTAGACCAAGCTCATCGCGACAAGGAACTTGTTTTCCCACTCGCAAGGATTGAAACATTAAAAGCAGCAGCTCCAGTTAAACCGCTTGAAGATGAAGCTCAAGTTGGGGCAAGTCAAACAGTGCCCGCTAAGCGCACTGGCGGCTTCGACCCTAATGCATATAAACTTCTATTCAAAGCTGGATATGATCCCAAAGATCCACAAAAGCTGGGGAAGCTCATCCCAGAAGCTGGTGGTAAAGGCAAGTCAAATCAGCAGGAGCCGCATCAACGCAAGGGATTGGGTTACGTTCCCCCTAAGCCCGTGCGAATATTCATAAACAGAGCCACAAGTAATTGCATCACTTCTACAGATGAAGAGGAAGGTGACAAGAAACAGTCTGTTTTTGATAGAATCGGAGATGTAGAATCACGACAATCGGTCTTCCGCAGACTTGGGCCGAATCCCAAACCGGCTAAGAGAAAATCAGTACATGACAGAATTGGGCCTACTCAGAGTTCGAAGGAGCAGACCAACCCTCCTACTGAAATGGAACCCTCAAAATGGCTCAGGAGTGCCGTTCCATCTCGCATGAGAAGAGAAGTTAATATCCATGTCTCGTGTGGTGAAGTTTTGAAGGTCCAACCAAGAACCATTGTACACACCCAAGTGCGAGAAAGAAGTCAAGAAAATATTGATTCAAGTTGTGAGGCAACACCAAGTCAAGATGAGATGGCATCGTCATTTCATATAACATTATACGATGAGATTCCAACCGAGGGTGAAGATGCAGAAGATGCACCTCAAGAGCTAGAAGAAGGGGTACAAGCCGCAGTGGACGAACTAAAAGAGGTGGATCTAGGAACTCTTGAAAGTCCTCGACCTATCTTCATTAGTTCACTCCTTTCTAACGAAGATGAAGAAATATATGTCACACTTTTGAAAGAATATATCGATGTATTTGCATGGACATACAAGGAGATGCCAGGGTTGGACCCAAAGATAGCCGTGCACCGCTTGGCAGTAAAAAAGGGGTGTCGCCCGATTAAGCAAGCTCAACGGCGCTTCCGCCCCGAGCTCATTCCCTCAATCGAAGCAGAAGTCAACAAGCTTATAGAGGCTGGTTTCATTTGCGAAGTTAAATACCCAACTTGGATATCCAGCATTGTTCCTGTGCGCAAGAAGAATGGCCAGATCCACGTGTGCGTAGACTTTCGAGATCTTAATGTTGCATGCCCGAAAGATGACTTCCCGCTCCCTATCACAGAGTTAATGATAGATGCTGTAACTGGACACGAGATCATGTCATTCATGGATGGCTCATCCGGTTACAATCAAATCCGCATGGCGCCAGAAGATGAGGAGTTTACTGCGTTTCGTACGCCAAAAGGTATCTACTGCTACAAAGTGATGCCCTTTGGTTTGAAAAATGCAGGTGCTACATACCAAAGGGCCATGCAGACTATATTTGACGACATGCTGCATAAAATGGTGGAATGTTACGTAGACGACCTGGTTGTGAAGTCGAAACTCCGCACAGATCACATGATGCATCTAAGACAAGTATTTGACCGCTTGCGGAAGTTTCAACTCAAAATGAACCCCCTGAAATGTGCTTTTGGGGTTGCTGCTGGCAAATTCCTTGGGTTTACTGTTCGACATAGGGGCATTGAGATCGAACAAGCAAAGATCGACGCTATAATGAAGATGCCTGAGCCAAAGAACCTTCATGAGCTTAAAAGCTTGCAAGGGAAGTTGGCTTATATAAGAAGATTCATATCAAACCTAGCAGGAAGATGTCAGCCCTTTAGCCGGTTAATGAAGAAGGGTGTCCCATTTGTATGGGATGAGGCCTGCAAGAATGCTTTCCAAAGCGTCAAGTCCTATTTAATGAAGCCGCCTGTGCTAACTGCTCCAATTCCAGGACGCTCGCTGATCCTTTACATCTCCGCCCAAGAAAGCTCGGTGGGTGCTTTACTTGCACAAGAGAATGATAACGGGAAAGAAAATGCCCTTTATTATTTAAGTAGAATGATGACGCCAAATGAGCTCAAATATCTGCCAATTGAGAAGTTGTGTCTGGCCCTTGTATTCGCCATCAGGAAGCTCAAGCATTATTTCGAAGCGCATACAATTCGACTAGTTTCCAGGGCAAACCCAGTGAAGTATGTCATGTCAAAGGTTGTTCTTTCCGATCGACTTTCTAGGTGGTACTTATTATTTCAACAGTTTGAGATCACTTATGTACCACAGAAGTCCATCAAGGGGCAAGCCTTAGCAGATTTCCTAGCTGACCATCCAATTCCTGCCGAATGGGAGCTGTCCAGTGACCTACCTGATGAGGACGTGCTTGTGGTCGAAGTTTTACCTCCATGGAAGATGTACTTTGATGGAGCGGCACACAAAGAGGGGGCGGGCGCTGGAGTTGTCTTTGTTACGCCTGAAGGGGAAGTGCTTCCTTATTCATTTACCTTGACAGAGCGCTGCTCGAATAATGTTGCCGAGTATCAGGCACTCATTTTGGGACTTGAAATTGCAGCTGATATGAAGCAACTAAGGGTTAACATATACAGAGACTCCAAACTGATTATCAACCAAGTACTTGGGGTTTACGAAGTAAAAAAGCCAGAGTTGATCCCATACAACAGTTATGCAAAGATGCTCCTGCATTGGCTAGGAGATGCTACGATGGAGCACATTCCAATGAAACATAATAAGCAAGCTGATGCCTTAGCTGCTTTGGCTTCAACTATATCACATCCTATAGATGAGGCTCGGCTACGAGTATGCCAAAGATGGGTAGTCCCTCCAATCTTCGAGGACGATGGCTCTCTTGACGACATTGTTGAACTCCCGACTGTTTCTGTCTATGAGGTAGATAAAGAGGATTGGAGGCAATCATTGATTGACTACCTTGTTGATGGGAAGTTACCTCAAGACCCTCGTAAGAGGGTAGATGTAAGACGTCGAGCTCCTCGCTTCATATATTTCAAGGATGCGCTATACCGGCGCTCGTTTGATGGTGTGTTTCTTCGATGTTTAGGCGAAGAGGAAACTTTACAAGCGATGGAGGAGGCTCACTCTGGAGTGTGCGGTGCTCATCAGTCTGGTCCTAAGTTACATTTTCACATCAAAAGAATGGGTTACTACTGGCCTACGATGGTGAAGGATTGCATAGACTACGCACGGAGATGTCAAGCGTGTCAATTTCATGCGAACTTTATCCATCAACCTCCTGAACCGCTACATCCGACGGTAGCATCGTGGCCATTTGATGCATGGGGGCTCGATGTGGTTGGTCCTATTACACCCAAGTCATCAGCAGGGCATTCGTATATATTAGCAGCCACAGATTATTTCTCAAAGTGGGCTGAAGCAGTGGCTTTAAAGGAAGTGAAGAAGGAAAATGTTGCCGATTTCATCCGAGTTCACATTATCTATCGTTTTGGCATCCCTCGGTATATCCTAACCGACAACGGGAAACCATTCGATAATAAACTAATGGATAAAATCTGCAAACTTTTTGAGTTCGAGCAAAGAAATTCATCAGCTTATTATGCAGCGGCAAATGGACTTGCCGAGGCTTTTAACAAAACTCTATGCAATCTACTAAAAAAGGTGGTGTCGAAGTCAAAACGTGATTGGCAAGAGAGGATGGAAGAAGCACTGTGGGCATACCGTACTCCAACACAAAGCACTCCATACTCACTGGTTTACGGGGTTGAAGCAGTCTTGCCTCTTGAACGCCAAATACCTTCTCTAAGGTTAGCTATCCAAGAAGGCCTTATAGACGAGGATAATGTAAAGTTGCGGTTGGCAGAGTTAGAAGTTCTCGATGAGAAGAGATTGCAGGCCCAACAAAGTTTAGAATGCTATCAAGCTCGAATTTCCAGAGCTTTCAACAAGAGGGTAAGGATTCGCTCATTTCAGGTTGGTGACAAGGTGTTGGCGGTTCGTAGACCTATCATTATTACAAGGAAAACTGGGCATAAGTTTACTCCAAAATGGGATGGACCTTACATGGTACAAGAAGCATACTCAGGAGGTGCTTACAAGCTAATTGATGAAGATGGTGTGCGAGTTGGCCCTATTAACGGGAAATTCTTAAAGATCTATCATCCCTAAGCACACGGACTACATGATGAGTGATATCCACCAAAAATGCAGCACGTGGTTAAACTGCTAATGCATCTCGCTAGTCTATGGGTGGGCCCAAGTCATAGAAACTCCTGGCCCGCATGAGTTTAAACTGTGAACGGCTCTACCTATTCAAATGGCCCTTTGAACTACGTTTGACTTGATCTCTTTTGCAGGAGTACGTAGGCAGCTTAGAAACACTTCCTCTTCTAAGTTCAGTCATAACTAAAATAAACCCCTTTGTGTCCCTTTTATGTCACGTTTGTTCGAATAATGTAGATGTATTGGAGATGGGTCATCTCTGTTCACGTTGTAATTACGGGTGAATTCTTTTGTCAGATTTCTATTAGAGTGACTTGTTTGGGTTTAAACTTAGTTGCTTCTGTTCATGCTGAAGTTTAATTGTTCGCAAGTATTGTTGAAAAGATAAGAGAAATCAAGCCGTATTCAAGTCTTGTTTCCAAGTATAAAACTCATGCGTTATACAAAAAAAATAAAAATAAATAAAAAATCTATAAGCAAAAAAAAAAAAAAAAATCTAAAGTATCCTAAAGCTCATGAGATCTTCCTTATACGCTTCCAGCTCTCTTTTGATTGAAGTAAGCTTTTCTTCATCTTCATCTGTCAACGTGGGGCAGTCTCGAATACGTTTAATTTCATCCTCAGCGGTGGTCACGGCCTTTTGCGATGCGTTATGTTGTTCTTGAGCCTTCGTCACACGGTCTTGGAGTTCCGGGTTCTTGGCTTCAATCTCCTTCAACTCTTCCTGTGCATCCTTTATCGTTTTCTCCAGGAGGGCTTTTCGATCGGCGACGTCTTCGAGGGTTTTCTGTTCGTCAAGAAGAAGCGCTTCGGTTTGAGAACACTTCCGTTGAGCTTCTACAAGGATACCTTGCGTTAGAACTAGCTTCGCGGCTTGGGTTTCAACGGGCAGTGCATTCGAGAGCTGCGACCGCGCCCGATCGTAATCTTTAGCTTTGTTAAAGAACTCGGCCACTCGTCGCTTCAATATTGATAGGTCCACCCCGTCCCGTCCCATTTCTTGGAGTTGTCTTTCAACGCTTCCTTGGAAGGAAGAAATTCTTTCAGCTGGGATCTCATTAAGCTTCCTGCAGATACTACTCCAAACTCGCGCAATGAAAGCCATGTATTGTGATATAAACGACTCCTCGCCGGGGAAGATAGAGGCTTGGGACGGCTCTGGCTGCATCTCCTGAGGAGTTGTGTTTAAGGGCAACGTCGACTGGTGGGATTCTACCTCGAGGTCAAGGGTATTAGAGCGTCCGCCACTTTGTCCCATTGAAGACTGGTGATTTGATGACTGGACATCGTTGCTAACATGTGGCTCGGCAGGATCCTGTAAGAAGTAGTGCATGTACGTTAACAAAGGCCAAAGTCCAACGATATACGAAACGGAAGAATTTGGGGAAGTATCTTAACCTGGTTCAATGGTCTCCCTCTAGGCCGTTTCCAACAGCGATCTTGGTCGTCATCACTACCAGCGTCCTCGTCCGAGCTTCGCTGCCTCGCTTGCTCCTCCCTGCTCCTTCGAACGGCATGTCCTGAGGCCCTATCCCGAGATGACATGTCCTCTTGTGCAGGTGTTTTTTTGTTCCTTGAGGTGGTCAATTGGTCTCTTGGTTCTTGAGTTCCTTCCTCGCCAACAGGTACATTTGGGTTTCCGTTAACGGCTATGTCTGTGAAATGATTCTCGAGAAGGTTTGCACTCACATCGATCAACCAGGCCTTGTACTCGTTCGAAAAATGCTTCTTTGGAGCAGCCGGGCTCATGGGAAATGTCGCCCTGGATTGGGAGTTAATATTATCATATTGGCGATGAAGCCGAAATCCTTCGGTGAGTGAAGCATAATGGACATCCTTCGCCAACAGGCCGGGGGCATATGCTTGATAGAATCCAAATTGACGACTGAAGCGATGCGGCATGTAAGGCTCGGCTTTGCATTGAGACCCTTGGCGCAAAACGAGGAAGCTGGGGCGCAAACATATGAAGTACTCAAAGTCTTCCCTACTCCCTCTACGGTCGTCGTAAAAGATAAAATCTCTACTATCCTTGCGGGAGTTGTAGAGCCAAGAAACGTCCCCTTTGAATATCTTTTTGCGGGCATCCATCTCGGTGTAATACCTTGCACCACCTTCTCCAGAATTAGTGACCATCTTTGGGTTTGCTAACGTGAGGCTGGGGGTCTTAAAGTGGGTTTGGTAGTAAGTTGCTAGCCAGCTGTACACGTAATGGATTGGAAAAGGATCTCCTATTTGACCAGGAGAGTGGGATTCCGAGATTGAGTTTAAACCAGAATAAATACTAGCAAGTACTGGAGCCTTTAGCCATCATACATGCTATCTTGAAAGTCTCTGGGCGAATGGTTCTTGTTGGTGTACCTGGCAGGACAAACACGCAAAGCCAACAAGATAAAAACGCGGCCAAATAAGCTTCCTTTTCGAAACGCTGAGAGATGCCTAGTTCAAGAAAGGGCGTCCTGCTCACATCTAACCACCTGAGGGATTTGTTAAGTTCTCCGCTTGGGTTGTGGGTATTCTTTGGCCGAGATTTCCTGTCCTTTTGAGATGGAGGTGGAGGAGCTGGATGTGTTCGCGGTTTTCTGCACCAGAAGTCAATCCATCGCGATGCTTGAACAAAGGGGGTGTCACCCTCTTGCTGGTTTAAAAGATAAAAGGCCTCGAATAAGCTTGCACAACACCTGTTTGGGCCCCTTTTTAGGTCCAGGGCACTCGGGATGTGTTCGTCGTAAATACCGCCGGACAGTGGTAGTCCTCCAAGAACGTGCAAATCCCGAGGCGATATGCTCACCTCACCAGACGAGGTGATCAGGGTGTTGGTTCTTGGGCATCATGCTTCGCAGAAGGCTTTGACAATGTTGATGTTACGGTCATATGTAAATAATGACGCAAACACAGCATCATATATCTTCCCCTCCTTTAAGGTGTCGTGGGAGAAGTGAAGCGTTTCTTCAACCCACTCCCAATATCCTTTTAGAAAAGTGAATTCGCCCTCGAAGTCTATGTCTTGGCCCCACGAGACCTCAGCATTAAGTATACGACGCCCCAGTGTAGGAAGGGCGTCTTTGGAAGGTTGGTGCTGCATTCCGGGTAGCAAGGTCCACACCTTGAATGGCGGGCATTCGTACTCGGGGGTCCAGTTACTCGCATGATACGACACCGTGAGCTTTGGCGGGTCGCGTAGTACTATGGGTGGGTCAACCTTCAGTGTGACTTGATGATCACTATTTCTGCTCGATATAACCATGACATCTTGCCCGTTACGTCGTTGATCTTGAAAGTACACCATTTTGAACGTGTTAAAGACAAAGTCGCTGCAAAAAAAAATGGAAAAAAACAATAACTATGATATATTTTGCACAAATATATAGCATATACATAACACAAAATTAAATCGCCGAGTTATATATATATGGAAAATTTTTTGGACTATGGTCCACACAATTTTATGGACTATGGTCTATGCAATAATAGTTGTATACATATACTACATGTGGACTACATTATTAGTATATTATATACATGTATATACACGATATTATTATTATTATTATTATTATTATTATTATTATTATTATTATTATTATTATTATTATTATTATTATTATTATTATTATTATTATTATTATGTTACAATTAAGATGTTGTGAAACAACAAAAAAGTATATAACAAAAAGTGAAAGATCCGAAAACAAAAAGAAACAAAAAATGAATGAAACAAAAAGAAACAAAAAATGAATGAAACAAAAAGAAACAGAAAAAAAAAACGAAACAAAGAGAAAAACAAAGAAAAAAAAAAGGAAAAAAGGGTGAAATAAAAAAAAATAGAAAAGAAAATTCTATGAAGCTACATCTTATTTCATATATGTGTATTATATTTGGCTATGTATATTTAGGCATGATTATATACTGCACTGCTGTGTGTACTGTAGGCATGGAGAAGAGTGGTAAGTGGGTCCCAGCCGAAATAGTGTTTGTTTCACTCCCAATAAGAAGTGATAGTCACGTGATGGCCACCTTGAGAATTGCAAAAGAAATTTAATGAAAGGCTTGAGGACCCAGTAGCACGGCAATAGGCTTAGTACTTAGCAGTATCGACCTCCAAGCAATAGGCGGCTGCTGCAAAAAGAAGAAAAAAACTCCAGACTCCATCCTTGCGCCTTTGACATTAATCACTCTGAGGAAAAATTGTGAATCCATCAATACAATGGAGGAAAGAGAACGGGCTCCAGCAACCACCTCAGCGTCAACTGCAAAGAGTTTCAACGATTCCAGCTACGGTAAGGACCCAACAGCAGCATCAGACTCCAACCATCCGGCGACTGTGTACGGTAGAACTCCGGCGACTTCTGAAAAAAAAAAAACAAAAAAGGCTTCCGGCGAGGCGGTAGCATAAACAGTTGAGCGGCGGTTTCCGATGGGCGACACTCCAGCGACTTCTGCGAAAGCTTCCGGCGGGCAGCAGTTCGGCAACCTCCTAAAAAAAACAAACAAAAAAACTCCGGCGACTTTTGCGACGAACTTCCGGCGACTTCTACGAAAAACGGTCTCCGGTGGCGGGCAGCGTTCCAGCGACCTTTGGACTCCGGCGGCGACTCTAGCGGGCAACGTTCCGACGACTTCCGGATTCCGGCAGTGTTGGTGATTGCAAGGCAAAAAAAAAAAAAAAAGAGAAAGAAAAAAGGGGAACGTCCGGCGAAGATGGCGAAAATTTCAGCAGTTTCTGCGATGAACTCCGGCCAAAATAATAATCCAGATTCCTCTTATTTCGTATGATGTTGCGGCTGTATCACTTCTTCCCTGTAAATATAAAAGAATGCATATAGAAAAGATGGGGATGATGGTACAGATGATTTACCTTGCTAAAGGGAGGTCAAGTTCCTGTAAATCTTTGCTTTCCTTCTTCAATCTCTGCTTCATTGATGGAGAAGCTGATGGATTATGGTCCTATTTATAGTGCATTGCCGGAGGGTGTTGGAGTTGAGTTAGGACTCTACTATCCTATTTCCTAGCACAGTTAGGATAAACTTTGATGACAGTTGGATGTAGAATGGAGCCGTGATATTTGTGATTTGTTATAGAATGTTGACATTTTGAGTTGAACATAAGTCTGTTGCCAAAATATGTTGGGTTTGCAGGCAATCGCCGGGGAAGAAAAAGTGAGGATTTGAGCATAGTTTGGGGAAATGCATTGGGCCAGGCTTATGGAATTAAAATGCATTGGGCCAGGCTTATGGAATTAAAATGTATTGGGTCAGGCTCATGGAATTAAAATGCATTGGGCCAGGCTCATTGTATCAAAATGCATTGGGTCAGGCTCATGGAATTAGGATGCATTGCGCTAGGCTCATCTGATTTGTCATTAAAGTGCATTGCGCCATTTTGTGCCATTTCACAACAAAATGTATTAAAGTGCATTGGGTCAGTATCATTTGATTTGTCCTGGCTCATTTTGTGCTAATTTAATCTTTTGATTTGTGTTCGCGAGATATCCGGACATACATTTGGGCCCGTGGAGATAGATGCACCACGATGAATTTAAAGGACCATTTTGTTAGGTGTCAAGACTTCCTCGTTCCAAGCACATTAAGTGACATGTCCCAGCAAGTCTCGAGGGGGCAATTTGTAGACACAGAAAATTTGAACCCAACAAATGGACCGATAAATGGTTATTGGACCGACATCGGAATTGATTATTGGGCGAATTTAATTAATTGGATCATATAAATGAATTAATTTAATTTGATTAGTCCAATTGAATTTGATTTGGGCTATTGAATTAATTAATTAGTTGGCCCAAGCCCATTTCATATTTGAATTTAAATTATAATTATAATTTAAATATAATATTAATTTTATTATATTTGAATTAGATAATTATAATTTAATTTGAATTTGAATTAGATTGTACAATAATGAACCTAGACTTGATTCTGGGCAAGGTTCATTTTCTAAAATAATTAATTAATTAATTAATTAATTAATTAATTAAAGGGGGAGTTTGTTGAGGAATGTTGGTTAGGCTTCTAGTATAAATAGAGCCTTCATTTCATTCCAAAACACACTTGAAAGTTTGAAGAACTTGAATGCTTAGAGCTTGAAGGCATTGAACAACTTGAAGACTTAAGGAGTTGAGAGCATTTGAAGAACGGTTGAAGGCTTGGAGGCATCTTTTGAATATTTTGCAGGCAATTTGAATCCATTGCAGGTACTTTGGAGTTTTGCAGAATTGATTGTCTCGAAGATCTTGAAGTCTTTTGAAGGCATTTGAGGACCTTAAGGCGGCTTGAATCCATTGCATGTGTTTTTGAAATTTTGCAGGATTGATTACTTCTAAATCCTTGACGCTCGTTGTTGGGAGTCACACCAATTAAATCCCGGAAGCTACGCCAATTGAATCCCGGAGGCACACGCCACTTAAATCCCGGAGGCTACGCTACTTGAATCCCGGAGGCACTTCCATATATAACGTTAGTGAAGAATCAGAGGACTAGACAGAGATTTTGTACCTGCATTGAATTATACACACGCTGTACACGGAATTTTGTGAATATATACAAAGTTTATTTTTTTTGTGTTTACAGTAATAATTTATGGAGCCAAGTGTGGTGCATGAGTCAATAAACTGTGAATATTTCTTCCTAACAGCATTTTCTTATGCCATATTATTCTTTTTGTTGCATTATGCACTATTTTCATATATAATATATGTAGATAGATTTTAAATTTCAAGAATAGTATGATTTTCATATTTCTAGAATTTTATTCTTTTCTCAAAAGAAAGTTGAAATATCATATTTCTAAAAGTCTATTTTTTTTTATTTTTTTTAAAGTTGAAAAAGGATACAGAGATTTACCAAATGTGTAGGTGTTTTCAATTCAGAGACTCAACAGACCTTAATATTCAAGCAACTGTCTTCTTCATCCTGGTGAATGCTTTCCCAACGTGCCTTATGCAGTTCCACCATCTTCAGCCTCTCACCTCCATGTACAGGAATATGTGGCATACTGAGTGTGTGTTTGGTTGATGGGTTTTGCCCATAGAAATGGGTATGAAAGTGATTTGTTATTGTTTGGTTGATAGGTTTTTAGAACACTACTATGGGTTTCAAATACCCCATTAATTGCAAAACTCATATCCAAATAATATAAGGGTTTCATTCCCTTATTCATTCTCAACCACTACTATTAGTAACCATTCCCATTCCACCCTACTACCAAACATGTTAAATACTTTCACTCAAACCCATTACCATTACCAAGTATTTGATACCCATTCCGATTCCAATTCACATGTCCGAACCAAACACACCCTAAATATTTTATATAGGATTTGACGTGTTTGAAGTGATATAGGATTACCATATTGTATTTGAACTGAACTTAGACTCCTTTTATAAGCCACAATTTAGAGTTCTATTTTTAATGTATTTATTAAATTTAATAAATTATTTATTTAATGCCCACGTTCAGAAAACAAAGGGACATGATCTTTTAATACAAATAATTTCTATTGCAATTCAATAGGCAATCAGTTGTCCACAATTAATATCACAATTAGTACATAAAACCCAATAGTCTTGATCTAAAACGGTGTAGTTTTGTGTGGCGGAAATTAAAGCTGAAATTTGTATTCTGCTTTATTATACTCCGTAATAGATAATAGAAGAAGAGTTCCTCAACATAATTTTCTCTCTTTCTTTGCATGAAAAGTGTAAAGAAATTTTAGGTTGATTGTGAGATTCATTGAATCTACTACTCAATCTAGCATATAAGTGTTTTTAGATTATATATATATATATATATATATATATATATATATATATATATATATATATATATATAAGAGCGCTCAAATGCGGCGGGGTCTTACGGTGCGGCGGTGCGGTCAAATTTCAGAATACACCAACAGTGTTAACAATATGCACCAACAGTGTAATAAAAACACACCCCAATGAAATGTAATAAAACATCACAAAATACACCACAGACTCAAAAAAACACACCATATAACACACCACCCCAATGGTGTATTTCCGAACAGTGTATGGTGTTTTTACTCACACCTAATGGTGTGTGTTTGGTGATGCAGGGCTCTGTTTACTCTGTTTTGTGTGGTGTATTTCCTAACGTTGATGGTGCATATTTGGTGAACTATTGGTGTTGCCGCACCGTAAGAAATAACCGCACCGTAAGACACTGCCGCACCTGAACCCGCCTCTATATATATGCACCTGAACCCGCCTCTATATATATATATATATATAAAGAAGAGTAATGCAATACAATTAATTAAAAATTTAACAACATACATTTGCAGAGTTTTATGTTCAAGAATTAGATTAGACCACGTTTATGAAAGACATCCGCGGCTCATAAGAAATAAGATAAAGTGTCGTGACAATTAACATTTGCTAACTTTTCAAAGTGAGATATTGACAAGATAAGGCAATGCCGCCTTTAATTTGGCCTGATATGCATGTATATCCGCATCTTACTTAAGAGTTAAGATTGACTACAAATACGAAATATTGAAGAGTACTCAAGTGAAGTATGATTCTCGTATCTAGATGGTCATGATTTAATTCTTACTAATATCCTTTTAGTTGAGTCTATTGCATTGAGCTTTTTTAGTACAGTTTACCTTTCTTGTTTGGTTTGGAAAATATTATATACTTATAGAAGACGGTCGGACCCGACCGGTAGACTTCCCGACCGATCGCCTTTGCCACCCGGTTAGCTACCCTTGTTAAGGATCTCGAGAAGAGGCACGTGGCAATGTTACACGTTGACACGGAGGGCTCGCAGGATGGTGACACAAGAAAGCTATCGTAGACGTGTCAGGATCCCGATCAACACCATGTATCCCTTCATGTACCAAGCACTTGAGGATGACCAAGCAGATGCAGCAAGTTCATCCGACCATCAGTGTACACAGTACCAGGGTCAGACCGTGGATCTGAACCTCAATTTATCACTGTTAGCCAGAATATTGTTTTGTCACATTTTATGTTGCTTTTAATAATCTTTGTAATAGGCTTAGTCTTCTATGGCTTTCCTATTAGATAGGATTTGTTTACGTAGAATTGTTTAGCTATTTGTACTGTACTTCCTATCCTTTTGGAGTTTAATCTAAAATCAATTATCTCATCTGGTATCAGTTAGACCAAGTTGATTTCTCTCTCTCTCTCTCCCAACAATACCGTAACCTTCTCCTCCGAAATATACCAACTTCTCACCACCATGTCAGCCTCCTCCGAACGCACCGTCTTGGCCAATGGCAATTCGTCTCCGGCAACCAACCAAAATCCTCTAAGCGGCGCTCATCACTTTGAGTCAATTAAATTGACATATAGAAATTTCTTGTTTTGGAGAACCCAGCTAGTCCCGTTTCTTCGTGGCCAAGAACTTATGGGGTACGTTGATGGCGAATTGCCATGCCCTCCAGCGATGATTGAAGCCGCGCCTGCAACTGGAGAATCCACGACGTCCACCACCTCCGTTCCAAATCCAGCCCATAAGGCCTGGGTTAAGCAAGATCAAACCTTGATGTCTCTCATCATCTCATCCCTATCGGATGAGGTGATGCATCTTGCGTTAGGACAGTCCACATCCAAGGCAGTGTGGGATTCCATCAACACGTCGCTCGCTAGTTCCACTCGGGCGAGGTGTCTCGGCCTCCTCGGGCAGTTCCACGCCCTCAGGGAAGGTGGCAGCAGCACGACAGAATACCTCGGGCGCGCTCAGCTGCTGGTAGAAGACCTCGCGCATGCCGGCCGCCCAATTTCACTCGACGAACAGAACATGTTCGTCCTTCGGGGCTTGCGGCAGGAGTATCGCGCCATGGCGTCGTCCTTGACCGCGGCTGGTAATCCGGTCACCATACCGCAGATCGCGGATTATCTCAGGGCGCAGGAATTTCTTCATGCCGAGGACTATCCGGCGGCTCCTGAACATGCAAATCCGGCAGGCTACTATGCAGGTCGGGGCAGCAATGGTGGACGCGGCAGTGCAGGCGGACAGAATTCTGGCCGAGGTAATTCTGGACATCCAGGTCGTGGCAACGGTAGAGGAGGCGGTGGCCGTGGTCGCAACGACAGAGGGGGAGGCAGCGGACCTCGGTGCCAGATTTGTAGGGCACAAGGGCACACCGCCCTTTACTGTTTTAAGAGGTATGCTCCGCAACCGGCACCGCAAGCCAACATGGCTGTTCCGGGTGATGATGCGGCGACGAGTGCCTCCGCCTCGGGTTGGTTCCCGGACACAGGGGCCACGGCACATGCTACACCGGATGTGTCCATGATGTCACAGTCTGACGAGTATAATGGTGGTGATGTCCTGCGTGTTGGTAATGGCGCAGGTTTGATGATCTCACAAATTGGTCATGCTTCTATACCATCTGTGTCCAATGTTTCTAAAACACTAAATCTATCAAATGTGTTATATGTTCCCCAATTGTCTGTCCAGTTATTATTTGTTTATCGTTTAACAAATGATAATCCTGTTTTCTTTGAATTTCACAAGGATTGTTTCGTTGTGAAGGATTCGGTAACTCGGGCGGTTCGGCTTAAAGGGCCTACGGTCGGCGGGTTGTACAAGCTTCCTATTTCCCAATCCCATTTTGCGTTTCTTACATCTCGTACCACTCCGGTTGTCTGGCATCGCAGGTTGGGCCATCCCCATGCACATGTCCAGAATCAAGTCCTCAAGTTATGTCTAGTGTCATCAAATAAAACAAAGCCGGCCGAATTATGCACATCTTGTCAGCTTGGAAAATCTGCTAGATTTCCTATAAATAGAGTTCCCTCTTTTAGTACAAATGTATTAGATTTAATTTTCACGGACATATGGGGTCCGGCACATGTAATCTCTACTAGTGGATATCGTTACTTTCTGCTTTTTGTGGATGATTTTTCACGCTTTACGTGGTTTTATCCCTTACGGGTAAAATCCGATATATACAAATGTTTTGAGTCGTTTCGGGTCATGGTAGAACGCCAATTTTCACGTTCTATCAAGTCTGTCCAGTCTGAATTAGGCGGGGAATACCGTAAACTGCATCAAATATTCGAAAAATTGGGCATTGTTCATCGCCAGTCATGTGCGTATAGGCACAAACAAAATGACCGCGTTGAACGCAAAAATCGTCACATAGTCGAAACAGGACTAGCCCTCCTAGCCGAAGGCTGTGTCCCACCACAACACTGGGACTACGCCTTCGAGACAGCCACAAACTTAATCAACTACATGCCCACTCCCGTCCTAAACTATGAAAGCCCGTACAGTTGTCTCTATAAAACCACACCACCATACACTTTTCTTTGAGTCTTCGGGTGCCGATGTTTTCCCTATCTAAGGCCATATAATCGACACAAGATGGAATATCACTCGGCACCCTGTGTCTTCCTAGGTTATCCCTCTTCCTTTAGAGGTTATAGATGCATGGATCTAATAAGTGGGAAAATCTATATCTGTCGTCATGTACGATTTGACGAAACTGTTTTCCCTTTTTCAGAGTTGGCTACACAGGACACAACTATATCTCTGTTACCTGTTTTGCCGTGGGCATCTAGCCCGGTTGTCACACAAACAGGGCCCACAGCCGCTGTTGACTTGGGAATACAACGGTCTCCGAGTCCAATACCATTGGCGCAAGAGCCTGCCCCCTTAACAATTGAAGGCCCTGCACGGCCCAAAACTCGGAGGAAAAGGGTCGCACGGATCGAGCCTCAAGACCGAGGCCATGGAATGAGGCTGCGGCATATGACCCGTGGTACTGGTGAAAGTTTTCAAGCTCTCACTGTAACGGCTGACCCCACTTGTTATTCACAAGCAGTCGGACACCCAGAGTGGTGTGATGCTATGGACCAGGAGTTCAATGCGTTATTACATAACAATACTTGGACTCTCGTGTCTCCTAAACCGGACATGAATATTATTGGGTGCAAATGGGTGTTCCGTACCAAACGGACCGCAGATGGCTCCGTGGAACGGTACAAGGCTCGCCTAGTTGCGAAGGGGTTCAATCAGGTAGCTGGCGAGGACTTCTTTGACACATTTAGTCCTGTAGTCAAACCGACTACAGTCAGAATGCTATTTTCTCTAGCCATCTCACATAACTGGACTCTGAGGCAACTCGACGTCCACAATGCCTTCTTAAATGGGCATCTGGCAGAGACAGTATATATGAAACAACCGCCAGGGTATGAGGACCCGACTCATCCTGGCCATGTGTGCCACTTACAGCGGTCTTTGTATGAACTCAAGCAAGCTCCACGGGCATGGTTCAAAAGACTGCATGATTATTTACTCACTACAGGGTTTTCATCTTCTAAGACAGACGTCTCTCTCTTTCATTACTCAACCGGCTCCTCTCGTGTATACCTGCTAGTGTATGTCGACGACATCATCATGATGGGTATTGACCCCACACTCATTACCTCTATACTTCAGCGTCTATCTACAACCTTCAAGATACGTGATCTGGGCTCACATGGGTTCTTCCTCGGCATTGAAACTATAAAGACTACCGACGGCCTTATGTTATCTCAACGCCGGTACATGAATGACATTTTAACTCGGGCAGGTATGCTGGACTGCAAGCCTTAGCCACTCCGGCAGCAGCTACTCAGCCTGTTTCGTCTACCACCATTCCACATGATAATCCGATGCAATACCATCGGGTTGTTGGGGCTCTGCAATATTTGACTATTACGAGGCCGGATCTCTCATATGCAGTGAATCGTCTATGCTAGTTCATGCACTCTCCGGCTACTGATCATTGGGCTTTAGTTAAAAGGGTACTGAGATACATTAAGGGTACTCTGGATTATGGTCTTCGTATCACTGTCTCTGACTCCGCTACTATTCATGCTTACTCTGATTCAGATTGGGCAGGATGTCCTCTTGACAGAAAGAGCACTGGTGGGTACGCAGTGTTCTTAGGTAAAAATTTGATCTCATGGCTTTCCAAGAAACAGCGTACTGTTGCCCGATCATCTACTGAAGCCGAGTACAAGGCCCTTGCAGATGTCGCTGCGGAAGTTACTTGGTTTGTATCGTTACTCAAGGAGCTTGGTCTTCACACTGGTGAGCCCCCCACTCTGTGGTGTGACAATTTAGGTGCCACCTACTTGTGTGCGAATCTAGTCTTTCACGCTAGGACTAAACATGTTAAAATAGATTTTCACTTCGTTCGGGACAAAGTAGCATCGGGGGACCTAGTCGTCAATTTTGTGTCGACTAAGGATCAGCTTACAGATATTTTCACCAAACCGCTGCCGGGTTCGCGGTTTTCAGCTCTTCGGGACAAGGTCAATGTGGTTGCGCACCACCCTTGAGCTTGAGGGGGCGTGTTATCCAGAATATTGTTTTGTCACATTTTATGTTCCTTTTAATAATCTTTGTAATAGGCTTAGTCTTCTGTGACTTTCTTATTAGATATGATTTGTTTACGTAGAATTGTTTAGCTATTTGTACTGTACTTCCTATCCTTTTGGAGTTTAATCTAAAATCAATTATCTCATCATCACCACCTCATCCGGTGGCTCAGAACCCAGTCAATTACATCCAACCGGTATACCCGCCGCCCGGTCCGTAGTATCCGTTTCTCGGTTAGTATCCATACCCGGTCCCTCCTCCACAATATGGGTGTTGGCCCAGAACGCCGATGTATTATCCACCAACGGCTGGATATCCACAATATATGCCTGCGTACACGGCTCCAGCTTCCGCTCCTCCGATTTACCCGACCATGCCGACCGAGCCGGAGCTTCTGCCCGCTACCCGGGCTAGGCGCTCGGCTCGTTCGAGGTTGGGGTTGCAGGGTACCGAGGCCATGGAGGAATCACGGTAGGCTCAGCATGTCCAGCCGGAAGCACATGCTCAGGTAGCTGAAGGCCCTGAGATAGAAGCCAACCGGGCGATGGCATTCGAGCGGCTTCGACCAGCAATGCGGCAAAGATTGCGACCGCAGGATCCGAACAGACGCTCAGTTAATTCACCTATGCGAGCGGCAAGCCAGGAGGGGCCGTCTGGGCATAGTGGGTCTAAATCCCATCGACGACGCCGGGCTCGAGAACCAGCCCAAACGGTCGTGCAAGATGAGACCCGAGGGCTGGTGAACGAAGTCCAGGCAGAGTTCACTTGCTGGCAAAACGAGCACACTGTGATGCCTCCCACCGATCATTCAGCATCTCTCTTGAGGACACCCTTCACGCCGGAGATTATGGCCCAGCCTTACCCGCTCGATTTGCGCATCCTCGGCAACAAGGAATATGATGGGCGGAAAGACCCAGAAGTTCATGTCAACACCTAATATGGCAATATGATGATGATGGGCATGTCTGATGCCGTGATGTGTAGGGCTTTCTACTCCACGCTCATTGGTCGAGCGGCGGAATATTTTAGAACGCTACAACGGGGCTCCATTTCTGATTTTGCCAGTTTGGCGGCAAAGTTCATGCGGAAGTTTGTCACTTCCAAAGTTATTCGGAAGCCCTATATGTACCTCGAGAAGGCCAAGCAGTTGGAGAGGGAAAGCTTGACAGAATTTATAGTCAAGTGGAAAGCGGCGGTCGGGGAGGTTAAGCCGATGGACGATCTGACGGCTATCCACATGTTGCATATTTCCCTTTGGGCCGATTATCTTTATCAGGATTTTATACTCCACCCTCCAACCACTTATGAAGACGCCCTCCGAAGAGTGACGGATTACACAAATGCTGGTGAGGCAAATTCCGTCAAGAGTTCGCAAGAGGTCGGGACATCATCCCGGAAGCCTTCCGGTCGGGCGGATCATCAGTCAGAAGATCATTCCCGACCCCGTACCCAACCAGGAGAGTTCTCGGCGTTGAACCGATCAGCGGCGGAGGCCATGCAATACGCCCAGTCCTGCAACCATATCCGTTTGCCTCAGCCGGGACTGGATTGGCCCGATAAGTCCAAACATTATGCCTATCATCGGTGCGCAGGACATGACACGGAGAAGTGCACACATTTAAAACAGCTGTTGGAGGATTTGCTTAACTTGGGAAAGCTGGACAAATGTGTGGGGAAAAGAGAAGAGAACAAAAGAGTGGGCGAGAAAAAAGATCAAAGGCGATCTCATCATCGCTCCGATCGCAGAGATCAAGATCGGCGAGATCCCGATCCTCCATCTAGTTCCCGACCGGCGTCCAAACCAACCATCCACGTCAAATTCGGAGGTTTGGAAGATGCTTCCCGCCCTCGGGAAAGTTGCCCGGTCGCGATCGTCGACTCCCGGGACACAGGTAAGAGACAAAAGATGGAGCCCATCACCTTCACTCTGGAAGACCAGCCGGAAAGCGGCGATCATGGAATGGAAGCCCTGGTTATCACGATTGACATTATGAGAACCGATGTTCAGAGAGTAATGGTGGACACCGGGAGCAGTGTGAACGTCCTTTATTTGGACGTGTTCGAGAAGCTGAAATTGTACAAGCAGGAATTGATTCCGATCGGTGTTCCGTTTTCAAGATTTACCGGGGCCACCATTCGCCCCGAAGGCAAGATTATACTCCTGGTTGAGATCGGCACCCCACCAAAGTCAGTGAAAACGGAGCTGGAATTCGTTGTGGTCAACCTTCACTGTGTCCACAACGTCATCTTAGATCGACCGGCCATTATGAGGGTCGGCGGGATCGTATCGATGTCTCACTTGTGCATGAAGTTCCCCACCCCTGCCGGGGTTGGAGTTGTGCGAGGCGATGTCCAATCGACTAGGAAATGCTACACCCGGGCAGTCAATCGACGTGAGGCTGGTTCTTCCCGAGTGAACACCATTATCAAGGAAGCCGTCGGAGATCGAAAAGAACAACCCGAGCCCTCCGAAGAGATTGAAGAGGTTCCTTTATCTGAGGAATGACCGGAGATGAAGATCAAGATAGGTTGGGCCCTCACCCCCGAGCTACGAGTGGAAGTGCTATCGATCCTCTGGGAATTCGCTGATATATTTGCATGGGGGCCTGAAGACATGCCCAGGATCTATCGCACTGTAATTTGCCACAAGCTAGCTGTAGATTTCGCGGCTAAACCAGTCGTTCAAAAGACTCGGCATCTATCATCCGATCGCTGAGAGTTTGTTCGCGAGGAGGTGAAAAAGATGGTGGCCATCGGACATATCCGCCCGGTCACTTATCCCGAATGGGTGGCCAATATTGTACTCGTGCCGAAGCCTCCATCCTGGAGAATGTGCATAGATTTCACCGACCTGAACAATGCGTGTCCGTTAGATCCTTACCCGCTGCCGAACATCCACCAGATGGTCGATGAGACGGCCGGGGCCGAGCTGATGAGTTTTATGGACGCGTTTAAAGGGTATCATCAAATCATGATGAACCACGAAGATGAAAGTAAGACGGCTTTTGTCACACCCGATGGGTTATATTGTTATCGGGTCATGCCGTTCGGCCTCCGAAATGCAGGAGCGACATATCAAAGGATGATCAATATGCTCTTTGAAGACCTGCTAGGCCGAACAATGGAAGCCTACATTGACGACATGCTGGTGAAGAGTCGGGACCGAGCGGACCACACTCGGGATCTCCAACAATGTTTTCAAATCATGAGGAAATACCAGCTGCGATTGAATCCTAACAAGTGCACGTTTGCGGTGCAAACGGGAAAGTTCCTCGGCTACATGATGACAAAGAGAAGAATCGAGCCAAACCCCGCCAAGGCCAAAGCTATTCTTGATATGCAACCACCCACGACCGTTCGGGAGGTGCAACAGTTAACCGGCAGGTTGGCAGCCTTGAGCCGTTTCCTTTCAAAATTGGGCGAGCGCGCCTTACCATTCTTCAAGGTATTGCGCAAAGTTAATGGGTTCGTGTGGGATGACGTGTGCCGAGTGGCTTTTGACGAGATTAAAGAATATCTGATGTAAACGATCGTGTTGTCAAAGCCCGAGCTCGGAGAAGAACTGGATGTCTATCTCGCCGTTTCCGATCGAGCTGTAAGTGCGGTTTTATGCCAAACATATTCGGAGGGAGTGCAATGACTGATTTACTATGTGAGTCACGCGCTCCATGGTCCCGAGCTCCGTTACTCCCGGCTAGAGAAGATAGTCTATGCTTTGTACATAGCGGCAAAGAAGTTGGCCCCCTACTTTCAAGGTCGAGCCATTCATGTGTTAACCGATCAGCCGATCGGAGCAGTTCTCCGCACCGCTTCTTCTTCTGGACGCCTAGTCAAGTGGGCGCTGATGCTGACTCAGTATGAAATCGAGTACCGACCGAGACCAGCTATAAAGGGTCAAGCTCTGGTAGATTTCTTGGTCGAGTGTACCGTTCGGGAGACACGACCCTCGGTGGTCGAGGATCCTGAGGCGGCATGGTGGTCGTTGGCCACCGATGGATCGAGCAGCAAGAAAGGAGCATGTGGGGGAGTCGTAATTACAAGCCTGAAGGGTTTCAAAGTCTACTATGCATTGATGTACCAGTTCCACCCAACCAACAATGAAGCCGAGTATGAGGCCTTTGTCAATGGCCTACAGTGCGCTCGAGATTTGGGGGCTGAATACATCCGGGCTCAGACTGACTCTGCACTAGTGGTCGGACAGGTCTTGGGCGACTACGAAGTCAACGGAGAGCGGTTACAAGCATACCGAGATCTCGCCATGGAGAAGCTGACCATGTTTCGGGGGTACACCGTTCATCATGTTCTCCGACTAGACAATGCTGATGCTGACATCTTATCTAAGTTGGCACAAGATGCCCCGGAACACATGTCCAAGATAGCTCGGATCCTGATGATCCCGAGGCATAGCATACACCGATTGCAGGTCGCACCTATCCAGCCGGCCGAGGAAACTTGGATTTTGGATTTAATGGAATATCTCCAGCATGGTCGGTTACCAGACGACCCTCAGCGCGCCCGGAAGGCCAAGTTAAGAGCACCAAGGTTTCAAGTTCAGGAAGGCCGATTGTATAGGCGGTCGTATGGAGGTCCATTGATGCGTTGTTTGACTTCAATCGAAGCGGACCTTGTGATGAAGGAATTGCACTCGGGCATTTGCTCGACGTATCAAGGAGGTCGGTCACTCGCTCACCGCATTATGGTGATCGGGTACTATTGGCCATCTATTCAGCTTGATTGTGAAAAGCTTGCAAGAGAGTGCGAGACATGCCAGTTATATGCTCGAATGCCTGGACGACCGGCCACGTTCTATCAGCCGGTCATGACCGCAATTCCTTTTGCTCGTTGGGGGGTAGACATTTTGGGACCTTTCCCACAGTTAGCCGGTCGGAGGCGTTTCGTCATCGTGGCTATCGATTATTTCTCCAAATGGATCGAGGCTGAACCCTTAGCCACGATCACTTCACAACAATGCGCCAGGTTTCTATGGCGGAATGTTATCTCCCCGTTCGGTGTGCCCGTTCATCTGATCAGTGATAACGGCCGGCAGTTCGTAAACCAGTATTTCCAGAATTTCTTAGCAACGATCGGGACAACCTCAATCTGATCGTCAGTGGCTTACCCGCAAGGCAATGGACAAGTCGAGAACGCCAACCGGACAATCTTGGAGGGCTTGAAGAAGAAGTTGCACTCTGCCGGTCGTACGTGCTTTGGACCTATTGCACGACCCCGAGGGAGGCAATGTTGGAAACACCGTTTGCTTTAGTCTATGGCGCTGAAGCTCGGCTACCGATCGAAGCATAGATCCCGACCGCCAGGGAACGCTCTTCCAATGCGGAAGAGAATGAACACTCCATGGCCATGGACCTAGACAGCATTGAGGAGAAAAGAGAGATTGCGGCTCGGCGCATGGCCGAGTACCAAAAGAGGGTCAAGAGCACAAAAGATGTCCGGGTCAATCCCCGCTACTTTCAGGTCGGAGACTACGTATTACGACGTCAGGAGGCGAGCCAACCGTTAGAAGGAGGTAAATTGGCCCAAAATTGGGAAAGTCTCTATGTCATCACAACCGTAGTCTGCCCGGGTACCTACCGGTTGGAGACGACAATCGGGGGAGTGATCGAGGGCACATGGAAGTCGGGGAACCTTGTACTGTTTAGACATTAATATAATTACATAATTGTAGATGGAGTGGGGACTCAACCTGCGAGTGAGCACGTCCATCGTTAATTGCCTGTGTTAGGTTTGTAAAAATTTGACCGTCTACGTACAGGAATTAATATTGTAATATCGATCGGTGATTGCTTGACTGTTTGTACAAAGCGGCCCGATCGGTTTGCGCATCAGTTAAATGTTAAGTAGTTTTGGTTAAATCTGCTTCAGAAGTTGGTCTTGCTCGTGCTTCGCCTGACTGAGACTCAACATCAACAATCGAAGAGGGGCGTAAGCCCCACGACCACAATGTTGCTTAAACTTGCCCGAACATACCGGGGCCTAATTTCAGTTACAACTGATAAAGGTACACACCTCTCCCTCGGTCCCGACCGATAGGGGTATACACCTAATTGGCTTTGAAAAGTCATTAACATTTTAACCGGACAACTAACAACGCTCGGCTTCTAATGCTCATCTTCGGCGGACACTCGGGTCATGCCATCGATCGGGGAAATCAGAGCTTCAAGATACATACCCGATCGGCATTACTTCTTTCCACTGTCGCACTCACTCGTGCCTCATGAGCACGGCAGTGTGGGGGCTAGGGGAAAGGGGCCAATAGGTCAAGCGGTCGGGCAAATGCCCGGTCAAAAAGGTCAGCAGGTCAGAAGAAGGCCGGTGGGCCAATAGGTCGTGCAAAGAACGACCAAGATGTGATTAGTTAAAATCGCAAAAGTCGAACGAAATAGAGTTTGACAAAAACTTAATTTTATTTAATAATAAAAGTGCCCGGTATAAAACGGGACCGGGCTCCCGATGGAGTGCACTTCAAGAAAGCAAAAAATGAACTAGTACATGGTCGACAACTACACGACCGTGTCTACGTTCTTCGCAGCGCTGCTGGGCTCGGCCGCATCCTCATCAGATGGCTCGGTGAATGGCGCTGGGCCGGGGTCGGCAACCTCGTCCGGAAGGGTCGATAGCACGGACTTCAAATCGTCGCCCTCGAAAACTTCTTCCATAATGGATCGGGTTTCCTCTCGCATAGTCCGTTGGCCGGACTTGAAGGCCCAATGCCCGAACATCCAGATCAGGTCCTCCCCGACCTTGGTCTTCATTAGTTCTTTGAAGAACTTTTCACCCGATGCTTCATCCCGGCAAAGGAACTTTGCTAAGCCCTCAAGGTTCCCCAGTCGGGACTTGAGGTCGGACGCCTCTTTTAGGGACGCCCCAGCAGCTTTCTCGGCAATAGCCAAGGCCTTTTCGGTCGACTTTAGCTTGTCCTGGAGATCAGTGATTTCTTTCCCTCGCCGATCGACGATCTTCTTAAGAGCGTTGGCCTCATTGGCCAACAGCGCCTGGCGCTGAAGATGTTGGATCGCTCGGGATAGCTCGACCAAGAAGTTAAAGAAGTAATGAAATTATACCTCGACCAAGTCATGGCTGCTTTTCTCAGCCACTTGCTCGGGCGTGAGGTTGCTGAGATCTTCCCTGACCGGTTTAAGGTTGCCGATCCGGGTGAGGATAGAGTCGCTGCCCGTGACAGCTCCGCTCAGTGGGCTGTTTTGTTTCCGTCGGTGCTTGAGTGCGCCCCCCTCTTCCGTGTCGGCCACGGTCGCCTTCTCTTTTCCCTTGTGGCCGACGGCCCGAGGAGCCAGGACATCAGTCGTTATGTCCTTGACTACGGCCCCTTTAGCCGTGGTTATTGTGGAAGCACCCAGTGGGCGAGCGGTCGGGATAGGCTCGCACTCGGTTTCTTTATCGCCGGATGATCCGGCATCATTCTTCTTCTTCCCGAGCGTTATTTTGGCTCGGGGGGCTCGGGGTGCGCTACCCGACTGGAAGCTGCGTGGAGGACCCATCTCTGCAAATAAAACCACACGGTTAAAATAATAAATCAAAGTTTTAATCGGGAAAGCATGCGAGGATTCAGTGGGTGTTCGGGCATATCTGGGCGGGTAGTACCCGATAATAGCCCAAGAACGCGGTTAAGAGGCCAGAGAAAGGGAAAGTGATCGGGGCTAGCAGGGAATCATAGTGCATCCCGATCCACTTTCCTTGGTGGCGTTCCTTTATGTTTCCTAAGGATCGTCGGATGTCAAATCGAACCCGACCGTTCAGCCTTTCAGCAATCATTAATGCTTCGCTGGTCGTCAGCAGCCATTCTTGCTGCTCGACGCTTTCGCTGTTAAGGAAAATTAGCTCCGGTCCGACGGCCGGTGCGGTCGGTTCTTCCTCGATTGGGTCTGGTGTGGCTTCCCGATCGTTGGCGGGGGTAGAAGCCCCGGGGTCAGCTCCTATTGTCCGTGTGGGCGTTTCCCGAACGTCTTCGACCGGGTTTCCTCGGCCACTTGTTGAGGTGCCGTTGCTACTGTCGCATTCGCTGCTCGAGCTATCTGAACCACTCGACCTTGATGAGCTCTCTGAGCTGGAAGAGTGGTGGCGCCTGGGAACGACTCTGGGTGGTCATTGAACGACCTCGATATGTTCGGGCGAGGATGCCTCTATTTCTATTTCCGCGCTAACTTCCTCGACCGCATCGTCGTAATCCGCTCCCGAGATATTTTGACTGTCTGAACTTGACATTTCTTAAAGGAGACGGTCGCGTTTTCAACAGGAGGGGTCGGTTAGGGTTCGGTCGGGGTTAGTTGGCCGCCGTAGTTAGCCGTGGTGTGAGTAAGGTAAAAGATAAAAGGAAAGAACAGAAAAACGAAAGCTTACCGATCGACTGCTGATTGATTGAAGTGGTTGAAACCTGTTTGCTCGATCGACGCATAGTGTAATTCGCTCAGGACGCTCCGATTGCTTTTCACGGGTTGGTAAAAGTTCAAATGAACCTCAGAAGGGCCTATTTATAGGAAAATATTTGGGCGGGAAACGCCCCACTTGCGCGACGTGACTGTTACAGACTCCGAGGCGTGCAGAGGCCGACACGTGGCAAGACAGGCGACAGCTGTCCGGTCGGGATTGCAGGCTGAGTGATTGGACCTTTTCATCCCTTCCTGTTTTTTCCTGAGCGGTCAAAAAGGCCCGGGCTGGGGGGCTTTTGGTATGATATATCCCGACCGACATGGCTCGGTTTTTCTTGTTCTTTGTGCAGGTTTGATAGGTTGGATATTCTTATAGAAGACGGTCGGACCCGACCGGTAGACTTCCCGACCGATCGCCTTTGCCACCCGGTTAGCTACCCTTGTTAAGGATCTCGAGAATAGGCATGTGGCAATGTTACACGTTGACACAGAAGGCTCGCGGGATGGTGACGTGTGGATGCTACGTGGGTTACATGCCGGCCGGCCGGAGCTTTGTCTCCGGCCTAGCGGCTATAAGTACCCACGGCGGCTATAGTGTGAAGGACTTTTGGAACGATCGATAGATTATCTACAGAGCTGCCCGACCGCAGTCAGTCGGCCCTCGAGATAATCCCTTAGATTGTATTAAGTCCTTCTTGATCAATAAAAGAATTTATTTGCTTTGACTTGATCGTATTAAGTACCTTGACCGCTTAACATACACTCTCGGATAGACATGTAATGATTGTGAGATTTTCTCGTTAATGTAAAGAAGACAAAAAAAAAAATGATTTTGCAGGTGTTTGATAAATAGCTCTTAGCGGTTAGCTGTTAGCTAATTAACATTAGTTTAATGTAGAAAAGTGTTTAGAAAATTAGTTGATAGTCGATAAAATTCAAAATGACTTTTACAAAACGTTGATCGAATTGAAAAAGCTGCTTTGAACAGGTTTTTGAATTTTAGTATTTTAGAACAATAAGTTGTTATAAAAAAACAAATTAATTAAACACGCATATTAATTGTTTAATCAAGTTAAATAATTAATAGTTATAATTAAATAAGTCAAAATTGATTGATAAGTTAATTATGATCAAACCGGCGTTTATGAAATGACGATTTTGTAATAGCGAATTAAATGATGGATGTAAACCTCATTTCATTGTATCCATATTTGATGGTAGAATATTCTCCATATATTCATTGTTAGTCAAGGTTGTGATATGCGGAGTAATTTATGTTATGTTAGGCCGTGAAAGTTCTTGAACGGCACAATTAGGGGTGTAAATGAGCCGAGCCGCTCGCGAGCGGCTCGTGAGCGGCTCGGTCAACGCTCGGCTCGAGCTCGGTCAAAATCGAGCTCGAGCCGAGCTCGAGCGGCTCGTCAAATAAACGAGCACGAGCCGAGCCTAGATACTCTAGGCTCGTGGCTCGTCGAGCCGGCTCGCGAGCCGTATAATATACAATATAATATATAATATTATATAATTAAAATATATAAAAATAATAATTAAAATCTAAAACTCAAAAGTGAAAACTTAAAAGCCCTATTGTTTTGAACATATCCGGGACGAAATATATATGTACAAGGAATCAAGGACTACTACTGTTGACTTGTGTTTTGTTGTGATTTGCAAACTTATTTTGAATGTTTTGATTTTTGAAGTTTGAACAAACAGACTTGTGTCTTCACTATCTTTTACTTCGTTGCGAAATTATTTTGAGTGTTTTGATTTGAAGTTTGTATTATTTATGTATGGATAAAACAGAGCAGTTTAAATTTTAAATCAAATAGGTTAAACCGTCAAATTCAAGGTTAAGATCGAGCACGCATTTGAACCCGAGCTCGAGCCTGATCTCGAGCTCGAATTCGAGCTCAAAATCAAGCTCGAACTCGAGCTCAAGATCGAGTTCGAGCTCGAGCTCGAACAATCGAGCTGCTCGAGCCGAGCTCGAGCAGCTCGATAATTGCCGAGCTCGAGCTCGAGCATCCAGTTACGAGCTCGATCGAGCTCGAGCTCGAGCTCGAGCATAGCTGCATTTAACGAGCTCGAGCTCGAGCATACCCATGCTCGAGCTCGGCTCAACTCGTTTACACCCCTAGGCACAATACAATGAAGGATTTTCTGTTGTTTATTTTATTTTATTTTTGGAAATGGATTATCTGTTGTCTATTCTTCAAGTTTCAGTCAACATTGTCTGCACTGATCGATCTTATAGAACCTTAGAATTTTTGAAGTCTTTGGAACTTTCACCGGATTGCTGTGTCAAACTCTACCGAATCATTATTGTTTGGACCATTTACACTATTAAATACTCCTTCCGTCCCGAATTGGATGTCTCATTTACATTTTGCACGTTTTTTAATGAATTAAAGTAAATGTTATGCACTTTCCAATTATGCCCCTCACTTTTTCACTTTTGGAAATAAAAACAATAAAGAAAGCAAAAGTTAGAAGGGTAATTTGAAAAAAGTAGAATGATGGTGATGTTCAATTTTGGAAAGTGGACAACATTTTGGGACAGACTAAAAAGGAAAGTAAGACACATAAAATGGGACAGAGGGAGTAATATACACTCAATACACAAATATAATGTACTTTTAATATATTAAAAATGTACATTATATTCAAGGAAAACACAATATTTGAGTACTGAAAGTACATTATTTTGTATAATATATGAGTTAATATTCAAAATTGTCCTCGACTATATGAATTTTTCTTAATTTTATCCTAAATGACTTTGGTGTTATAAAATCGTCCTAGCCTTTTGTGTTATCGCTTAATATTGTCCTCCGTTTGTTAATCTGTCAAAAGGGTGTTATGTACAGGGATAATATAGTTATTTCATATTTAGGTCTTCTCTCGGTCTCCTTCCTTTACTTCACCGGTCTTCTCTTGGCTTAAAGTAAATAATTAAATATTATCTGGATTGTTGGCTCAGAATCTAATGACGGCCCAACCTCCGACGGGAACAGGGATGGTGTTTCGCTCTTGGGGGTTGTAGAAGTTGAACTTGCTCCGGTCAACGGAGAGGTTATAATTGCCGAAGGCTTGAGCTAAGACATGGAAATTGAAGCCATGCAAGTGTATTAGGTGATTTTCAACGCCGATCAAAGCCATGTTCTGAAGCACAATCTCAACTATTGCTTTGAACTTCACTTTCGTGGATTTCGTGGTGGGTAACAAAGCCGGATTGAGGCTGTTGTTCGCGTTTGTGTAGTCGAATATCACCAGTGGCCACTACTACAGAATTCACATACAACGTCGGGTCTTTAACGTCGGCTATATAAATAGCCGACGTTAAAAACATTAAAAATTTTTTTTTTATAATTAAGTTTATAACGTCGGCTATTTATTAATAGCCGACGTTATAAATAAAACATAAAAATATAAAAGAAATACGTAACCTACGACGTCGGCTATATTAATAGCCGACGTTGTAAGTTGTTTATTACTTTTTTAAAAAAAATTATTTATATATAACGTCGGCTATTTCCCTTTAGCCGACGTTATAAAGAAAAAAAATATATAATAAGACGTCGGCTGACTATATAGCCGACGTCGTATTCTTTTTAATTTTTTTTTTCTAATTTTTTTTTCTTTATAACGTCGGCTAACTAAAGTAGCCGTTAGTTAGCCGACGTTATAAAGGTTATTAAATAAAGCCAAGACAGATCAAACGACCCGATCTCAGACCACCGCATCGCATCTCCTCCATTTCCTCCGATCCATCTCCTCCCCTCTCATCCATCTCCTCCATCTCTTCTTCCTACCGCCTCCCCCGCCGCTGCCAACGCCGCTGCAACCCGCCGACGTCGTCCCCGACGCACACTCCTTCCCCGCCGACGTCGTCCCCGCGCCGCCGCTGCAACTTCATTCCCCCGCCGCCGCCGCTGCAACTTCAACCCCCGCCGCCGTCGCTTCACCCTCTCCTCCCCACGGCCGCACCGTCTCAGACCGGTCGCTTCCCTCCGCCGCTACGCCATCGACGGACACTACCGGTACGTTATATATATATATATATATATATATATATATATATATATATATATATATATATATATATATATTATTAATTAATTTCGAATTTTATTAAATTGATTTGCAATTTAGGGTTTGTTTGTATATATTTGTATATTTTATTGATTAATTTTGAATTTTAGTCAATTTATTTGCATTTTAGGGTTTATTTGTATATATTTGTAATTTTTATTGATTAATTTTGAATTTTAGTCAATTTATTTGCATTTTTGAGTTTATTTGTATATATTTGTAATTATTATTGATTAATTTCGATTTTTAGTCCATTTATTTGCATTTTAGTGTTTGTTTGTATATATTTGGTAATTGGTATATTCTAGATTGTTTTGTAATCGGTAATTATTTGTATATAATTTGTAATTGTAATTGGTAATTTGTTATTGGTATAACTCTACAAAATTCTCTAACTTAATAACGAAAAAATTAATTAAGTATTTAATAATAATTTTTTAAAATTATATAATATAGGATTAACAACTCTAGAATTAACGAATATTGAGGTTAGTTGAAAATTTAGAAGATATGAATTGATGGATTAATTTGTTGTTGGACTTCATTTAATGAATTGGTGGGAAGAGGCAGAAAAGACATACCTAGGAGAAGAGCTCTCTGATGTTTTGCTGTACCTAGTGAGGCTGTCTGATGTGTGTGGCATTGATCTTGGCAAAGCTGCACTTAGAAAAGTTGAGCTTAATGCCTAGTCTTTAGCTGTACCTAGCTTAATGTCATTAGCTGCATCAACATTGAGTAATGAAAGGTTATATATCTTTGTTCGATTTGTAAGAAATTAAAATGAGATTACATTAGCTATTATGTAATGTGCAACTGTTAACAATGGCTTATAAAATTATTTTTGTCAAATTTGTAAGTAATAAGTTTAGTTAGCTGTCAACTACCATGTAGTGTGATGACATCTCAGTTACCATTCCAAATTTATAAGCTTTGCTATTTATACTAACGTTGCTCCAGAATATCAAGAACCACCAAAAGAAAAAAAAAATAAAAAATCCCATTAGAACCAATGTGACATCTAACCTACTAAGTTGTGATGATATTTCTAGTGAAATGCAATAGCTGAGGTGAGTTTAATTTGTGTGTTGTTTTCTGTACTCTTGGCTAAATGATGCATACTAAAATCAAGATGTAGTCTTGGCTATATATGAACAGGCAAATGAGGGGAGAGGAGCTTCAAGAATTGAGTATTGAAGAGTTGCAGCAGTTGGAGAGGTCCCTTCAAATAGGTTTGGGCCATGTTATCAACAATAAGGTTTAATTTGTGCTACCCAGTGATATTATGGTTTATTGTTATGATTATATATATGGTCTATTATATTTTTCACAAACATTTATTTTTTCGACTAATTTGTCAGGGTGAAAAGATTATGAAGGAAATAAACCAGCTTCAAGAAAAGGTATACTAGTGTTGTTTTAAGGTTGAGTACTCACAGTGGTGAATTGAAGTTTCAAAAATTGCAGGGAGTGCATTTAATGGAAGAAAATGAACGATTAAGACAGCAGGTATTGGCTCTATATAATAGAATGTACAAATTAAACCTACATTTTCCCACATAACAGGGAACTGAAAATCAGTTGTTGTGTGATATAATGTGAAGATGGTGGAGACATCAAAAAGTTAGAGATCGATGGCAGTAGCTCCCGGGAATTCAGAGAACCTGTTGAACCAGGAATGCGGCCTATCCTCTGAGTCTGTCACTAATGCTTGCAAGTATCCTGGCATCCCACAAGATTATTATGAACATTGTCAAATATAAATTATACTTTTTTTTTCTTTCTTTTTCTTGCATACTGCTTTGCTGGTATCTGCATCTCGTTGGATGAAATTAAGTTCAAACTCTTAATCTTATATGCTTAAACGACTCAAACGTACTCTGTCGTCTCTTTGAATTTGAGTCAATACAAATGGTCGTTAGAGCTCGATACTTAACCATCGGGCTGGCTATAAGTATATGAACTTGTTAATTGGCTGTCATCCTTTTCTTCTTTCTTAAAGTCCATTCATTATGGCAGGTTGCCCTACACAGGCTGAATGGAGAATCCTAAACAGTAACCACTGGTTTAAGAGTCTTCTAACTTCTTTTTTTGGGGTACTATTTATAATTGCAGTAATTATGTATTAAGTACTTATATATTTTCCAAGTGTTACGTTGATCCTAATGTTTCAATTTTAGGTGTGTCAATTCAGTAAAGTTGTTGAGAAGCAATGGATCAACTCGTTCACCAAAATGGAGGTAAGGTTTTGGTAAGTATTTTATACATTTGTAAAACTACATATATTTTATTATTTTTTATTAAATAAAATTTTAAATGTAATTTAATTCAAATGTAGTGTGCTCAACAAGTTGGAAGTACGGCATGTGGATATTATGTGATAAAATACATGCTTGAAATTCTTTCCAAAGAAGCATGTGCTGGAATGAATAAGGCATGTAATTTAATATAATACCTTTCTCTTTCTAATTTTAAAAATGCTAGCTTACTAATTATTTAATAATTATCAACTTTGTAGATTGTTGAGAGAGTTGGTAGATCGAGCTACACTCAACAAGAAATTGATCAAGTAAGAGACGTATGGGCCGACTTCTTTTTCTTTGTTGATGTATGGTTAAGTATGTAAATTGAACAAATTGATATTAGCTTTTGATAATGTTAACTTGTATTATTAATTAGTATCAAATTGTGAGATTTATTACTTTTATTACTTGTTTCATTATAAATATTAGATTGTACATATTTTGCTGTGGTTGTGGTGCAATAATTGAGCAGGTTTTGATTGTGGTTGTGAGAAATTGAGCAGGTTTAGGTTGTGGTTGTTGTTGTGAGTAGATTTGAGCAGGTTTTTGGGTATAAATAATGGACAAATAAATTGTATATTAAAAAAAAAAAAAAAAACATACAACGTCGGCTATTAAGTAATAGCCGACGTTGAATATATTTTTTAAAAAAATAAATAACGGTTACAACGTCGGCTAATAGCATTTAGCCGACGTTGTATAGTATTTTAAAAAAAATTAAAATACTTACAACGTCGGCTAAATGCTAATAGCCGACGTTGTAGGTATTTTATAAAAAATTAAAATACCTACAACGTCGACTAATAGCATTTAGCCGACGTTGTAAGTATTTTAATTTTTTTTAAAATACTATACAACGTCGGCTAAATGCTAATAGCCGACGTTGTAAGTATTTTATTTTATTTTTTAAATACTATACAACATCGGCTAAATGCTATTAGCCGACGTTGTAAACTTTATTTATTTATTTTTTAAAATAATATATAACGTCGGCTATTTATATAGCCGACGTTATAGATAATATTTACAACGTCGCCCAGAACAACTACGGAACATAGCCGACGTTAAAAGCTCTATTTAGCCGACGTTAAAAGCCTGCTGTGTAGTAGTGGGCCAGTCAGGGAAGTCGGTGTTGGAAAAATAGCATTAAAATGACATAAAATGACATGTTAAGTGGCTATTTTGTGGTACAATTATCAGTGGGGTCCACTTCCGATTTGGATTGGGTCAAAGTGGATTCGGGTTCTTCGTAGTGAGACGAAGAGATTGATATATTGTACGTTCAAAACGGATAATGGGTGAATGAGATATTGATTATCAAAGTAGACCCATTGAGTTGGAAAAATGTAAGGGAAAAGTGAGCTTTGTCCCACATTGATTTGGAAAGAGGATTTCACCCCCCTTTTATACAAGAGCTCTTTTGGAGCTTGTAGAATTGTATAGTATAGAGGCTCTCTCGCGCGCGGGGGCGGGGGGTTCAAAACAAATTCCAACTAGAATCGAGATCGAACAGGCTTGATTCAAGCCCGAGCTCGTGTGCGCCGGCACGAATGTCGTCCGGAAATTGACTCTGCCTTGCGGGCTAAGTTATGCCAATTTCTGTACAGTTTTCCAACACTATATGGCCACACCACGAGAGATCACCCGAGATCAAGTGATCTCTCGTGCGCTGTCATGAGGTCACACGAGAGTTTGACTCTCGTGTTGTTAGCACACACGAGAGTTCAGTCTCGTGTGCACTGAAGCACGAACTTTCGTGCATTTCGAAAGTAACTGAGCTGAAACAGTGCGGACCATTCGTTGGTTCTGGCTTGTTACAGGATTAATCTTGTATTAATTCAACTTTTTGAATTTTTGAGTTAAATCTCAATAATGGTGGCTGTTTCAGGTGTTACAAATCGTGGATTAAATGCTAAACTAAATGCTATTGATTCCTCACCTCCTATATAAGAAGGGGTGTAGCAGCAGTGTTTCAACACAGACTGAAAACAACACACACAACACTGAAATTCTGTTTTCCCAGCTCCAAAATCTCTGCTCCTACTCCCTTCTTGTAGCTGTGTTCGTCCCATGCTCTAGTTCGTCGGGTTCGTTCGTTTGGGTGCTGAACGTCGAACCGTTGTACGTTTTATCCTGGGAAACCTAGGCGACAACGCTCCTAACACTTTTGGGAGGTGGCGAATAAGGTTTTAAGGAAAGACAGGCACTTTGCCTAACTCGTACGAATCTTTGTTCCTTCTCCTTCTTTCTTGTTTTGGATTATGCTCTAAGCAAAAATCCGTTCTTTCTTGTTGTTTTGGAATTATAATCTAAGGATTATATTTTCTTTTTGGTTGATATATATTGGTATATCTTTTTCGTAGATATACATGTATATATAACCGTTGGGTCCGTTTTATATATATTTGTGTGTATATATATATTTCGGATATATATCCAATAATATTTTATATATATTTCGTGTGTATATATATAAATATTATTTTACGGATATTAAATCGATTGTGGTTCATTATCACCAACAGTCTTAAAACCTTATTTCTTTGATAATGAACAAATCGTTGGATTCCAAAAGTGTTGGATCCGTGAATGTTGCCAGAGGTGCACATTCAAATGGTCAGAACGGCAACGATGTTGCACATTCTGTGATGCCGGTTGACGGCGGCAACGTTGGGAATAATATTTCCATGGGATTTGCAAAAGCACACGATGGTGCTCCGGAGAACGGTGGTTCACGATCCGGTAGACCTGTGGCTAATGGCACACAATTGGTACCTATTGTGCTGCCTCACGGATCGGCTAAAAGCCACGAAGGATCCTATGATGGTGTAATAACTACATGGTCTGAGGACTATTGTAGTGTGACCAATTACTTCAACCGTAATCAAAGGAAACTTAAGCGGAAGCTTATCTTTCAAGAAGATTACGAGAAGAAGGAAAAATGCCACTATGAAGCGAACCGTCATCCTGGTGAGAAGGTTGAGGACAACTTCGCTATGTTTAAGACATGTGGATGGTTGGACGAGTGAGGTCACAACCGAGGTACCCCCGATGTGCACTTGGACCACCCTTCGTGGAGTGGACGGTTGGAAAATGGAACAAGGCACACGGGTTGAAGGATTACTACGAAATAGGAATAATGGAAATTAATTTCCAATGTAATTTTCCTATTTATTTATTTGTTAAATAAATGTTGTAGTATCCTTGTGATACATTTTATTGTTGAATAAAATGAATTGTTCCATTTGTGTGTTTTGAACTTTGTATATTTTAAAATATTCTTGTGTGATATTTTTAATATATATAAGATTCAATAAGGGTGCGTAGTGCATCACGGAGCATTATGTGGAAAATGCCAAAATGGCTTAACGGCCGGAACGAAATGTAACAAGCGTGTTACATGTTGAGATCCCGTAACGAACTTTGGTTCAGGATCATGTAGAATGATACGGATTTCAAGGATCAATCTGTCAAAAAATTGGAATAACTATATAATCGTGAGCATCACAGCTCAAGTGTTGAATATTTTTAATAATATTCTAAGAACGATTATATGAGTTTGATTCAACTAGTTGGAAAATTTGGTTGATTTGTTCTCGTTAATAGTGTTATAATTAACTTGATCAAAAATTCCAAATTATACTAGTATATTTAATTTGAGACAAATTATGTTTTGGTGAATAGTGCTTTTGTAGCACTAATGGAAAGTGCAATTTAATTTGGCACTTGGAAGTGCAAATTAAAACACTGTAACATTAGGCACTTTCGGCCACTTGGTGGCTGCACCTTTAGGTTTTGAAAACTTAAGCATTTGGTGCTTTAGTAATAGCAATAAAGGTGCTAGATTATGATTGGTCATAATGCTAATCTACTTAGCTTAAACCTTTCGTATAGTATGTGGCTAATTAAATTTAGCGTTGTAAAAGTGCTTTGTGATTAACACGAACGGAAGTTTAGTTAATTGTGTAATTAACTAATAATCCTAGTGCCAGGTAGCACTGTAATTATAAATTAAGCAACGAAAGGTTGTTGTGAGTTTATAATTTAAAGCAATAGAGATTGCTTTGGAATCGATGCGTTAGTTTAGAAGCAATGATTCGTGCTTGGTATAGCATGTTTCGTGCTTCACTACTAAGCACTGATTCGTGCTTCAATTTCGCAAGCACTGATTCGGGTTTGTGGCCTTTCGGTCAAAACCGAATGGATTCGTAAGGGCTAATCTGTTAGCACCTACGAGATGTGTTAGCGTGTAACACATGTTTATTCTTTAAAGAATAAAAAGACAAAAAAACCAAATTAATCGGGGATTAATGCGGTTATGAACAGTCGATGTGGTGAAAAAAAAAAAAAGAAACACCTATTGGTGATTTCAGCGCAAGCGTTAGTGTCGTACTCGAGCGTACGGTATGGTATTCACCTCAATCGAACGTTATTGCCGAACATAAAATATCAAGACGTTGATAAGTTCGGGTCTACCTCAAAGTATGAGGGGTGAGACAATACTTTGGACAAGTAAATACCTTTTAAATAAGGTTGCCCACATGAAATTCTTACGAATTGTGGATACGTAGGAAGCTTTCCTACTAATGCCGAAATGTGGGGGTGTCTTGCCAAAGGTGTGTATTGGTTCTTAGTACACGAGTCCAAGAGTTTGGATGTACATAAGAACACGAAAGATTGATTCAAGAAATTCATCGTTCTTGGAAGATGTATTTTTGTGAAGGATCAATAAAGGACCTAGCACGTTGAAAGGAACTTTCGGCGTAGCTATGGTTGAAGGGTGTGAAAGAGAACCCGAGCTCAAAGCTAGACGTAGCAAGAAAGCTAGGATTGAAAAATCCTTTGGTCCATATTTTCTGACGTACATGTTAGAGTGTGATGCGCACAATCTAACTCGTTTACTAGAAAAGAAATTGGATTTTCTGACATGGTTGTTTGAAAACGAGCCTCGAACGCATGTAGAAGTGGTGACTTCTACAGATGGACCAACCCGAGAGAGGCTATCGAGAGTGAAGTAGATTCTATCTTAAAGAATCATACTTGGAACTGGTTGTTCTTCCTCCAGGTTGTAAAACCTCGGGATCCTAAGTGGATCACTAGTCGGAAGACAAAACCGGTTGGTCATATTAAAGTAAAATGGCCAGGGTTGCAAGTATAGATTACATGCAACGTGAGTGCCACGGTTACTTCGATATGTATTCTCTGGTGATGAGAATGAAATCCATTAGTATGACACTTGTAATAAACATTATTTTTAGTCTTATTTTTAATAATATTTTTATAGTTAATTTACAATAACTGATTAGTTTTATATCTATTTTTATTTATTATTGCTATAAGTAATTTTTATTAATATTGTTAATTTTTGGGGTTGTTTTTGTTATTAAATTAATTTTGTTATTAAAATTGTCATTCCAAAAATTTCCTAATCTAATTTGATAATAACAATGATAATAATAATAATATTAGTTTTACTAGAGTTGGTTAGCAGAGTTTAAAATGGACTCTAATAATATTAGCTTTTAAATGTGTTGTAAATAAATGAAAAATTATTATTATTGGTGGAAGTTTTTGTGCGGAGTACAATAGTTTCAGATCAGCCAGTCAACACCACTGCCGAGAAAGAAGATCGTAGCGCGTTGATCGGCCATAGAGGAACACAGAATTTGGAGAAGAACCGGTCGATGGCTACGCAAATTTGGGCAAAATTGTTGAACCGAGTGCTATAAATAGAGGGAGATTAGGAAGAAGACGGCATCATTTTCCTCGCCAAGCTCCGGTCGGCGTTCGCAGGTACGGCGAGCTTCGGCGGCGGTGCGACAACTTCCTCCATTCGGCAACAATTCATCGCCAGTAGCAAATTTCTTAGCATAGGACTCCATCAATTTCTGGTTTCTTCTCTGTTTTTTTATTTGTTAACCTTTTTGCACTGTAATCCATTTTTATCATTGGCTAGAAGATGTTTAGGAGTTAATTACTTAATTATTGCTTCATTAGTTTAGATAACTTTGTTAATCTGCAAACACGGCACAACATTTCATACTGTTTTTCTTTCTTGCACTTTATTTACCCTTCTAATTAATCTATGTTGATATTAGTTACTTAGTGAAAGAATGATACTGTATGATGTTTCTTGTTAACTTTAATATGCATTACTAAATCTAGCATTCTAGGATCATTGTTATGGCATCATTTTGTGTCTAGCATTCTGTTTCTAATTATTTTTAAATATTGCTTTACCTTTTCTTGAGTCAAAATGCAACCATTTAATATGCTTATCATTTGTTTTCAGTACAATCTTTCTCATTGTTAATCTTTGATGTATGCTTTCTGGCAATTTATTTGCTTAGCTTTCTTTGAATTTTGGTTTTATCTTTGACATTTATTTAGTACACCTCTATTTATTAAATTGCATTTGTATCAATTCCCCGTGGGATCGACCCTTGCTAAAAGCACGCTACTACTACAAGTGACTCGTGCACTTGCGAGGACTTAATTAAATTGTCCATCAATTTTTGGCGCCGTTACCGGGGAATTGTTTAACTTGCAATTTAATTTTCTGTTCTTTTTTTTTTTCTGTTAATTGCTTAATTTTTTTTTCCTATCCCTTCATTATTGTCATCTTTTTCATTTTTAATCTTGCGTTTTATTTAATTCATTCGTCTATTTAAACATTGCTTTACATTTGTTTTTCATTCCCTGTTCCTTCATTTTTAATCTTGCATTTTATTTAATTCATTCGTCTATTTAAACATTGCTTTACATTTGTTTTCATTTTCATGTTCCCTTTATTTATCGCATCTCTTAAACTCTGCTTGATTTTTTGTTTCCTAATCTCTTTATTATTATTGTTATTATTTTTTTTCCCTTCAATTTAATCTTACTCATTAATTTGATTCATTAGTCCATTCTACTTTCTCAAAATTCATTTTCATTCTTAATCACACAAATATTTGAAAAATTTTACATTTTCATATGTATTCTTTTTTGTCAAATCAAAATAATTCTTATAATAATGATTTTGGTCAGGAAAATCCAATTAATGTTTTTAATCAAAGGCCTGTGCCCGACTCATTTTATAATTCTTATAATTCGAGTTGGGAAAATCATCTTAATATTTCTTGGGATGATAATCAAAATAATTTTCACCCTAATCATCATAATTTTTATTTTGATTATAATCAAAATGATTTTCAACCGAGTCATTCTGATTTTTATTGGGATAATAATCAAAATGACTTTCAACCAATTGACCCACCACAACCTAAAAAACCATCTTTGAAAGATTCTCTGCAGGACTATATACAGACTTGCAATAGGCGGCAAGAAGAACATGATCAATGGTTGCAGATACGACAAGAAGCAGATGAACAAAATGAGGCTTGCTTTAAAAGAATAGAAGCACATTTAGAGCAAATTGCTAAATTTGTGCAAGGGCACGTGCCAGGTAAGTTACCTATTCCTGAGGAAGCTATGAATGAAAACATGGTAAAAGATAATATCACTTCTAATCAAGTTGAAATTGAAAAATTGAATAATGATGCTAATGATATTATTGTTGAAAAGGATGAACCTCAATTGCATAAATCTGATAACCCTTATGTGCCTCCCAATCTGTATGTGCCCCCTGTTCATGTTGATGAAAATTTTGAAAATACCGAACCTATACAAAATAAAGATTGCGAGGAAGAAGAGCCTATGTAGCACCCGAGCCTTTTGTGTCCCCAATTTCGTTTTCATTTCCAAATAGGCTCAAAAGTTGTGTGCCTGAAACGGTAGGTGCAGAGCTACAAAAAGAATTGCTCCCAATACCTATTGATGCTCAAGCAGATAAATTGACCAAAAGTGTGCTTGATGAAACTGTTGAGTTGGGTTTCGATAAAATTAAAAAAGAAAATCTTTTGAATGGCGTTGATAAATCAGTTTCTTCTTGTTATTCTCAAATTGCATGGCTGAATGAAAGTTCCACAAATAAAAAATCTAATAAAGGAGGACTCTCTTTGTCTTCTTTTCTTTCCTCTCACAACATTGGGGACAATATTGAAAATAAGTGTGGGGAAGGGGTTTTACCCACAAATCATAAAAAATTGAAAAATTTTAAACTTTTTAATTTTCTTATGTTCATTTTCTTAAATCTTTTTATTTTAAAATTCTAGCATTAGTTTGAGCTTTACCCTTATAAGTTTTTTAAATATTCGTTGATAAAAATAATGCAGGTTTTTGTCAGCTCTTAGTGTGTATATTGCTTTTGACTAGTTGTTAATTTCTTTAATTTTATATCTTTGTCAAATCAAAAAAAAAAAAAAATAGAATTTGAAAATCACAAATACCTTTGTGTTCTATACAATTTCTTTAATAGTTTATATGTGTCTTTCACCTTATATTACCTTTTTCAAATTCTTAAATAAATTCTTGAGTGCTATAAATTGTGGTGTAGTGTGTTGGTTCAAGGATTATCTTTGTGGCATAAGTGAGGTGAAAATCTTTTAAAAAAGATTTTAAAAAAAATATTTAATAATAAATGAGAGTGTTTTATTTATTTATTTATTTTGTTTGCAAAAAATCAGAGTTTCTATTCCGCTGAATCAGCCACCTATACACATGTACCATAAATAAATAAATAAGTGTCGTGGTCTGGTTTATGAGTACACACAAAAATGAAAACCCAAACAAGTCTGGCGTAAAATGGCGAGGTTTTTGGGGAAGTTCTCTTTGGAAAAAGTCAAAATAGAAAAATAAGGAGTGAACTTTGGAAGAGACGAGCAATTGCATTTCAATTTTAATAAATGCCTTGATCCTGATTTCCTTCATGTGTTTGCACCTGCACTGTGATAGAAATATTTCTGAATTTGGTTTAGGTTGAATTTGGTGAAATTTTCATATTTTTCTATTGAGCTTTTGTATAGTTCATATAAGGGGTATTCACACGAGCACAAGTTTTATATTTATTTTAGTTGTTAAAGTTTTTAATTTCTAGTCAAATGTTTTATACATTCTTTGAGTTGGCACTAACTTTGCATTGGTGACAATAAATTTGGAAGTCTATTTGGGTAAAGCTCGATCTTATGTTGATTTTATTTTAATTTCATTTTTTTTTAATAATGTTTTTGCTTGAGGACAAGCAAATAAATAAGTGTGAGGAAATTTGGTAAACATTATTTTTGTTGTTATTTTTAATAATCTTTTTATAGTTAATTTGCAATAATTAATTAATTTTATATTTATTATTGTTATTATTAGTAGCTTTGATAGTTATTCAATTTTAGGTTGTTTTAATTATCAAATTTGTCTATTATTTGAATTCTATCAATTTAATAATTCATTGATTCTAATTTAATTATAATATTATTAATTTTAGTAGTACATGTTCAGTAGGAGTTTAATAAAGATAGATTAGTTATATATGATATCTAATAAGATTATTATTATTATTATTATTATTATTATTAAGAAGAAGAAGAAAGAGTCCGTGCCAGCCGATCGCAATTCACACCAGAGCCGCAAGAAATCTCTTCCGATCCATCAAACTCGGTCTTCTTGGTGTTGGTAATCGGAACTACATGTGTGTGTAAATGGAGAAACCGTTGGGCTGGAGCAATATAAATAAGGGTGCTATTAATCATAGAAGATCATGAGATTCACTCCGGACCAATTCTGGAGGCGCCAACCGTTTCAATTTTCCGACCGGCATTTTCAATTTCTTGGTTAGCGACAGATCAGTATTTCCGGTCGGTACGGCTATGTTTGATTTTCCGGCGACGATGTCCGCGAATCCCAGGGATTCATAGAAAACTCCAGCTCGGCGGCAGAGATCTAGACTGGTTCAAGGATAGAAGAATTCTAGTCGGCAACAGTGTTCTCCTATTTCCAGCAGCCACGTTCATAGGCAATATTTTATTTCACTCCCTTTAGTTTAAACATTGATGTTATCTTGCTTTCCTTCAAATTGCAATACACTTTATTTGATAATTCCTAATATGTGAGTTGTCTTCGTAAGTTTTAAATTGCTTTCAATTATTGATTTAAAAATGAGTTGCTAATTGATTTATGTTCTTAGATTTTATTCTTTGTTATTTTGTTATGTGGTTATTCAAGTGTTTTTCCTGCCTTGCAATTTCATTTAGTTAATCCATGTTGATTGTCGTTTAGTTTAATCTATTTGTTATTCTGTTTTCTGGTTTAATTTTATTGCTTAATTACCTGAGTTTTATTGATCGTTATATTTGGCATTTGTCTAGCACTTTACATTATCAAGTCAATTATTTCTTAAATTTAAGTAATTATAATTATAATTAGATTGCATCGTACAATTCCCTGTGGGATCGACCCTTGCTAAAAGCACGCTAAAACTACAATTGACTCGTGCACTTGCGAGGACTTAATTAAAAATTGTCCATCAACTTGCCATAGCCGTCTAACGAGACTTGGAAGTTCATCAAAATGGATGTGTTGCTTTCTTAGTAGACATGGAACGACCTGAGGGTTTGTGGTTCCACGATGTGAAAAGAAAGTGTGTAATTGGTGAGATCATTGTATGGTTCGAAACAATTGCCTTAGTAGTTGGCATGTGAGGTTTTGATCATGCAGTGATGACCAACGAGTTTAGTATAAACGAAAGTGAAGGCGTGTCTACGTATTGCGTACGATGGACGGTGAAATCACTGTTTGTTTATACACGATAAACTCAACGTGGGTAGTAACGATCAAATGATCAATTCTACCAGGAACATGTTAAATTCGAGATTTGACATGAGAGGTGTGGGCTTAGCAGATTTAATCTTTGAGATTAAAATTGTGAGAAGACCGTATGGTCTCGTGTTAAGCCAATCTCATTGTGTTGATTAAATCCTTGCAAAGGATGTTAATCAAGTGGCTTGGACACCGTTAGATACTAACGTACAACTAGCCAATAATCACGAGTATTGTACTTCTCATGGAGAATACATTCAGATTATTGGTAGTTTAATTGTATCCAATGGGTTGTACTAGGCCGGATATTGCCTTTGTGGTTAACGAACTCGGTAGACATACGAGTAACCCTAGTGTTGCGCACTAGAAGGCAATAGTGAGAGTTGTGAGATACTTAAGGTATGCTCGTGACTTTGGACTGCACTACGTGGGATATCTAGCCGTACTTGGAAAGTATAGCACGGATATCAAAGGACGCTAAGTCCATTAAAGGCTACGTCTTTACGTAGGCCAGTGCAGTCGGTTGGACGGAAATTCTCGAAATGAATTTGTGATAGCTAAGATCCGACGGGATCAAAGCTGAGAGCCTTACACTCGTGTCGCGAGCGAGTAGACCGAATGGCTATGCCATTATTTCGAGAATGTTCCTAGTGGTGAACTCGTACCTCCAATTTGTGTGCATTGCGATAGTCAAGCCAAAATTGGTTAAGTACAGAGTTAAATGTGGAATGGCAAGTCTAGACTTATAAGTCGTAGATATAATACCATTAAACAATTTCTCACAACGGGGGTTATCTCTATTGACTACGTGATGTCAAAAGATAACGTAGCGGCCGCTAACTAGCTAACCCGAGGGTAAGCAAATGGTTGTGGAGAAATTGGAACGAGGAATGGGTCTAAAGCCCTTAGACTAAAAGTTCTATAGTGGATACCCAACCTAGCTGGCACCTAGGTTCAATGGGACAACTAAATTATGGAACGAAGCGTGTCACTGTGGGGGTCTCGGACTCCCTACCACTCCTTGTTAGAAACAGTGACTCCCGCGCAAGGTTAGCATGTTGATGCTTTAATGATTCGAATGTCGGTTGACATGTGTGAGTATGCGAGATACTCGGAAAAGAATCACCTATGTGAGAGAGAAGTGAGGGTCACTTCAAAGGAGAATTGATGGGCACAATTCTTCACAAACTCTTGCAGAACCAGGACGGTGACCCACGACAAAAATGGGCACACTCATGAGAACAGAGCATGGTTGGGAGGTTCCTGCGTGAGATATGTCATCGTCTACACAAACGGCAGTCGGTTTGAAGACATTGCGTTCTACCGTACAGCCAGTAGAGTAAACATGTCTTTACAAGGGAAGGTTCAAAGAGTATAGTGATTCCTACCTATCCTATGCAGGGATCGACCATTTGAACACAGTTGTTTCCGATTTCAAAATACCCCGAAAATCAATTTTTCATTCATGTGGGGGATTGTTGGAAAAATATCATTAAAATGGCATAAAATGACATGTTAAGTGGCTATTTTGTGGTACAATTATCAGTGGGGTCCACTTCCGATTTGGATCGGGTCAAAGTGGATTCGGGTTCTTCGTAGTGAGACGAAGAGATCGATATATTGTACGCTCAAAACGGATAATGGGTGAATGAGATATTGATTCTCAAAGTAGACCCATTGAGTTGGAAAAATGTAAGGGAAAAGTGAGCTTTGTCCCACATTGATTTGGAAAGAGGATTTCACCCCCCTTTTATACAAGAGCTCTTTCGGAGCTTGTAGAATTGTATAGCATAGAGGCTCTCTCGCGCGGGGGGGGGGGGGGGGGGGGGGGGTGGTGCAAATCAAATTCCAACTAGAAACGAGATCGAACAGGCTTGATTCAAGCCCGAGTTCGTGTGCGCCGGCACCTGGGGGTACGAATGTCGTCCGGAAATTGGCTGGCCTTGCGGGCTAAGTTATGCCAATTTCTGTACAGTTTTCCAACACTATATGGCCACACCACGAGAGATCACCCGAGATCAAGTGATCTCTCGTGCGCTGTCATGAGGTCACACGAGAGTTCGAACTCTCGTGTGACTTACACGAGAGTTTGACTCTCGTGTTGTGAGCACACGCGAGAGTTCAGTCTCGTGTGCAATGAAGCACGAACTTTCGTGCATCCCGAAAGTAACTTCCTCACCTCCTATATAAGAAGGGGTGTAGCAGCAGTGTTTCAACACAGACTGAAAACAACACACACAACACTGAAATTCTGTTTTCCCAGCTCCAAAATCTCTGCTCTTACTCCCTTCTTGTAGCTGTGTTCGTCCCATGCTTTAGTTCGCCGGGTTCGTTCGTTTGGGTGCTCAAACGTCGAACCGTTGTACGTTTTATCATGGGAAACCTAGGCCACAACGCTCCTAGCCCTTTTGGGAGGTGACAAATAAGTTTTTAAGGAAAGACAGGCACTTTGCCTAACTCGTACGAATCTTTCTTCCTTCTCCTTCTTTCTTGTTTTGGATTATGCTCTAAGCAAAAATCCGTTCTTTCTTGTTGTTTTGGAATTATAATCTAAGGATTATATTTTCTTTTTGGTTGATATATATTGGTATATCTTTTTCGTAGATATACATGTATATATAACCGTTGGGTCCGTTTTATATATATTTGTGTGTATATATATATTTCGGATATATATCCAATAGTATTTTATATATATTTCGTGTGTATATATATAAATATTATTTTACGGATATTAAATGGATTGTGGTTCATTATCACCAACAGTCGGTGGTGTAGATTCCGTTCACATTGTCGAAGAACGCTTCCAGCATCGACATCTTGATCGAGAAGTGGAAGGAAACGCTACGTTGTTCATGCTGGTCGCCAACCGCTGCTCGTTTATTCCGCCGCTGCAGGTGGCACTCCCGAGGTTTGTGCAGGCGGCGAGGTTCAACCCGACGGTGACAGACATCTTCTCGTCCACTTCCCTTATATACATTTAGTTATGTGTATTATGTACTTGTCTTTAGTTTCAAGGTTAAATATCAATTTGCTGGTTAAGAAATGAATACACACACACACACACACGTGTGTGTGTATGAGTTGTTTGGTAAATAGCTATTAGCAGATAGCTACTTACATACAAAATGACTTTCTCAAAAAGCTGATCGAAAAAGCTACTTCGAGTAGCTTTTTGAATTTTAGCATTTTGGAGAAATAAGTTGTTACATAAAGTTAATTAATCAAATATTGTTATTGATTGTTTAACCAAGTCAAACACACACACACACACACACACACACACACACACACACACATATATATATATATATATATATATATATATATATATATATATATATATATATATATATATATATATATATATATATATATATGTAGTTGAGTTCCAGTGCGGCGAGACCCTTCCGTGCGTTCGTGTAGCGGTTTTCAGAATACACCAATAGTTAAGCAAAATATAGACCATCAATGTTATGAAATGCACTACAAAAACACACACAAATTAGGTACGCATCACCAACAACACACCATTAGGTATGACTAAAAGCACCACACAATGTTCGGAACCATTAATGGTAGAGAGGTATATGATGTATTTTTTTGGTGTGTTGTGTAACTTTTTGGGTGTACTTTTGCATTTCACTGTTGTGTGTTTCTCTTACACTATTGGTGCATATTGTTAACACTGTTGGTGTATTCTGAAAACTACCGCACGACCGCATGGGAGAGTCTCGCCGCATTTGAACTTTTTCCGATATATATATATATATATATATATATATATATATATATATATATATATATATATATATATATATATATATATATATATATATATATATATATATAGAGAGAGAGAGAGAGAGAGAGAGAGAGAGAGAGAGGAAGGTTCAAGTGCGACGGTGCGGTCAATTGTAGGCCATTAGATTAGATAAATTCAACGAATCACATTCATCAATGCTTTTCCGATATTTCCGCGCGCGTTCTCACACTACGCGAACTGCAAGGTTAAAGTCGTCATTGGGCACGAGAATACATCAAATCATAGTGTTGTGTGTTTTATGTTCGTTATTGGTGCATTATTAACCTTACTGTGGTGTATTTGAGAATTCTTGTTGGTGCCTTCCCCAGCGGTCAGTGCGATCGCACTAATAGTTATACAAATATACACCATCCATGTTAGAAAATGCACACCAAAAAAAACATGCACAAATTAGATATGCATCACCAGGACGCACCACTAGGTATGAATAAAAGCATCACACAGTGTTCAGAATACACCATTGGGGTGGTGAGTTATATGGTTTATTTTTTGGGTGTGTTGTGTGTTTTTTGGTGTATTTGTGCATTTCATTGTGGTGCTTTTTCCTAACACTATTGGTGTCTTTTGTTAACACTGATGGTGTATACTGACAAGCAACCGATATAAATAACCACTACAATTACCATAACACCCCCCACTTACCAGGACGCGCTTAAATCTTTAAATCTTCAGAAATTAGACGCTGCCGTTAGATTAAGCAGAATGGACGATGCTGACATGACCGCACCGCCGCACCTAAAGCCACTGTCGCATATGAGCCTTATATATATATAGAATTCAGTTCTCGTGCCGTTAGGTGTCTCCTGTGCGGTAAAATCTGAGCCATTGATGTTGCTTAAATCACCGTCTAGGATTACTAAAATTAAAAAAACAAAAAAAACAAACAAACGCGGTGACAATTTGGTAATTTTTGCATCTAGGTCAAATTTAAGGTGCGTGATTTTTGTGCTTAAGGTGCGTGGGTTGTGTGCTTATGGTGAGTAGTTGTTGAAACTTAAGGTGCGTGGTTTTTGTACTTAAGATGCGTGTTTTTTGTGCTTAAGGTGTGTGGTTTTTGTGCTTAAGGTGCATGATTTTTGTGTTTAAGGTGCGTGGTTTTTGTGCTTAAGGTGTGTAGTAGTTGAAACTTAAGGCGCGTTGATCAACCTGAAGCTTAAGGTGAGTGGTTTTCCTTCTTTAGGTGCGTTAGTTTGTTTGCTTTCTTAAGCTACGTGATTTGTACGCTTAAGGTGCGTGAGTTGTCGAAACTTAAGGTGTGCCATTTTAAAACCTTAGGTGCGTGGTTTGTGTTTTTAAGGTGCGTGGTTTTTGTGCTTAATGTACATGAGTTGTGTGTTTAAGGTGAGTAGTTTTTGAAACTTAAGGTGCATAGTTTGTGTACTTAAGGTGCGCCATTTTAATGCTTAAGGTGTATGTGTGTTAACCGCCCGAAAAGCTATACCCGCACCTAAACCCTTCCATATATATATATATATATATATATATATATATATATATATATATATATATATATATATATGTATGTATATATATATATAGAAGAGCGCTCATATGCGGCGGGGTCTTACCGTGCGGCGGTGCGGTCAAATTCCAGAATACACCAACAGTGTTAACAATATGCACCAACAGTGTAATAAAAACACACCACAATGAAATGCAATAAAATATCACAAAATACACAACAGACTCAAAAAAATACACCATATAACTCACCACCCCCAATGGTGTATTTCCGAACAGTGTATGGTGTTTTTACTCACACCTAATGGTGTGTGTTTGGTGATGCTGGGCTCTGTTTACTCTGTTTTGTGTGGTGTATTTTCCTAACGTTGATGGTGCATATTTGTTGAACTATTGGTGTTGCCGCACCGTAAGACACTGCTGCACCTGAACCCGCCTCTATATATATATATATATGATGTCAATTCCTTTAAGCCATTTCAAAAGTAAAATGTGGCAAACTACGTACGATCGACGAGGGAAAGGTGGAACATTAATTACATGAGTCTTATATGCTATAGCGTTATCAAAAATGAGTTTAACTTGTTTGGTCAACACAACAGGGTACTCTAAGAATTTAAAGGTCGATCCGTAAAAGCCAATATGATAGTAATGCTTAAAAAAATTATTTTATTTGAAATTTACCATTTAGAGTTTCATAAACATTGTACTAAGTTTGTTTCAGATTAAAAGATTCATAATTGACTCTAAAATTTTACATAATCTTTGTTTAAAACTATTTAGGCTATTTTATTTTCCAATAATTATTAGATTTTTAAATTAAATTTGATCAGCAAAATATAATCTAGCAAACTTGAAATGCATGTATTTATACTAATTCAAACTCACATGCTTTTATAATGTGAAACAAAAGTTATGTAAAAACCTTTCAAAGATCCACTTCCCCAACATCATGGGTATACTTTGAAATCAAATGTTCATTCACCCATTTTTCGTTTTGAGTATATAATATATCAAATACATTATTTTACTTATGTGAATCCAAATATATTTGAGCTGATACAAATTAAAAATGGAACCTATTCAAAACAAAGACTCAAAATAAACACTTAAATGTCAGTTTATACTAATTTTTTCAAACAAATTAAAGTGTAATAATATATTCATATTTTAACTCAACGAATAATTTGATCATCTTTTAACTTCAACTTTAATTATGTTACAATTTCATATTCAATAATCGGTTGTTGATTTCTTCGTTCTCTTGTTTGTGAAATATGAAAACTTAAAGGTAAAAATGACCATCAGAATTGATTAAAACACTACTGGAAATTTTGAAATTTCCGACCACCTGAAAATGATCATAAATCAAGTTGAAAGTCTTGTTCCGACCACTTTTGGTATCCGGAAAAACCTTTGTTGCTATTTCCGACCACTTTTTGGACTTTTTGGTATCAACTTAATTTAAGGTCATTTTCAGGTGGTCGGAAATTTCAGAATTTCCAGTAGTGAAAGTATCAAAGTTAACGTTTATCAATCAATAAGTTTGCTTTGACACTCAAATTTAAACACAACACTCAACATTGAAATCCTCACTAATTTTAATTTTGTTTTTTTTTTTTTAGTACTGTAAGTGTAAAAATGTTGCACATTAAACCTCTTAATATTGACTTGGATTAGTTGCCAAAGTAGTTCTGGATTTGATGCTGGATTAGTCATAACGTCTGGAGTAGTTGACTGGATCAGCGCAAGAAAGTAATCCAGGAGTTGTAAAACCTTTTCAAATCTTTTATTCAGTCAAGACCCTATCTTGGAGGAGATCTAAATCAATTGGAGCAGCCGAAATCAAGGAAGGAAAGAATGCATGATTTGTGGATCGAAGAAATCTCTCATTACCTATATAAAATGCTACTTTGGTTATCATTTTGATTACACACTTTTTACAAGTCTTTGTACTGAGATTCTTCATCTACTTAAACTGGTTATATTCTGTATTGTTGAGTGTGGAGAAGGGTTCTTAACAAGATCATGAAGTAACAAAGATCGTCTGCACATCGAATCCACTGGAGTAGGTTCTGGAGTAGTTATAGGTTATACTTTAGTGTGTAATAAACTCTCCTCTTGTACTCCTTTTTATCATAGTGGATTTGGGTTGATATGAGTGGCCTCGCAGACGTAGGAGTGAGGCTCCGAACTGCGTGAACATTTCCTGGTGCACGTTTTCCTTTATTGCTCTCTATTTTATGTTCGTTATTATAGCTGGAGTAGTACTGGAACTAGTCCAGCTGTATAATTGAAATAAAATTAATTAGAACCCTATGTTAATTCTTGCATTCAAGATCCACGTGCTTTTTCAATTGGTATCAGAACACGGGGACTTAAATTACTAGTCTAACCGATCTGGCTATCACGTGGTTTTTGAACTCAAGAACTCAGTATCTGCTCGTTTTTCTGTTCACCTGGTTTATTTGTTGCTTACTGTGCATTGAGTCTTGCAGCATGGAACGACATAAAGCACCTCCTGAACTAACATGTGACAACTATGCGTACTGGAAGGCCCGCACCAAAATGCATCTTAGAGCTCAAGGGGAGAGGGTCTGGAGGGTTGTTCTTACTGGTTGGTCTCATCCTACCAAATATGGAGACAATACATGAGATCCTCCAGTCCTCAAACTAGAGGCAGAATGGACAGAGAATGAGATGACTACCGCTGGCTACAACCACAAAGCGTTAGATACTATCTTTTCTTTAATGCATGAGAGTTAATTTACTATTGTTGCAGGGTATGATTTTGCTAAAAAAGCGTGGGATGCCTTGGAAACCACCTATGAAGGGACCGCATTGGTTAAACAATCCAAGCTACAAATGGTTCAATCCGATTTTGAAGACCTAAAGATGAAAGATGATGAAACTACAGTTGATTTCCACGCTCGGGTACAAGAGCTGGCCAATCGGGCAAGCATCTTAGGCAATCACTCAACAGAGACTTGTCAAAAAGATTCTCCGGTCACTCCCTCCAAGATTTTGCATGAAAGTTACAGCTATTCAAGAGCATGATGGATGGAAAAAATAAAACAGTACAACAATTAATGGGAAGCCTACAAACCTATGAGATGGAAATTTTAGGTGGCACAGAGACAAAAGGGAAAACCGTAGCATTCACTGCCGAAGACGCTGGAGCTGGATCCGATCCAGATGAGGTAAGTAATGATCCAATAGTTTTTTTTTTATCTAAAGGTTTTTCTAAATTGTCTCAACAGGTCAAACAACGACAAAACGTAAAATTTGGCAAGTTTCAAAGTAAAAAAGGATCGGGGTCGAGTGTTGCTCGAAACAATCAAAAACCAAATACCTCCAATCAAAGATGTAACACCCCACTTTTCTAACTCTTAATTACATCTCTAAACAGTCATTAACACAAACTAAGAAGCGGAAATCTAGATGATAAGTAGTGGGAGTGTCACTGCCACAACCACCACTCTTGGGTGATCGCACAGGCGAAAGGGGTAAAACTACAAATACTATTAAGTTTGGGAACTAAAAGTAATAACTGTAAAAGTAAGGGGGAAATACGTCACCCCAAAACAGTCTACAACAATCCATCATCATGAAGCCATAAATTCTAAATCCATAACATCATCATCATCAATAAAAACTAGAGTTTAGACAGCTCAAACTAAGAGACTAATCTAACTCGATCTCTTCTCACTGCTGGGCCCACCTGAAAGGGGTTTTGCAAGCAACACATAGACAAACAGGAAAAACACCCATTAGCACGAAGCTAAGTATAACCACACTCAACCCTGTAAAGCATTCTAGCATGTACTTGGAAAACATTTGATATCATTATATCAATAAACTAATCACAAAATTATCTTTAGATTATCGTATTCTTTCTAGATGCTTGCACCCTATAATAACAGCTGGCATGCTTATATATTTATAAGACTGATAACGTATATTCATCAACATGTAGACTTCTCAAATAGCTTATCAAGCAATTCATGCTTACAGATAGGATCACGTTTAAAGATAATATAACAGGTGTTCACATATGATCACACTCTTATCACATAACTTATTAAGTAGAACTTCTACTACATCATAATCATGCTCAAGGGATTATCTCCAGTTAGACTTCTCATTAAACAATCTTTTACAATACTCTATTCGCATACAATCATGTATAACATTATGATCATGCTTCTCATGCAATCTAGTGCAACAATATAGTCATACTCTTATGCAATTTAGTGCAACCATATAATCATACTCTTAGGCAATCTCGTGCAACAATATAATCATACTCTTATGCAATCTAGTGCAACAATATATTCATACTCATATGCAATCTAGTGCAACAATATACTCATATTCTTATGCAATCTCGTGCAACAATATAATCATATTCTTATGCAATCTAGTGCAACAACATAATCATACTCTTATGCAATCTCGTGCAACAATATACCCATTCTCTTATGCAATCTAGTGCAACAATATATTCATACTCATATGCAATCTAGTGCAACAATACACTCATATTCTTATGCAATCTCGTGCAACAATATAATCATACTCTTATGCAATCTAGTGTAACAACATAATTATGCTCTTATGCAATCTCGTGCAACAATATAATCATTCTCTTATGCAAGCTCGTGCAACAATATACTCATACTCTTATGCAATCTAGTGCAACAATATAATCATACTCTTATGCAATCTAGTGCAACGATGTACTCATATTCATATGCAATCCAGTACAATAATATAATCATACATTCATATATAAAATAGTGTACTTTCTGTGGACGTTTCTTTGTTACTTTCTCGAGTCTCTCTTGACTCTCATTGTTTCTATCGAGTCTATATTGACTCTCATACTTGAGTCTCTGTTGACTCTCTTTCTTGAGTTTCTGTTGACTCTCTTTCTTTCTCTTATACTCGTAGACGGTTTAGGGTTTCACAAATGTGTTAATTACCCCATAGGGAACGACATAATTCCGATCCAATATCTCCTACCGTTTACGGAACCAATCTCGTGGTTCAAACTCTGTGGAATCAGGTATCGAACTATTAGTGTGCACACCCCCTAACCAGGATTCCAAGCCCGGCGGGAAGTTTCCAACCTCGTAACGTGGGAATACGCCGCGTTACATATAATGGGACCGCAATGTCCATAATAATCTCCCGAGAGGAACATAGTCCAAACGGTATCCTCCAAAACCTCACCGATATAGATAATACATAAATATATCTCTCATGCATCAATTAATGCATGCAACAATTCCAATACTTCTCAATGCATCAAAGAATGATATACCATATGCTTATGGTTTTTGAAAGTATTCTTGGACTCACGTTGGTCTCTTATGCATTTTCGAAATATGACTTATGTGAAATGTCAAAATGCTCTATAATATGTTTCTAAATCATGTATACACTAACATGAAGTATCCAAAATGTATCAACATGTTTGCAAAATAGCAATTTCTATACATTTCACTCAACAAGTATGCTTCTATTCTCATTGATCAAATAATACAATTTAATCATGCTTTCATAATAGATCATATTCTCAAAGGATCATGCTTCTTTACTCAATAAAAACATTATTTGATCACATAATCAATAATTTCTCAAACACAGAGAATTTAGCAAAATATGCAATGTGTAACATTTCTTCACAAAATCCTTCTTAACATATTTGTTTTTAATCCAAATTCCACGAAATCAAAACCAAAATGTGCGTCGAGACGAGTCCGAAGAGCAGAGCCACAAGGGCCCGTAACACTCGGTCTGAAACGACACATAGCTGAGCCACAAGGGCCTGGCCACTGCACAAAAATCTCATCAGAACAATACTCAGGGACCTAGGGAGGGACTCTTCATGGTCCGCCCCTGGAGTCCCGTTAAGAAGCCGGGGCTAGGCGACGACCCTCTTCTAGGGTCGTGCCCTAGTTCTGTGGTAGCACAGCTCTAGCCGACGGCTCTTCTGATGGGCCGCAGCTATGGCCGCCACTCTGGTCTGGTGCACAATGTGTTGTGCACCAGATAGCATTTCTCCTGCAAAAACTTATCCAAACATGTCCAAAACAATCTCAACAACTCATAAACACATACGAAAGCATTTCTAAGCATAAACACATCAAACGCTCATAGTTTCTATTCATTTATACTCAAAACTAGGCTTCACAGAGCCAAATCTAAAGAGGAATCCATGGGGTTATACCTCTTGTAGTCTAGTCTTCTTGCTTGGATCTCTTCTTCCTCTTGGCCTAGCTTGAGCCTCCTTCACCACCTACACTTCCCAACACACCTTATTTCCTTAGCCTATAACCTTAAAGACTAAAGAAAACTAGAAGAGAAAAGATGCTAGGATGAAGGATGAACAAGCTTACTAGGTTGATGTTTCTCTCCTTTGATGTTGGCAGACAAAATGTGAGGAAGAGGCAAAGAAATGAGATCAGGAAAATGTAATGGAATGAAGGGTTTATATAGGGTTCAAAACCCTAGGATGATTCACAATGATTGGTTGAGGGCAAAGGGGTAATTTCCCCAAGCTAAAAGATGATTCTATAAGGGATTTTGGATGTCTTGTGGTCCACCATGTAACATGAACCATGGGCTAGAAATGTTATCCTTTATTACTTTGGGGTTGAAAGTGAATTTTCCCAAAAGCTATATGGATGAACACTTGTTCAAAATTCCCTTTTGAATTCTCCCGGTCTCACTCAGATAAAATTATCGATTTCAATCTTGGTAGGCAAAGTACCCGAAATCTTTGGAATTTTGAATGAAATTCATTTCTTCGGTGTCGAATTAACTTTAAAATGGAACAAAATTATTTTATTCAAACACAAATTGCTCGCAAAAATTTTTAATGGAGTGAAAAAACTACTTTGGGATTTCTTAATACTGGATTTATAAAAATGAAATTTTGGGTTGTTACAAAAGATCAGGTACATCAAGAAACTCTCAATTCAAAGAAAAATCCGGGGGCAAAGGTATCAGATGCTATGAATATGAAGGCTATGGCCATGTGCAAGCCGAATGTCCAACTTACCTAAGACGGAAGAAGTCGATGAAAGTTGCTCTTACCTGGAGTGATGATGATGAACCAGAACCTGATCCAGACAAGATATCCGGGAACTTTGTTGCCTTCACGGCCTTCACAAATACAATGCCTGAATTAGCAGCTGATGAAGACTCTGAAATTGAAGAATATGTGTCATCCGAAGACCAAGATTTACCCGTTCCTTCATTCGAAGTAGAGTATAAAAAACTGTATGCAAAATGGGAAATTCTTGTAAAAGTGAATAGATCTCTGTCTAGTCAGGTTAGCAATCTAGAGAATGCCAAGAAAGTGTATCTATCTAAAATATCAGACAGGGACAGCATCATTGAAGACAGTCACAAGCAAGAAGAAAAACTCAAGTATGAGCTGGAAGAGCTCAAAAATGAGCTGGATTTGCTAAAACGCAGGGTAAAAATGATGGACAACACATCCACTTTAGACCAAATTCTGGATTCTGGTCGAAAGACACCCAAGAAGTATGGGTTGGGATATTCTGGAGGAAAAGACAAAGCTGTAACGGTTTTCGTCAGAGCCTCAGGCCCTGACTTAGTAACTGGACCATATCAAGATAGTCCAGAATCTAGCACAGCTCAACACCAAGTCAAATTTGCCCCATGTAAAAAGACAACCAAGCTTAGATATTATAATCCTATCTATCACTACTACACGGTGCGTGGACATGCAAAACCAGAGTGCTTCTACTTCTACAAAGACCAACGAATTGAGAAATACACCCAAAAGTTCATCACCCTGTTTGTAAAGCAAATTTGGGTGAACAAAAGTGACTTTGTCTGTGTAACACCCCTAAATTTTAAAACTTTTAATGCGTATGAAATAAAGGCAATTCTATCATTAAATCCCAAACAGAGCATAACTAAACATAATCGTTGGGGTGTTATGCCACATCTGAGCTGGAGAACTCAGATGCACAGGCTAAACTATTCAAACAACAGAAATCCTCAAATCAATGTCTAGTACATCATCATGGCACGCAGGCCGATAAAATAACTAAACTAGCTAAGTCCACAGGTTCGACTAGCGCGCTCCGGAGCTACTCATCTGTGCCTGAAAGCCAAATATATCTGTTCAGCGAATAATGCTGGTAACCCACTCCAACGCATTAAATACAATATAGGTAGATATATATAAGGAATATCATTTTGAAGCCGAAATACGTATATACTTATGAAACTCTAATTTAAAACCGAGGATAGACTCAATCAAGCAAAGGTAGGCACATTCAATTTTAATCACACACATAAAGATTCTAGCATGCACCCTAAGGTCACAAGACTATTCCATATCAATCATATCAGTATTCAATCACTATTTCAATTACAATAAATCACGTTTACACATTTGGTGGTGCCGCAGGACCCTTAACATGCCCATACACGAAGTGCCAGTGTGTTAGTAATGTTATATTTTACATTTATTTATTATGTAACATTGTAGTTGAAATAGTCCTGTAACTAATAGCTATTGAATAGGTGTAGTTAGATAGGACTCTAATCTCTTTTAGTATCTCTGTAACTACTCTGAGTTTGAATTAACGATAATCTGTTTCACTCATCTGGTATCAGTAAGCTAGGTGAACCTATTTTCTCTCTCTCCCAAAATTATGTCGACAAAATCTAGCGAAAGAACGGTCACCGCCGCTACACCACCACCCCAAACACCCTTGCCTCGGCTCACCACTTCATATCTATGAAGTTAACCACGAAGAATTTCCTCTTCTGGTGTATCCAACTCGTACCATTCCTCCGTGGACAGGGTCTCCTTGGATTCGTTACTAGCGATACGCCATGTCCGCCGGTGACACTTGAAACCCCGGCGTCCGGTGAAGCTGCTTCTGGCGTCACGACCACCACAACACCAAATCCGGCACACGGCTTATGGATACAGCAGGATCAAAGCATCCTGTCTCTACTTGTGTCGTCGATGGCGGACGAGGTGCTCTACCTCGCCGTTGGCCGCACGACGTCGCAGGAGGTCTGGTCGTCGATCACGGCTGCGCTTGGTTCCTCAACTCGGGCGAGGTGTCTCAATCTCCTGGCCCAGTTCCAGTCGCTCAGGCAAGGTGATAGCACTCCCGCAGAATACCTCGGCCGCGCACAATTGTTGGTGGAAGATCTAGCGTTGGCCGGCCGACTGGTCTCGCTTGATGAACAAAACCTTTGGGTTCTCCGAGGTCTCCAGCCAGAATTCCGGTCGATGGCGTCATCCCTCGCGGCATCTGGTGCACCGGTGTCGATCCCCCGGCTCTCGGACTATCTCCAGGCCCAAGAGTTCATCTGGCCAGATGAGTTCTCCACTGCTGGAGCTCCATCAGGGCACACGGCGATGGTTGCTGGACACGGCTATTCCCAGAACCAGGCAGCAGGTGGCGGTCCCCGGCACGCTGGTTCCGGACAGGAGTGGCGAGGTCGGGGCGGCTGTGGCCGTGGCGGGCAAGGCAGAGGCCGTGGTGGTGGCGGTCCGAGGTGCCAAATCTGCCGCTCGCATGGGCATACAGCACTTCACTGCTTCAAACGCTACTCCGGCGCACCGCAATCGCAGGCCCATGCGGCAGTTCCCGACGAGGATGCGGCAGTCATGGCGGACGCGTGGTACCCGGACACCGGGGCGTCGTCGCATGCTACGCCCGATCAGACGATGATGGCGCAATCAGATCCCTACTCCGGCGGTGATGTGCTCCGCGTGGGCAATGGATCAGGTTTGGGTATAACCAGTGTTGGCCATGCATCATTAAACTCTGCGTCTAGAACTCTCAAATTGAATAATATTTTACATGTCCCCTGTCTTTCCCTTACCATTATTATCAGTTAATCGCTTTGCAATTGATAACGCTGTTTACTTTGAATTTCACCATGATCATTTTGTTGTGAAGGACTGTCACACCAAGGCGGTGCTCTTTAGGGGTCCTACCACGGGGGGTTTGTACAAGCTACCCATGTCTCGGTCACATGTTGTGTTAATAACAGCTCGTACGCCACCTGATATTTGGCATCGCAGGCTTGGACATCCGCATGAACGTGCTCAAAATCGAGTCTTACAAAAATGCCCGGTCACTCAATCCAAATCAAGTGTGCCGCAGTTATGTTCATTGTGTCAACTTGGGAAATCGTCTCGATTCCCACTAGATAGAGTTTTTTCTAGTAGCAATAATGTACTCGACTTGCTGTATACTGAATTTGGGGACTGGCACCCATTGTTTCTGCCGGGGGTTTTAGATATTTTGTTCTCTTTGTAGATGACCACACACGTTTTTGCTGGTTTTAACCTTTGCGGTTAAAATCAGACATTTATAAAATCTTTGAGTCTTTCCGTGTCATGGTAGAACGCCAATTCTCACGTTCTATCAAGTCTATACAGTCCGATCTCGGAGGCGAGTATCGCTGTCTCCACTCAACCTTTCAGTCTCTTGGCATTGTGCATAGGCAGTCTTGCGCCTATACGCATGAGCAAAATGGCCGAGTAGAGCGCCGGAATAGACACATTGTCGAAACCGGGTTAGCTTTACTCGTGCATAGCTCAGTCCCTATCAAACACTGGGATGCAGCGTTTGAAACAGCTTCCTATCTCATAAATTGCTTACCGTCATCTGCACTCAAAAATTTTGTCAGTCCCTATGAGTCTGTCTATAACAAAACTCCACCATACACTTTCCTGCGCGTGTTTGGGTGCATATGTTACCCCTATCTACGGCCTTACAATCATCATAAGATAGAGTATCGTTCTGCACCCTGTGTCTTTCTAGGATATCCTACGTCTTATAGGGGGTACCGATGCATAGACCCAGTAACTGGGAAGACCTTTATCTGTCGCCATGTCAGATTTGACGAAAGTGTGTTTCCTTATGCCACAGGTTCACACGAGCAAGATGGGGTCACAAGCACTCAAAATGGCGTGCCTTGGGCATCAAGTCCCATAATCACGCGGTCACAAGTTGAACCGCTTAATGAGTTACCGCTGGCAGCCCAAGTGCCACCGTTAGCAATACAACATGAGCCGGTCAACTGAGTGGTACCACAGCGTAAAACCCGGGTCCGGGTCCGGCCCGCGGCACAACCCCATGTCATGCGACTCCGGCACATGACGCGAGGCATAGACGAGCCCTTTCAGGCTCTAACCGCCTCAACCGATCCGACTTGCTACACTCAGGCCGTAGCACACCCACAGTGGAGGGATGCTATGGACCAGGAATTTAATGCACTTCTGCATAATAATACATGGTGTCTCACTCCGGCCAAGTCGGGTATGAACGTAGTGGGCTTCAAGTGGGTTTATCGGACCAAACGGAAGGCTAATGGTGCCATTGAGCGTTACAAAGCTCGCTTGGTCGCAAAGGGATTCAATGAAGTCGCTGGTGAGGACTTTTTTAAAACCTACAGTCCAGTGGTCAAGCCAACCACGGTTCGCATATTGCTCGCCCTTGCTATATCACAGGGCTGGACTATGCGGCAACTGGATGTCCATAATGCTTTCTTAAATGGACATCTGACAGAAACTGTCTATATGCGACAACCACCGGGCTGTGAGGACCCAACTCATCCGGATTATGTTTGCCATTTACAACGGTCTCTTTACGGGCTTAAACAGGCTCCCCGCGCCTGATTTAAGCGGTTACACGATTTCCTTCGGACTACAGGTTTTGTGGCATCCAAAACTGACGTCTCCCTTTTTTACTACACACGTGGCACGTCACGGGTTTATCTGCTTGTTTATGTAGATGATATCATCATGCTTGGCAGCGACTCCGAATTATTACTTTCTCTACTCAATCAGCTGTCTACCACTTTCAAAATCCGTGATTTGGGCACTCCCACTTTCTTTCTTGGTATTGAAACTATTCCAGTGAAAGATGGTGTTCTACTCTCTCAACTTCGTTACATGGCCGACATCTTGACTCGCGCGGGTATGACTGACTGCAAGCCTCTGTCCACTCCAGCTGCGGTCACATAAGCCATATCTCCGGTAACGAGTCCGTATGAGAAACCTTCTCAATACCGTCGGTTAGCCGGGGCCCTACAGTATCTGACTATCATGCGTCCGGACTTGTCTTATGCCGTGAACAGGCTCTGTCAGTTCATGCACACTCCGACTGATGAGCATTGGGGTTTACTGAAACGGGTCCTACGGTATGTGAAGGGCACGCAAGCATATGGTCTTAAGTTGTCTGCATCACCGTCCGCTGACATTCATGCTTACTTGGACTCGGACTGGGCTGGGTGTCCGATAGATCGCAAGTCCACCAGTGGTTATGTCGTGTTTCTTGGGACGAATCTAGTCTCTTGGGTCTCTCGCAAGCAGCGAACTATGGCTAGGTCCTCCACCGAGGCTGAGTACAAGGGACTAGCCGATGTTGCAGCAGAAGTTACTTGGGTTGTATCTCTACTTCGGGAGCTTGGTCTACGCTCTGGGAATCCAGCGACTCTATGGTGTGACAATTTGGGCCCCACTTATATGTGCGCTAATCCGGTTTTTCATGCTCGGACTGAGCCTGTTGAGATTGACTACCACTTCGTGCGGGATAAGGTGGCATCTGGGGTTTTTTGGGTTAATTTTATCTCCACCAAAGATCAGTTAGCTGACGTCTTCACCAAACCACTTCCATCAGCTCGCTTTGCCACGCTACGAGACAAGCTTAGTGTTGTGTCTACACCACCTTCAGCTTGAGGGGGAGTGTTAGTAATGTTATATTTTACATTTATTTATCATGTAACATTATAGTTGAAATAGTCCTGTAACTAATAGCTATTGAATAGGTGTAGTTAGATAGCACTCTAATCTCTTTTAGTATCTCTGTAACTTCTCTGAGTTTGAATTAACAATAATCTGTTTCACTCATCCAGTGCATACAGCTCTGGCATGGCCCCGAAGCACCCTGTCTGTACCGCAGCACAAGGAGATTGATCGCAACCAAACGGTGGACCGCAGCCCGATGATTATGTATATCTAATCGCAACCAGATTATGGACCGCATCCATATATATATATATATATATATATATATATATATATATATATATATATATATATATATATATATATATGTATATGTATATATGTATATATATATGTATATGTATATATGTATATATATATGTATATATGTATATATATATATAACAGCCAATGGTTCTCAACCCATCCAACTGCCTGTAAAGCCAATTGATCGCAACCAATTGGGGTATCATGCACAATTAACACATAAGCCAAGCACATGCAACCCACATTGCCACATAAGGAGGGGGGGTCATTGGGGAACACTTATTAAAATAACCTATGCGTGGCCAACCACTTTAAACTACTCGAGACACGCCTAAGGGGTCATGCACCTCCCTCCCCGGCTAACGAGATACTAATTCGACTAGCATGCAATACACATGACCCTTTTATCCTAAGAGTGGTACCCGATAGATCAAATTAAACTCATATACGACAAACGGGGTACAACGGGACACGGGGAAACATCAAACGGGAAAAAACACCACCATTTGCACCGGAAGTCCAGCGGGTGGAGGGCCACCTGCCGGCGGCATGTCAAAAGGCAGTGGGTGCCCGGCGGTCAGTCGCCTGCCCGCCGACTGCCCGCTACCAAGAGTGCGCTGGGCAGCGGCTAGGTGGCAGGTACCCCTGCCCCCACCTACCCCCCACTAACTCCTATGTAATAAAGTTGGTCCCGGCATCCCTCGTGGAACCCGGAACCATGTCCAGACACATTTAAACATAAACGACGACACCACGTAATCAAGTAATGGATTAAAACCAAGAACCACACCAAATACATTTTAACATGACTTCTAAACATGCCAAGACTCAACACCCGAACATGCAAAATTCCACCCAAACATACCAAGAATAACACAATACGAAATCCACGTTTTAACCCTAGGGCTCTAGTCATAATTAAAACAGACTATTGTTTATATAATTTATCTTAGAATCAAGAACATCAAGATTAACACATAAACATCACGATTATCTCATAAACATCAAGATTATATCATAAACACCATATCAATTTCAGGCAAAGCCTCATTAAGACGCAAGCACAGAATCACATATCAAAGGAGCCAATGAAGAAGATTATAGCAAGGAAAATAGGTTTTTTTTTGAGACATGGGTTACCTCTTAGCCATAATTAGAATCCTTAGCTACTAAGGTTCTTTCTCTAAGATCTCATCTTCGTGATTTCTCCTACGTTTGGTGATAGGGAAATTCTTGGGAATTCTTGTGTGGTGGAATTTATTGTGGTGGGATTTCTAGGTGCCTCCTAGGTCCTTATATATGTTTAAGAGTCCTAACTAAGGTCTGAAAGGTAGGGATTCACTTATTCTATTCCTCATAGGACTAAGGTTTTTGTTTAGGGATAAGGGTCCATGATGCATGGTGGACCCCTTCTTAATTAATTAAGGGATTTTAACCTCTTTTAATGGAAAACAATTAAATAATTAGTCTGGGTTAGAGGCCGTAACACGGGGTGTTACAGTCTGCCATGTCTCCTTCCACTCTACAAGTACTAACAAAAAAGAGAGATGGTACTTTGACAGTGGGTGTTCACGTCACATGACGGGAAATGCTAGGTACTTAAACAACATAAAAGGAAGTACAGGAGAAATGAGGTTCGGTGACGGAGTTAAGGGAAAGATTATTGGAGTTGGCACTCAAAATGTCGCAGGGTTACCCAAACTGAATCAAGTTTTTCTGGTGGAGGGTCTTCACGCAAACCTTATAAGTATAAGTCAATTATGTGATCAAGAATGGAAAGTCTGCTTCACCAGGGACAGTTGCAATGTCACAGACTATCAAAAAAATTGCGTTATGTGACACTTAAATTATCGGTCCCTCATTAAATTAATCAAGATTGAGGGTGTGCGAGGTCTACCGAACATCAAGGTAGAAACAGCTGGAGTATGCAGTGCATGTCAATTTGGAAAACAAACTAGAGCATCTCATACCTCTCAAAATATGATCAATACTACACGCTGTCTGGAACTCCTTCATATGGACCTTATCGGACCTACCAAAACCGAGAGCATTGGAAGTAAAAGGTACATTCTAGTTTGTGTTGACGATTTTTCTCGCTTTTCGTGGGTGAGTTTTCTCAGGGAAAAGTCAGAAACTTTCGAAGCCTTCAAAGCTCTAGGCCTCAAACTCCAAAAGGAGAAAAACAAGCCAATCATACGCATCAGAAGTGACATTGGACGTGAATTCGACAATCAAGTGTTTGATGATTGATGTGCAACTTTAGGAATCACTCATGAATATTCAGCACCTAAAACGCCACAAAAAACGACGTTGTTGAAAGGAAGAATCGGACGATTCGAGAGATGGCTCGGATACTACTCAACGCCAAAGATTTTCCCTAGAGATTTTGGGCTGAAGCAGTGAGTACTGCTTGTCACACGATAAACAGAGTCTATCTGCGACCCGGAACGCATCAAACTCCGTATGAAATATGGAAAGGTAAGAAGCCAAATGTCAACTACTTCCATATTTTTGGCTCACGGTGTTTTATCTTGACGGACAGAATCTCCTGAATCTGCACAACCAGATCCTACTCCCTCTCCACCATCTACTAGTCCAGAACCAGAGCCAGAATCAGATGCTGGAGTACTCGACATTCGGATACACAAAGATCATCCTACACAAAACATCATAGGAGATCCATCCTCCGGAGTACGAACTAGAGGGATTAAGCGTAATTATCTTGAGCTTGCAGGATATACGTGTTACATGTCAAAGATCGAACCCAAAACAGTAAAAGAATCCCTATTTGATGAACACTGGATCAAAGCCATGCAGGAAGAGCTTGGCCAATTTGAACGAAACAAGGTATGGAATCTGGTGCCTAAACCTGACGGTGTAAATGTTGTAGGGACAAAATGGATCTTTCGTAACAAAACCGACTCAGCTGTTAACATTGCTTGCAACAAAGCACGGCTGGTAGCACAAGGCTACTCACAAATAGAAGGGATTGACTATGATGAGACGTTTGCTCTAGTGGCACGTCTAGAATCTATTCGCCTTCTGCTGTCCATTACATTTGCTCTAAGGATCAAATTGTTTCAAATGGATGTCAAAACGGCTTTCTAAATGGCTACTTATCCGAAGATATATATGTAGCTCAACCAAAAGGCTTCGAAGACCCTCATCATCCTGACCATGTTTACAAACTGGACATGGCTCTCTACGGCTTAAAACAAGCCCCAAGGGCCTGGTATGAGAGACTGTCACAGTATCTACTCCAGCACGGCTACAACCGAGGGGGGGGGGGGGGGTCTGTAACACCCCGAAATTTTGAAACTTTTAAAACTTATATAACAAAGGTCAATTCTCATTAGATCCCAAAACAGAGTAGTACTAAACATACGAGTGCGGGGTGCTATGCCACATCTGAGCTGGAGAACTCAGATGCACAGGCTAAACTAACTAAATATCCTCAATACATCATCATGGCACGCAGGCCGAAAGGAAAACTATCTATCTACTCCAAGTTCTTCTAGCGCGCTCTGGGAGCTAATCATCTGTGCCTGAAAGCCAAATATATCTGTTCAGCGAATGATGCCGGTAACCCACTCCAACGCGTTGAAATACATTATAGATAGATATATATAGATATATGAAAACCATTTTGAAGCAGGAAGATATATACTTAATAGACTCTAGTTTTAAAACCAGGAATGGACTCAGCAAATAGGGGTAAGCACAATAATCAATGATAACAGTTAAGTAGAATCATCATAAAGAATACGCAACTAAGGCCATAGTCTATTTCCAAATCAATTATATCATCATCCAATCATCATTTGTGACACTCAATCACACTGAACTGGTGCCACGGGACCAATCGCATGCCCCGAACATGAGGGTTAGCGCATATAGCACTAACACGGCCCCGCAGCACCCTACCTCATACCGCAGCATGAATGGAGTTGATCGCAACCAACCCTTTAAAGACCGCTGACGAACTCAACGTCGGACCATAATCCTACACACCGCTGACGCGCCCAGTCGGTGGACTGTGATCCCCTTTACAAGGGGAGACAAACGACCCTACACACCGTTGACGGGAACAGTCGGTGGACCGTAGCGGATTAAGCCCTACACACCGCTGAGAGACTCAGTCGGTGGGCGAAGATCCTCGGAGACTACGACCCTACACACCGCTGGCCTATCACTCGGTGGATCGCAGCCAGCCGTAGCTCTACACACCGCCTGATTACTCAGGTCGGTGGACTACCGCCTTCCTCGGGTTTATTGGCCCTAGACACCGCCTGGCGCGTCCAGTTCGGTGGGTCATCGTACCCGAGGCCCATGTGGACCGCAACCCAAGAAGTGAATCACTGACCACAGCAAGGAGGATGAACCGCAGCTCATAAGTAACCAAACAGTGGACCGCAGCCCTATATAATATTTATATACCTGACCGATCGCAACCGGCCTGGTTAACAGTTGGGATGGTTCTCAACCCATCCAACTGCCCGTATAACATATAATAGCACATTGGGAAGGGGGAGATACATAAATAGGCTTACGTGTGATCATTCACATACTAAGAATAGTCCTAAGAGGTTCATACGAATTCCACCTAGTTCAACGGGTTACCGATTCAACTAGCATGCAATCCCTAAGACTCTTTTATCCTACGAAAGGTACCCAAAACATCGCACTAGACTCAAGTACGATAAACGGGGTCCGTTGGGATACCACGGGGAATGGGGAACATCAAACGGGGAAGCCAAGGGACCGGGGTGGGTGACAATCCAGCGGGTAGCCGGTGGGTGGAGGGTCACCCGCCGGTTGCCTGCCGGAGATCATCGCCCGGGTAGCGGGTTGCCGGCGGGCGAACGCCTGCCCGCTGCCTGGCGGTGATTTTCGGGCAGCGGGTAGGTGGCGGGTACCCCTACCCCCCACTGACTCTTTTATCAAATATGCGACCCGGGATTCTTCGTGAAACCTGAAACCATGCTTAGACACTTTCAAACACAATTAACGACACCACATAGGCAATTAATGGATCAAAAGCAAGAATCATATTGAACATATCCTAACACGACTTCTAGACACGAACAACACCCGAACATGCAATTTCCCACCCAAATATAAATCAAGAACATCACATTATCAATTCCCAATCCAACCTAGGGCTCTAATCCCACCCAAATCATCCAAATCATATTTTATTTTCATCATCAAGAACCATCAAGATTTATCAAGAATCATCACATAAATATCAAGAACCTCTTTTCAACATCAAGATCACACATAAATTCATCCATCAATAATCAAGATCATACCACAAATATCATAAAGGAATTCATCAAGGCTCAAGCATATAGAAGGAGCCAAAGATGGAGATTATAGCGAAGAAAATAGGTTTTGTTCAGACATGGGTTACCTTATTCGCTTATCAATCCAAAACACCGTCAATCGAACCTGTGAATCAAATCAGACTTTCACTAAATAATCAAGCTAATAGGATTAGCACCCAAA